>NC_081825.1:100351207-100657911 GCF_030867095.1 Alligator mississippiensis | reverse complement strand
AAAATAGAAGGAGAGAAAGAAACGGTGAAGAGATGGAGGAGGGATCTATAAAAGACATGTTTTAACGTTAGTAAATACTTTCATTCCATGTAATTCCCTAATATGTCCTGGTTTCCTGGAAATTTGGGAGGAAGGACTCTTCCAACCTGTACCATACTAAGATTGCTATCGGGTGACTTCACATTCATTTTAACCGTTTACATTCTTTTATTTCTGTCCTGTGTGTTACAATGACATTCACTGAGATCGGTCATCCACTCAAATCTTGGTACGCAACTCCCTAAATTCCTACCTCTTCTTTGCACTCCTGCCAGCCTTGCTTCCCATTGAACTTTGCAAACACCCACTAAGGACAGTGAAGGGTGAGAGCTTCTCTACTGCAATTGCTGGAAGTGTTAAAGAGCCTGTCAGGTTGTACAAGCAGCACAGAAGTCAGCCTGATTCAAACTCCAGTGAAAAATTTCCATAGACTGCAGGGGATTTTGGATCTGGCACCAGATGCATAATAGGAAGATGAGAATTCAATGGCAAGCTGGAATTATTTCTTGCAAAATTGTTAGATTGCCAGTCTTGGATTAAGATCTGTAGTGAAGTTTTGACTAAAGGGTAACACAGGATCTGTCATTCTGGGACTGAAAAAAATAAGATTCTCTGCAACAAGCCTGGCTTGAGAAATGAATGGGAATTAGCAATAATAGTAATTCACATGGAACTGCATGGTTCAGCATGTACAAGCTGCAGCTTTCAAATGGACTGTACAGAGTGGGAAACCAAAGCAATATTGTGGCAAGTGCTGGGCTACTAAACCCTGCCATTATGTGGGGTGCTGTTATGACATTTTTTAAACTCAGGCCACTGACATTTAAAGGTATAATGGGATGGGATCCCCAATCCAAATAATCACATGTCCTGCAATACCACACATGCATGGCAGGATGCATAATTTTGGGACTGGAGATCAGGTTCCAAATTCCCCTTACTTGCCAGTGCAGGGGAAACCTGGGCCCAGCAAGCTGAAAGCCTGACAACTAGCTCTTCATTGGCTGTCACCAGGGACTGCACTTGGTTCCTCGGTTGTGCTGCCCCTTGGGGTCTCAGATATTCTCTTCTCAGCTGCCCAGTGAGCCATTTTCAAGAGGCAAGCTGGAAGCCTGTGGCTTGGTGGTTAAAGTCATTTTCTGGGAAACTTCCTGAGATATTGGTTCAAAATCCCACTGGGTGAGTGGGACCTAGAACCTGGGTCTTCTGTTCTCTGGGCAAATACCATCACCACACAAGGCTGTTGGGCTAAAAGGTGGAAGCTGCCACCTCCTTTTCCACCCCTGTAAACTTGCAGAACATCTACAATCTGCATAAATAGCTGTGACACCACATTAGATTATTGTTAGTTTAGAAAAAAGTATTTCACCAGACAAAGCCGTAACAACTAAGCTACTGGGAAAAAGGTGGGCAGCACTCCAGCTTTGAGCTTACTTCATTGCTTTTGAAGTTCGATGTGTTTATTTTCTGCCTGCTGGTGGAGGCCGCCTGGGGACTGAGATGAAATGTATGTAGGAGGCCTCTCAGCCACACTTTGAATCCCAATAGGGCTTAGGCAGGAGTTGGGCATTGTCAAGTGCCTGAGCACTTCTGTGCTTCAGCTGGATTGCCTCTGAGCATGGGCCTAAGCTCTAGTATGGATACTGAGAGGACACTGCAGTTCAAAGTGGAGATGCTTGATGAGTTTTGTGATGCATGGTTCAGGGTCCTTTCCAAAGAGCAATTTAAATTTAGGCACCTGAACTCTCAAAATGGGACTGAGGAACCACTCTGAATTTGGCTCATAGTATCAAATGTAGCAGTTGCAATTCCTTCTTTATACAGAGATTGGCACCTCAACATGGGGTTGTGCGATAGGGGCAGGAAGGAGAGCTTCCTCCCTGTACAAGCAAGGTGCTTTGCTGTGTCCCAGTGGGACCAAATCAAAGCCAGCTCAGGCATCCCTGAAGAGAAATCACTCGAGAGTTGCTAACAATGAGAACTTGTGTCCTTTAGTTATTGTTTAAATCCACCAACTCACTTCACAAATGTCATTGTGAAGGAAACACTGGAGGAGTTATGGTGCTTCCCAGGCTAGGGTAGGTTTGAACTGGTGACAGCTGCTATTTTGTCCTTATCAAATATTTTTCCTGTTTTGGTTTCTAGGAGGATCCTGGGAACCTGGCTATCACACAACCTGTGTTGCATATTACAGCTCCCCTCTCTCCTTGGAGTTGGACCACTGAGTCCGTGGCAGTCACTGGCAGCATGTCACAACCTAAAGATGACTTGGATACCTCCAGCAGCTTATCATCAGCTTCTAGGCAGATTGTGGAAAGAAAGTCAGTGGCGCAAGAAACTTTAGCAAACTTCTTGCCCCATTCAGAAGATGCAGAGTCTAGAGAGGAGGATGACGACATAGGGGAGATTCCTAGAAATCCACTTCCATTGGTGACAAGGCCAGTACCTAAAGCTGCTGTTCCTGGAAAAGGAGAGCACCCTACCAGAGGGACACAGCTTGTAGCAGCCCAACTTGGCATTCTTCTGGGTTGTACAGCTGCCCTTGGCATGGCCCTTGCTGCTGGGCTGCGTTGCATCCACTCCCAATATTGTCACAAGCGGACGGAAGTGTCCTTCAGTGAACCCGACAACAATGTTATCACGGTGAGAGAGAACGGGGAGATGATGCACTTCAGGAAGATACGGGAAAACAGCTTTGTGCTGGTCCAGGCAGAGTACAATTGGATCAGCCCATCCAGCAGTGGGAAAAAATCTGTCATCTAAGTACCTACAAATTAGGAGAGTTAAAACAGTGCTGTATAGATTAGATAGGGTGGATGGTAAAAATTTAATCAGAATGCCTACCATGATTGCAGGAAGCTGTAGAGTAGCTCCTAATATATAACTATCCAGGTTAATAGACTGAGAAATGAAAAAATATGCATGTTCTGATCACAATGCACATGTATCTAACTCAATTACAGATGTTATGAAAAATAGATATTCTAAGTTACAGATGCTAAGAAAATATAAGTAGACATATTGTTTAATGTGCTACACTTAACATAATTAATATTGCATACCTGCTTATTAACTGTGCTATTGTAGCCATTATGTTTCCTTTGTTGCCTTAAGGTATGATCAGAAATAGAAATTCTTCCTCTGCACTTTGGTGTCATCTCCTATTTATTCTCTGGAAAAGTTTCTAGTGGTGTGTTGTTTTCTTTTCTTCTTCTAGGAAACAAAACTCAACCAATCTTACTTCTCAGTTCTCACTTAGAACTTTGTACAGTTTGATTTTTGGGTATGTTATATCGCAAATCAGTAAAATATTTGACACTTGAAATCAAGTTCCTCTTCAAAAACAAAAAGAAATGACACATCAGTTCAGAAAATTGATCCACAGGAGGTAGATACTGTGGGCTTTATCGAACCGATCCAAGGGAATGAAATACGTGGCAGCAAAGGTTAGCTTGGGGGAAGAGAAACATGCCTTCCCATCAGGTGTAAATGGAAAAAAAACCTTTCCTGTCCATTTGCACCTGATGAAAAGGCTTGTTGAATCCTAACAGCTAGCATTTCCTTTCTGTCTTACTGTAAGTCAGTTCAATAAAGCTATTGGCAGGAACATATATGGAAAATTATCCTTCTCAGGTCTTTTCAGAAAACCCCACCAAAGGGCAAATGACAAAGTAGCAGCATCTTTGTGCCCTGAGCTTTACAAAAACGTCTCTGATCATGCTGACAAAATAGCACTTGGATGACATTAATGTCTTAATACTTTCAGAATAAGATGCAGGCAACAGAAAACTATTACTATTTTACTGTTCTGCCTAAAAGGCTGAGATGAACAACAATCTGGAGGAAGCCACATTTCTGTGCATGCTTACATTTTCCTACCAACTGGTACACCCTCCCTTGCCTAACCCTCTAATGTAGAGGCACTCAGATTTCCCCCAAAGTAAGGGCCGCTTTGGTACCTTCTCAAAGAGAGATTTGATTTGCATAAAATGGAGATTTACACAGAGGTGCACATTGTAGAGCGGTCCATCTTGCAACTTGCAGTGCGCCATTTTGGCTTAAGCTGATGCATCTGGAATCCCTATGGCTTATATCACTTTACTAAAGGTGAAGTGAATACACGTACTCAAGGGACACCTTTGCCCATCTCCAATCTAACTGGACAATCTTGCCTTTGAGAGTCAATGTGGGACTGATTCTGTTCTGGTTTACATGCTATCCATTCCATTTGACTTCAGAGGAGTCCTAGGGGGCATATGATAGCCCAGAAATTGGTTAAGCTTGCTGTTCCCCTGTCATTTGTACACTTGCAATTCAATGAACATAATGAATTTAGCTCTTTTGTTAATGAATTAGTAACTTACATGCTGGTATGTCTCATTAGAGGAGCTTGCTTTTGCAAGTCTATGCTCAAAGCCTGATGGTTCATAAATGGCCAAATTCTTCTGAAATTAACTTTGCAGGCATAGTAAATTAAAGACATAGGAGGGAAAAAGGAATTAACCTAAATTACGTAATAACCAAGTGTACAAACTGAGCCTGTAAACTTGACAGGTTTAATTGTTCTTTGCTATTACAAGGAACCTAGTACCACACATCCTGTCACTGCAGAATATTCAATGCTTTTGCATAATAGCCTAATTGTGAAGTTTATTAGTAAAACTCGATATAAAAGCTGTTGTTAAGTAGAAACCATAGTTAAGCAAGTGTTTTTACATTCATTAGGTTAGTTGAGTAGGATGCTTATCTATTAAGAAGTCTATAAACTTAAAAAAGGAAAGCTACAGACTTATAATTGAGTTTTGCTTGTATGTCATATTCTTAAAATTACAACTTTATATAACCTGATGTAGTTGAGCTGTCTAGTTTCTAAAACAGACTGTATTCAATTCATTGTTAACACATCCAAAAAAATCCTAATTAACTGAAAAAATAGGTCAACAAGCTAGTAAATATTTAAACAACTATCACACTTTATTTAAAAAGTTTCTTATGATGGCTTAGCAATTTATGAATAAATTACAAATATGTATGTCCTCCCTACTATCTTTCGGTCCATGTTTAATATTACTAGATTATTATAGTTTAGGAAGCTTAAAATAAAACAACCTCACAACACTGCTTGTTACCAGGTTAAGTAGAGAAAGCAAAGGTTAGGATTATGGCCCTTTATGGAGATATTGGAGCAAATCCCATCTTTAATAATAATGGAGTTGTATGGATGTAACCAGTAGTAATATTTATATGATGGTAAAATCTCTACTCGTGGACCAGAACTCGGTTGCACTGGGTGCTGTTCAGACAGAACAAAAAAAAATTCTTCCCAAGTGTTTCTTACATAAAGTGCTTGTTGGGGGGAAAAAACAACCAAACTGTCATCAGTGTTTGGGGACAGTGAGATCTGCATTGCAGGGGCTCATCTTTTCTATACTGGTAATGAATATGGTGAATTAGGCTGGGATGCAGACAATACAATTGCTTAGAATGATTTGATTAGGCTCTGTAGAAAACTGGGTTTAGTAGAGATCATCATGGTACTCTGTAACTGTGTGTTACATTATGGGGACACCTGAGGATTTGAGCATATTCCTTCAATTCATTTCAGCAGGGAATGCACCCAGTTTCTAAGACAGGTTGGCAGAAAGAAGCCTGTGCACTGATCCAAAGTTGCCATTCTTCAGCAAAATGCTTTGCATTGAGACCTTTAATGGAAGAACAGCAAAAGAGGCAGATGTTCATTTCTACTGAGGAGTCATTGCAAGGAGCAGTTCTGGGATGCAGGTAAAGAGCATCAAATTCAGACACTTGTCTGTGGTTACAAGGACTGTTTCTTCAACTGCTACAAATGCAAAAAAAATTAAGTTTTTAGAAATAAATCTTTTAACTGATCTCTGTGCATCTGTTCAACATTTCCTCACTTGGTTACTGAATTCTCTTCCTTGGGCTCTTTGCTCCTGCCAGCCCCTCCAGTCCATGCAACCTGTTGCAACTAATACCCTATCTTTACATGATGACCTGACCACATCCCCAACATTTTTGGCTTCTGTTGATTCACGTGTTTCCAGGATGTCAAGTCAAAACCAAATACTTTCTGCTCAACTTCAAGATACATAATTCTGCCCTTCCCACCTACCTTTTTTCCCTTATGCAATGCCACCTGGGTCCATTCCTTTTGTGGCACTAAAGCTTTGCAAAGGGGCTGTAGCAGGGTGAAGCTTCTGGCCAAATGAATGCAAAGCAATCCTCCTACTCTTTGGGAATTTGTGGGACTGGTGGTAGTATCACTAGAGGGAAAGGAACTAAATGCTTCCTAAGTTTACTAATTCTAATCACAAAATGCATTAAGATGACTTTCAGAGGCAACAAACTCCTAGGAAGCAATCATGGGAGAAGTCCTGAGCCCATTTAAGTCGATGGCAGTTTTGCATTAACTTCTCTGAGGCCAGGATTTCCCCCTGCAGAGTTCAAGATGCCTTGTCACTCCAATTGACCTCAGCTCCAAACATGATTTTAGCAACTGGTACAACCGGGATCCACAAGCTTGCTCTGCTGAATGCAAGGTCAATCATCAACAGAACAGAAGCAGCACTGATTGCAAATTGATTTTGGATAAGGCCCCAGACTTTGTATTAGTCAGATCTGGTGGGAAGACTCTGCCAGCTGGGATTGATATATGTGTCTGTAGGCTACTAAATGTTCCACAAAGCAAGAGAGGTCAAAGCAAGTGAAACAGCCACGTTCATCTTATCTGACCTGAGCTATAAGAAACTTGCATGCTAGAGGCTAAAATGTTCTGTGTTCACCTGTCGTAGGAGTCCAGAGTTAGAAGAAAATAGGGGCTGAGTAGCTAGGGATGAGGATCCAGTTGGTCTGGAAGCTGAGCTGAAGGATTTGGGCTGTTACTTAGTAATTTAATTTTAAACATATAAAAATACCTGCACAAAGAGTTTTAGTGCCCTAAGAAATTCTGCAGAATTTGGAGCATAAATGGTAACTACCCAATAGCAAAATACAATCATCTACAAATTAATCAACTCAGCCTGCTAATAAACTGAAGCAGCAAAACAGCTACATAATCCATCCTGAAGAAAAGATCCTCAAGTTTTTCCCAAAATCTATTGGATAAATGGGCTTTGTAGCATGTGCACAAAGTCATTGAGTTCAGGCTGTTAATGGACAGGCCCGGTGCATTCTTTAACCCCTCCCTGAAATGCTCCATTGGGAAGTCCCATCTTGTACACTGACATCAGAGAAGCATCTCCAAGTCTCTCTGAAGTGT
This sequence comes from Alligator mississippiensis, assembly GCF_030867095.1. Classification (NCBI taxonomy): domain Eukaryota; kingdom Metazoa; phylum Chordata; order Crocodylia; family Alligatoridae; genus Alligator; species Alligator mississippiensis. Next base: position 100,650,593 of record NC_081825.1, on the reverse strand, counting down.
AAGGGAGATGGACACAACTTCCCTTTCTATTCCTTGCCCGTCTAGAACCTTGCCTTTACTTCATACACAGGCCCAATGCAAATCTCATTTAAAAAACACTCTTTCTTTTCTCATTAACTTATGTGCGACTCCCTCTGTAAAACATTTTGTTATATGGTGTACAAAGAATCCTGTCTCACACTGCATTTTACTGTATATTTAAGTGCATGTTTTTCTGATTTACTGCTGCTCTGGAGAACATCTCCCTGTCTTACCAGGGCAGGTCTTTAAAGGATATATCAGCTCTGACTAATGATTATTAGTACATCCCAAGGTTATGTACTACAATCAAATAATGCGTAGGAGGGAAAAAAACTCCAGCTTACCAGGCTAAGGTCAAAGAGCACAGATGGTCCCTTTGAATCTTCAGATTGCAATATCCATTACAGAGTGCACCTTCTAATGTCAAAGCATAATTTGTTGTTCAAAATCTGTGTCGCTGTTCCAAAGGCAAGTCAAAGATCAGAATCGCTGTATATCCATGTATATCAATGTACATTAGGAAGAGATGTCCAGGTACTAAGGACATTAAGCTGTTAGCAGAGAGGGAAATGTAGAGAATGCGACTTGCTGATCTTTATTATGCAAACACATGGCCCAAAGTGGAAAATTATTTAACCCAGTCAAGTGAAATGTCACCAGTAATTGTCAAACTCTAATGTAGCACAAACGATCCTTGTCAGACAACTGTGGTCTTCTATTTTAGTCAGAGGCTTTGGGGAGGATCATTTCTGTATAAGTTTGTGCTGCGCACACACAACAAAAATCTGAGAAGCAGTCCTGTATGCAGAATACAGTGCATTCTCCTATGATGGTAGGAGGTGTGTTGAGAAAGAAACACGGTCAAGTTGGTAGGCCAGATGCCCCATGAAAACTCTGGAATAGAGCTCTCAAAGATGCTACCAAACAGGGGGAGTGAGCATCTTTCTCCAAACCTCCTGGCCTTAAAATTGGATGGAAAAGCAATGTATGCTTTAAGGCATTCAAATTCAGAGTAAGGTTAGGAGATCTCAATGTGATCATCCGTTTCTAAAATTACATTAGGGCATCTTACAAATGACTTTGTTTTGAAGTGAAATGGAAAAGAAATTCAGACAGAAATATGCAGTCACCATGCTCTATAATTATTATCTAATGCTAATGAAGAGGTGGAAATAACCTAGACAGATTTTCTTAGAAACATTAGAGTAATTTTTTCTGTGACACACCAGAAGCATCAATAATGTACCTTCTCCTGCCTCCAGCATAGAGTGCCATTGGGCCTTGATTTTGCCTGGAGATTCTAGGTCAGCGGTTCTCAAGCAGGGTACCACATGGTGCCTCACAATATTAGGTGTGCAAACACCTATGCGTGATTCAAAAGATAAACTCCAAGATTTCAAAAGGGAATCCATAGCACAAAAACATTGACCTGCTGTGGTTTTTCTGAGTTCCTTGCAACAGAAAGTTTGCTTTATCTTTCCATAATCAAGAAATGAGTGAAAGCTAGGAGCTGGCATTTTCCAAGGGGTGCTTTTAGACTAATCTAAAAAGATTGAGACCTGCTGTTCTAGATGCTATGATAGGATTAATAATAAAAGTTTGATTGACAGTCCTTTCCCTATCACACCTGATATAATAAGAGCCAAAATGTGACTTCTTAGCTCTTCTATCATTCAAAACAAGCCTGTTGCAGGTGGCAGACATAGATAACATCGTCCATAAAGAATGGTTGGCCAGAGGTTCTCTCTCTCTCTTCACAGATTATAATTACAGACCCAAAAATAAAGATATAGATTATTCCATTTGGGTTGAATATTAGGTCACAACACAAATGTTTTTGTAAGTATCTACTCACAAGTGAAGAGGGAGAAGGTGTACACATACATTTAGTAGTTGGGAAAATGAAAGATAGCCGTAAATGGTGCTCCAAAAGCTTTTCCGTTTTTCATTGAACTCCAGTTCTTACATAATAGACATCTGTGTCTCCTGTCTTTTTCCATTTTTGAGATAAAATGGCCACTTGTACAGCTGGTATGTGAAATAGAAGGGAATTACGGAAAAATATCATCAATTTCTATAGATCCTTACTTGAATTAGCAGCTGTGGGAGAAAATACTAATTTGTTAGCTAATATAACACCTTGCCTATGCGTATATGAAAGAAATACTGAATAGAAAGTCAAAAGAATAAATAATACTGTATTATTTATGATATACTCAGGTGGCGTTTGTCTGCAGTAGTTCTCAGAGGGCACATCTACATGAGATGCTTAATGCGCAAAAGACTAATTCTACTTTGCATTCATGTGGCTGTTGAAAACCATGCTAATGTGCTAATGCATGGTAGACTTAGTCTAATGCGCATTAACATGGTGTAAAAAGTGTTCATCTGTGCTAATATGCAGTAGCGCCAATTATGGCACATTAAGTCAGTACCTGTTATTACAGGTAATCACAGTGCGTTAACGAATGTGTTGATACACCCACTGTGTCTTAACAAAGAATTAAACCTCTTCCTCTACCAATTGGAAAACTGAGGCAGAGAAAAATTATTCTTTGGTGGGAAGTGTCCTGAGACAAATGGGTCCAAAGATATGTAAAGTGCCAAAACATGCTACATCATATTTACAAAACTTGCACAGCAGCCTTAAAACCTAGGACAAGATAAACAGTTGTTGATGAAAACCCCACTGAGTTCATTTAATCTGTGTATAATGTGATGCCCAACATGGAGCTGAGAGACTGACAGCACTTTCTCAACAGCTGTGACTGCCAGCACACCTCAGAACTGGCTTGCAATCATTTGACTATTTCAGTCCTGGGTCTCTATGTCAATCAGTGACTTCTGCTCTTATTTCACAATGCTGCCTGGCGTATGATATACAAGCAGCAAATCTCATCATTGCTTACGGCCTAAGAGCACAGATTTTCAAGAAGCCAAGTGCCTCCTACTCCATTTGAAAGAAGTGGGAGCTGTGAGGTATTCAGTATTTGCAGTGCTCTGCAAAACCTCAGGCGGGGTTTGTACCCAGCAGGATCAACTTTGTGGCAATAGGATGAACATGAAATAACTCCACTGAATTAAACCAAATGCGTCACAGGTGTGCAGGAGATCAAGCTCTACAGCACTGCATTTATTTGTGATAGCCTATTGTAATACCATAAGAGTTATGTGCTTTTGTACCTGAACTGTCAAAATATTAGGATTCAGCTGAGACTTTCCTGTGCACTCTTATAGCTGCTTTATAAGCATAAAACAACTTTCCTCGTGTTTTACTTGGGTGAGATGCAACTCAGCTGACTTTGTAGAAGTTCCAGCTTCAAGACATTAGCTTTGCTTTCCCACTAGAGAGCAGCATTGATAAACTTATAGCCCTGTTGTAGGCTGTTAGAACCCCCCCCCCCCCCCAAAAAAAAACCTCCTTAACATTTAATTTCTGCAGAAAATCTCTCATTTAAAATGTTTTATTCTGTTTAAAGAAGGCCCCAGGGTAGGGCCGCGTGGAAACCAAACTACCTCCTTGCCTTCTGTCAGCTTTCTTATGGTTCTATCAAACTACATGAACCACAGTGAAATGCAGCTGGCTACCCAAACTTCAGCCCAGAGTTATTTTACAATTTTCATTTCTTTTCTTTAAATGCTGTACAGTTATGATTCCAGGGGCTGGTTTGTTTGTTGTTTTACAAGCTTCACAGCCAGTATTAGACATGCAAAGTCTTTTCTTGTAAAGGAGTGGGCAGGGAAACTCTTTGGTAAAACTGAACTCCACCATTATTTCTCTCTCACCTCTAGCTATTTCCCTTTGTTGAAGATTTTACCCACTTCTGTAATGGCTAGTATTGATTCCCTCCTTCAAAAAGTACCCAAGCAGGTCACAGCAGTAGCCAGAGGGCTATGCAATTAAAAAGCATGATTTCAGAACAGGAACCGGGGTACTTATCTTTACAAAGATGGTGGTAATAGCAAAAGAGGAAAGTACTCAGAATTTAAACCACTTAAAAATCAGCTCTGGCTTTCAGAAGCTGGAGTCTATTTACAATATATGCCTTTGATTGTTGGTTTGCAGGGCAATCTTGACATCTTTCATATGCCACAATACACAGTACTTGTGAACTGCAAGTGTGCAGAGTGCAAAAGGTCAGGGGAACACTCTTTGTTATTTTCTTTCTGAAGACAGCAAGATATAAGGGAGCTAATGTAAAGTGACTAAGCAGCAGTCAGAAAACCTTCATTAGCAATGCATTAGGGTCACAATGTATTTTAAATGCATACAGAGTCTGATCCAAAGTTCAGTGAAGCTAATGGAAAGTCTCATGGACTCCAGCAGGATGCAAACTCATCATAGAGGGGGAAATTCCACCTTATATGCACAATCAGCACAAGGGCTTCCCACCCACCCCACTTTTTGCCCAACTGAAGTTGGTGCCAGTTTTGCCACTTATTTCATTCAAGTCACAATTTCTTTCAGGGTCTGTGACCTACCTGAGTCCAACCCAAGCAGTGTTTTTCAGGCAGAAACTTGCCTAAACAGGGCTACATTTCACTCACAGATGGACATTACAAACTTTCTTAGGAAAGTTCTCATAAGACCTAACTGATGTTAATCAGATAATCCTGGTCAGAGAAATAATTATAAATCTTTGTAAATCTGCATATCCATAAACTGAGCTACTGTTATTCACATTATATACATGAAGAGACACGCTGTCAAGAGTCGGAGGATCATTGTTAAACCACACAAAGTAAAATAAAAATGCTGAAGAACCAAAACCAAGGAAAATATTCAAATTAACAGCAAACAAAAAATAAGGCATCAGACAGAAGCATCAGCTTGCATTTGACTCTAAAGATGACTTCAAAATAAAAGTTTGTTTGCAGTTACATTCTAGTTTGTGTAACTGATATGTTGTTAAACAGTATACTACGTATTATAATCATTTAGTAATCACCATTCACTTAAAAATTGTTATTAAATATCTCTGATAACCTGCAACAGCTCTGCTCATCTTGGTAAGACCAATTAGGACCATTTTAGTGTTCATTCAGTCAACAGACTGTAACAATTTCTGAGAGATCAGAACGAGTTCTCTGTATGCTAAAAAATTGGTAGATTTAGAAAAAGGAACTTTTGCCTAGGCAGGGTATATGTAGAGGAGAAATGAGCAATTTGAGAATAATTAATGCACAATACAAAAAGTCACTAGAAGTGTCTTCTTGTTCAAAAGATTTTTTAAAAATTAGAATAAAGTTTCTTTATAACTCAGGCTACTTTCTAATGACTCTTCACAATGAGAACTGCCTTTGTAAAGTAGTGCCACTGAATCATAGAAACAAAGAAGTAGGGCTGGAAGGCACTTTCAACAGTCATCTGGTCCACATCCTTGCATGAGGGAGGATCCAAATCACCCTATACAAATCCTCTGTCTAATCTATTAACAAAATTACACAGTTTATCATGCTACAACCACAAGATATAACAGCATAACCTGCCACGTGTAAGGCAGGACAGCAGGATGACCGACCACAATGGCCAATGTTCTGCTGATGCAAAAGTTGTTGAAATATTTTCAAGGGATCCAAGAAAGAAGACCATGTCCCCTTCTACAAGGAAAGCCAAAACTCCCACAGGCTGTACCAGTCTGACCATGGGATAAAATGGAAATCAGAAGCTGGCTCTATATTTATACAAAGAAAGCAGTTTTCTTTCCTGATGCTCATATTTTACAAAACTTTTCAAATTATTGCCTATCACTTTTTTTCCCTTGGGGTACAAGATGGCACTTCTAAAATTTCACCTGTTTGAAGCCAAGACAATAACATCTTCAATCCAGGAGTTACTACAACATGCTATTAAATTCCTAACGGCAGTGATTTGAATATCATGATAACATCCTAATGTTTCAAGCTTTACGTCTTAAATATATTTGTTGATATTGAAAAAAGAATCCCTAAAACTTGTGTTAAAAAGGAATTTAATCCTTAAAAAAATTAATGTTTCTGATATTTTCACCCACAGAATGTTAGAACATAATTGTACGCATGCACTGACGCTCAACATCCATTTCTGACAGAGTAAGAGAGCAGTGTGCTAGCACAATGGAAGGGATGGGTTAATTCCATTTTTAAAATAATTTTTGAAAAATCAAATGATAGTACACAAAGGTTAGTGGTTACATGTATGCCTTTTAATATTCCTTTGGTACAGATCAATTTTTCATATGCAGTACTAAATGCCAAGCAATTTCCTCTAATTCCCATCTAAAAATCTGTCCCAAAGACCTGCTAGATATTTGAATGAGGCAAGTTATATGTGGTAGTCATATATATTTATTATGTGTGTGTGCGTGTGTGTGTATATATATATAGAGAGAGAGAGAGAGAGAGAGAGAGAGCTGTTGCTGATGTTGTGTGTGTAGCTGCTTATGCCTTTTCTAGATATACATTATAAAACCTAATGTATTATATTGTACATGATATGTGCACACATGGCCTGTTCCAACCGCTGCCCCCCTCCCTTAAGGCAATGGAAAAACCACAGACTACAGCTTTTTTCATTCTTTCCTTCTGACTCACAAAATCTGCCACATCACAACTCAGTTACAGTCTTATATTCAGAGGGGCCAGGAACAGGGGAGTTTGCAAATGTACAGTGGCAAAAATACAAGCACACGGGGGAAGTACTGATCCCATGTTGCCAGCAGGGGTGTTAATGTGGATGTGGGATATGACTCCAACTTGGAAAGAGAGCTCAGTGTGTAATGCTCATAGGCAGTTACAGCTGAGCTGAAAAGAAACAGCCTTCCCACATTAACACTCCATGAACAGCATCAAGCACATTTATCATATTAGCTGTTGGAAATTGTGTCATACTTACATTTTAGTGCAGTATTGTGCTTCTGGGAGATATTTTATTTATTGAGAAATTAGATCTAAACAGAGATGATTTACCCAATTCTCTCTAGGAGGTTTAGGCAACTCTGTCATTTACATGAAGGACAGAGTATGTGTGTGTTTTGGAGGGGAGGGAAGGGGGATCCGATGAGGCACGTCATATATTCTGCCTCCCCTTCCACCCCAAGGCACTGTTCAGTGCCTGAGTTAAATATTTCAGATAAATAGCGTTCTACAAGATTTCACTGAAAAAGATTTATTATTAAAAAAAAGCATTTTTGGAATTTCTCTCACTGGATATAACATGGTATAATAGAACAACATTGTGTGTGGACTTGTATAGCTCTTCACATGCTCTTATCACTGGCATCCAAGACATCCAGTGAAGGCTCTGGTCACCTTATTCTGGGCCAATCCTGCACTCCTCTCTCGTGATGGTTAAGCAAGTCAATGGGACACAGGACTGCTAACATGGGAGAGGCAAAACTGTCAATGTTAGGTTGTATTAAACACTGCAATGCATCACTATAGAACAGCTGGATTATACATTAAGGTGAGCAGGTGTCCTTCTTTTCCAGGAATAACCTGGTTTCACAGGGGCATTTTAGTGGCCATTTCAATTACAATTGTGCCTGAAACTGTGATTCTAGGCCAGGGGCAGGCAATTATTTCGGGCAGAGGGCTGCTTTCTGAGTTTTGGCAAGCCATCGAGGGCCACATGACAGGCAGCCAGGGGCTGATAAATATTAATTTTCTAATTTTTTTTTAGGGGCCCCGTGGACTGGATAGAATGGCCTGGCGGGCTATATCCAGCCCATGCATTTTACCCACCCCTGTTCTAGGCACTGTCAGGAATCAAGGCATCATAATGCTGAACACTGTGTATATGTATAATGTAGACAGGTCTCTGCCCCAAAGACATCACGATGTAGTACTGTGTGTGATAAGAGAGAAAGCAGGTGGAAACAAAGAAGAGGGACAACACAAAATGTAATAAGAAACACATTACTGCCTAGTTACTGGAAAGCTTTTTGCAGGCATTGCTGTTTGTGAAATTTGAAAGCAAGGATTGGAAGATGACTTTAAACTTGGAATTAAAATATGTTTTGATTTTTTCCAATTTCAGTATAACCAGCTGACTTCGCAATCCCCAGCACTCTGACAGGCTTGGAATCCAGATGCCCCACTTCTGGCTCCCCCCTGAATTGTTATGCAGCCATGCAATGGTATCCCAGGACCAGCAGTGGCAACCACTGAGTACTTCTCTGAAGCCCAACCTATTTCACAAACTCCTTTTGGGATGTCTACCAGTCCGGGTTGTGGGCTGTTAAAATCCAGCCCTATGAGAAAGGCTTTGCTTATGATGACACCATTTGGTTTAACTAAGAACAACTGGATGAATTTTAGAACATGACAAGTCAGGCAGAGTATAAGCAAAAACTTCTCTACAGCAGTTACTCCAGAATAGTCAAGGGAAGTGGTGGTAGCTGTATCATTTAGAACAACTCTGGACAAAGCAAACAGGAATTAACCAATTGAACACAGGCTTACACTAACTGGGAGATGGCCTAGATAAGCTCACAAGTTTCTCTCTCTTATAGACTTCTAAGACATTGTGGAGAAAAGCAGGCAGCAGGAGACTGCTTGGGAAGACATCCAGTGATGCCGATTAGAAATGAACAAATATGCAATTCTAAATGTCTGGTTGATAGAATTTCACTCACAAATTCTGCCTTGTGATTCTGAAGCTCTCAGTTTACTTTCTTCTAGCAAAAGGCCAGTATTAACATTCTCTCCCTATATTTTTGCATCTTATGAGATAACCTAATGAAATAATTCATTTTCATGGACAGACCAATTTTGGCTAAAATAAGCTAAAATAAACTTTTTTTCCCTCATGAAGGCATTGCTATAAACAAGAATTATTTTGCATGAGAATGAACTAAAGGCATATTCAGAAAGTGCAAGCTTTATAATGTTGAGTAACATTGTGTTACTATTATATCACCATCTGTAAGTATACAGTCCACCAACGGCTGGGCTGTACAGACATCCACCAAATATGAATCATCATTTTTTAACTGAAACCAGATGTCTGCCAGGTGTTCTAGAGACAACTAACTGGCAGAGGGCCATTTGGAGATGCCCTGCCTCCTAGGCAGGCCAGCCTATTTCCTGCACCGTCATGGCCAACTCTTGCTTCCTTGGTTTGAGCAGGGGTCCCAGCAGTTTCTGGTACTATGCCCGAGTCCAGATGACCCACTACTTGGGCTGAGTCAGCAAAAACAAGAGTGAGTTTGGCACAGTAAAGCTTACTATATTCACCAACATAAATTCACTAACAACTAGCAGGGTCTAGTCTATGGCTATTTTAGCAGCTATATACCACTAGTGTAATTAGATTATGTTTCACTCACAGCTATTAGCAGCTCGTGCATGTTTACTTCCTGAAGTGAACTGGGTCCCTGGTTTCAGAATACAGAATAAGAGCAGTAAGTGAAGTATAGCTCTTAGATTTTACCAATGTGCTTGTCAGAATCAGTAACCAGGCATACAACGTTAATCTGACACAAAGGAATTTGCTTCTTCATTATGTTGGCAAAGCCTTTGACTTTCTTTCCCTTCCTGCGCAAGTCTGAAGTAGAAAGGGTGTGTGTCGAGTGGGGAGCTTGATTCAATGATAATTGTTGCTCACTTCATTGTCACTCTGTAGGGTGGTTGGCAGGCAGGGACTGCTATTGTAGGCACATCTAAAAATATTTAAAAAACTTGGCCTCCACTGATGAGAAAATTAAGTGGTGACTCATGCCCTGATCATGTCCAGAATGGATTACTGAAATTTAATGGACTCTGAAACTGATATTCCACAGAGACTGCAATTCAGGGTAGCAGCTGAGAGATCTCATCAACACCAAATGCTTCCACCACATTTCCTCCATTCCTTTGATCATTGCATTGGTTACAAATTAAACCTCACTTCCTACTGAAGATCTCACTCTCAACCTCTATAACAAAGAAAACAATTAAAGAGCTCATTTTACAACTTCTGCCTGCGCACAAGCTTCTAGCCTGAAGCAGAGCTGTCTCAAATCAATTCTTTGTGATGGAAAGTTGGAGGATCCAGTGTGTAGTAGATTTGGAAATAACCACTTTTTCTGATAACTTGCAGCGCCACTGATTAAATTTCAGTAAAATCTAACAAAAGTACGATACTGCATATGTATAATTACCTAAGAAACAGATTTTACTGTTCTATAGTTGTGCTTACATAACCATGGAGATTTGGAACCAAAGTGCCTATCCAAAATAACTCAAGTCCTAACAATGACATGGTTCACACATAGGAAAAGACTGAGATAAAATCTATCCTAAACAGGTCAGATCTATTTAGCTGCGCTGTCAATATGGAAGACTGTGATAGGGAATGCACTTTTAGTGGGCATACCTCTGAGCCAACAGATTTTAGGGTTGTTATATGCTAGCCAGGACAAGCCACTCGATGATACAAAAGTACTCTTCATTTACTTTTTTTCACATGCTACATAATGCCAAGCATTTTCAGAACAATACAGATACTTCTCCAATAGTTTCCCTTGGGAGACTATTCCCCAGATTAACAGACCCGTTACTGGAGCTGCACAAGTATCATCCAGGGCAGAGTTTAGGCCTTTGTTTATTTAACATGTTTACATGTTTATGATACCTTGCAATAATAGTAAGGTAAATTCATTGGTATTAAAATATACTGAAGAAACAATGATACAGCCTATTACCCCCAGGGTAATTCCCAAATCCATCAACATCTATCTATTTAACTGCAAAACAGCCTGTATGATACAAGTTTAAAGAAAATAATCATGCTGTAATAGGCCCCTATACAGAGTTCAGCGTAAGATCAAGATTCAATACAAAATACAATTCAGTATTTGACATTTAAATTTTAATGCCAGAATAACATTGGAAAAGTAACTATTCTTACATATATGGATTTGCAAACAATTATATATTTTGGACTTGGTCCTCTCTCATTATTTATACATATATGTATTTATGTATGTATGTGTACACTTACACACATATATACCGTGTTTACATACACAAATTTTCATCCTGTTTCTATCCTCCTCCTCCTGTCAAGCTATTCCTGCAGAAAACCATACACATGTAAAATTGAAGATGAAAAGTGTGATTAGGGAGCATACTACAAAGGGCTTCTCTTTCCCTGTTCACCAGAATAATTTATGCAGCTGTATTTTTTGTAAAAACAGACGGCTGAATTCTTCTTTTCTTCTGTGGATGGGTGTAAGTCACCAGTCTCTGTTGGGACTGCAGCTTTGTTGGCTGTGTGCTGCTCATGTTAAGGAAAGAACATACAAATAACGACAAAAAAGTAGTGGAACTTGATTTCAAATAAATCGTAGAGTTATTTTACTTTGACATATTACTTGGACCATTTTAACCCATTAGGTTTTGTGCTTCACATCTTATTTAGACAGATAAGGAAAAATCAACTCTTATTAGTTCGGTACCAAAAGGTAGCCAACCCTTCAACTCTAATGTGTTATTTTTTTTCCTGCATTGACAGTAATATATAGAATTCAAGGTATGCAGAATCTAAGGCATTTAATGAGTGAACAGGATCCTCAAGTCCTAACACAGACAAAATTCTCATTGCCAGCAAAAGGAGTTTTGCCTGAAAATGTAGAGTCAGCTTTCTCTTGGCAAATCTGAAGCAAAGCTCAGGAACCCTCAGAACTTTCCTCATCTTCTTGTAAAAACAGCTCTGTATTTAATTCACTTTAATTTGATAACAATTTGCAACATCCTCTACTTGCTTCTCCCCCCTTCTTCCAAGTAAAATCAGGTCTTTGAAGTTATTTACAACAGAATTAAATGGATTGTATGTAGAGAAAAAGATTTCCAAATTCCGTTGATAAAATATATTTTTTTTACAATTAATTTTTTTTTTAAAAAGGGACAAGCAGTAATCTCCAAAACATCACCCTCAAAAGAATGAAACTTCAAGTTACAAAAATATAATGCTGAACTATCTCATAAGGAAGTTTGTATTTTCTCTTATTTCGCATTAACCAAAGTTATTTTTATAAAGATGTATAAGCGTAATTGAAGGCATGACATGAACAGCTTAACAGTCTTTAAACATAACAAAATATTTGGGATATGAATACTTAAGTTCCACTAAGTAAGGATTTAAAAATGTACTTCTGTTTTGCTTTACACCCCTTTCAGAACAATATATCCAACATTCATTTATGTAAAAAATAGAAATAAACATACAGCATTTAAGCTCCTTTAAGCCATCAATAATTACACTGAACAGGACCTCACAAAATTCTCTATGGAAAACAGTCCACCATATTTGTAACGTAGTAAATGTATAACAAAGACATTTTCAATGGAATCTAAACTAATTGTTGTACATAGCGAAGGCATTAGATTCAGTACTTTGAGGTAGATCAGCTGGAATATTAGCAGTGTATTGACTGCTCAGTGTAGACACATCCAATGAAAGGAAAAAAAAATTGTGTGCAAGAATTCTCTCTGGGGTTTAAACCAGTCATCCAGAACTCATGCTCTCTTTGGGCCTGATCCCATGCCTGTTAAAGCCAGTAGAAAAATTTATTCAGTCTCATGGAAGCTGGATTAGGCCCTTACATAGGTACACTTTGGAGGTTCAAAAGACAGTCATGGAAACAAAGCCAAAAGAAGGTGTATGAAGCTGTGCCCTTTATCTAACCCTTGGATGTTTTTAGTATACATGTTAAGTATCGAAAAAGAATTTGGACGCACAGAGAGCCAGCTAATGATAAAGGAGAATTTACTATTTGGCTCTAAAAATACGGGTGTGAGCTGCTTTTTTAGTTTAGCTTGTTCAGAGGGCTTGAGCCGGCCCTCAAAAGGCACGCACTTGTGGGATACTTCGGTAAGCTTAGTGATGATGCAGGCTCAACCTCAGGTATGGAGAGGCATCTCTCCATCTGCTTAGGGCAGGATTCCTGGTTCTAATCTAGTCGATGAGGGGGACGCTGTACCTTGCAGTTCCATGCACTTCTGGTAGTTGCTTGTTTTATCAATAGGGGCTGTTGATTTTACAGCACATCCTTGGCGATCCATAGTGAGAGCTGACATTTTAGCCTTGTCAGCAGCTCAGACCATTCTACTGCAAAGCATCTCTGCTTGGTATCAAATGTCAAAATCAGGGTAACATGGCAGATTCACCAAACAGGACTTGAAGAACATATGGGGTCATTCATCCTAAGGGTCTATTCCCCTTGGCACAAATCAGATTCCCAGCTGGTATAAACTGCTGTTTGCACCAGCTGGGAACCTACACTCTTATACAAGTTGAGTGCAAGGGTAAGAGTGATGTGCCTGGCACCCTCCAACTCCACACTTGTGCTTATCATGGTTTGAAATTTTATTTTACTCCTTCTGAGATCTTGATGTACATGCCTTTTCACAGTTCTTACAAGTGGGTGAATTGTAGCATCCAGGTTAAAACCTCCATTTTAGTTCCTTGATTTTCTGAATAAGGTGCAGTGCTTGTGTGCTTAAGGATTATACACTTCTTCCTTCCTTTCTGTACGCATAAATAATATTATGTATCCAGATTCTTTTTTCTTATAACTTTATGACAAAAATAAATAAATATTTTATTTTAAAAAATGCTGCAATTGATTGTCAACTTAATTAAAATAGTGTCTTTGCTACCACAAACATCTTTCTTAATTCTTGTTACAACCTTAATTGGAGAAAAATAATTGTCAACGTTCTAGTCTTCATAAGCCATTATTCATTTCTAATATGACAATTTATAACTTAGCTTGCTTACGACAGTTTCAACATTAGCATCCGCAATTGTGTCATTGCAGATCTCTGTGTTACATTTGGAAATGAAAAAAGAAAAACAAAAATTTTTGTTCACCTTGGGTAAATTATAAAAAGTCTTCTAGCTGCACAACATAACTTCACTCAGAACCCAAACAGTAGACCATTTCTTTGAAGAAGCCTATGATGCATTTAAGATATACAATGGCACAATATCATAAAATGGAATTGAAAGAAATTTCTTGAGAAACCATTAGCTTTGAAGGAATGTCTAGACAACTGCGTCAACACATGCAAATAATTTATGCTTCTCAGCTTCCATACAATGGATGGCCCCATGCTGAGTGTACACAAACTCAGAAGAAAAAGGCATGTCACAGTTATATGACTGGGGAGGGTAACAGAATCACAGAGAAATTCAAGTCAGTCTTGAATCAAAGTTCAGCAAGCACTTCCCTGTAGTCAACTAGCAGAGAATTGTGCCGCTAGTAATTTTGGCTAGTTTAAAACATTAACTTACAGCTGGTGACTCCTAGCTTGAGAGAGACGATGAAGGGAATACAACTTTTATTTACTAGGATCATCCACTCAGATAGAAAAATAAAAACTGAATGACTTCAAAATACTGTACAACCTCTTTCAGTAGCCGACAAAGTGGCTTCTGGAAACAATGCTTTTGCCAAAAATGCATTTTTAAGGCACTTAAATGGGTATAACTTTTTAGTTATAGATATAAAAATAAAATATGCACTGAAGCAACATTCACAAATACCAGTCTTTGTCATTTGTCTGTGTGTGTACAGTATAGTACATATATACATTCACTGTGACACGGACCAACTTCACTGTTATACCTTCACAGGTGCTTTGGGCTGCCTTGTTAACTTCAGTGCCTGCAAACATTAAACAAAACAGTCATACAAACATACACAAGACAAGTTTTTATTTTAGTGGCTACAATAAGACAGTGGATTTCCAGGTGGTTCTGAGAAATATTAGCATGCAGATGATAAACTACTCTGTTTAGGTTGTATAATGATCTTTTGTTGTTGGCTATTGACACCGGGATCTCTAAATGCACTCTCCTATAGCCAGGCATTGTGTTGGCAGGTGTGGGAAAAGGTTCTTGAAACTGCACAACCAACAGGTTAGACCAGGGCTGTCCAACTGGCACCCTGCAAGGGGTGAATCTGTGTCCTCCAGGCTCCCACCTGGCTACGACCTCCCCCAACACTCCCAACTGTAGCAGCTGCAGCTGGAGGCTCCAGGCTCCCCTTTGACTTTTTGCTTCCTGCCCTGCTCTGGGAGGTGGGGTGAAGCAGTGGAGTCAGTCACCCATGCCCGCAGTCAATGTGGAGCTGTGGTTCCTGTACCCTTGTGCCTGCATGGTGCAAGAAGGTGGAAAGCACCCACTGCAACAGGGAAGGGGGGGCAAAGGGGTGGACTCAGCTTTCTGACGCTCTTTTCTATGGTTTTATGATTCACCTATGTAGGTCACTACTAGGTGGCTGACAGCAGAAAAAACAAGCAGGAAAAGGGCTAGAAGTGCTCATGAAGGAAGATGGATCGAGTCTTTGCTGTCTTTGAGAGCAACAGTTAAGCTTCCTGCTCAAGAAACCATCTTATGAAGTGGCTAATCCATCTATTGACTTGTTTTAAATTCACTATTTTGGAAAAGATGGTTAAGAAGGTTGTGGAGAGAGAATATCTCCTATTCACTCTACTTCACACCATCTAGTTTAAGGCTTCTTTTCACTGCAGAATCTGTACTACTTGCGCTGTTGGATGATCGGCTACCTCTGTCAGTCATTCCTTCCTTTCCAATACATCCCTGGAGGAAAACAATAAGCAGTAACCTCTCAATGCTGAGGATAACTGTTGCCATTGAGTTATGTTTGTAGCAGTTCCTACAGCTTGCTACTACTCCTGCTCAATATTTATGCAAGGCAGATGTAGACCACATACATTTAATATGCTAACAACATTCATCTCTGTGGTCTCATCAAGTAAGGCCCAACTTGTGAAACTGGCTAAATTACTTACTTTGGTTAATGGGAGTTGGGTGCCTGTGGGTTAACAGAGAGGTCCTTCAGAGGGGCTAATACTCTCACTTGCTGTGTGTGTGCTGGGTAAAACCCTCACCTGCTCCTCATGCAAAAAACAGAAGCTCTTAAGAATGATTTTAACCAGCGACACTTGGACAGAACTATTTTTAGTGTGGATCTTATTTATCCAAGTCTCTGTCCTCTGAAGATAAAACTACAGCTGTGCATCCTATGTAGATTTGCAGTAACTGTATGTAGACGTGTGTTTATTAGGCACAGTTTCAGATGTCCTACAAATGGTTTTATACAAGCCTCTAGTTAGCTTTTAGGTGCAATATAAAGTGCTGGGAGAAAAGCTTTCAAAGACATGATTATCTAAGAGGCTATTTTCTTCCTGTGGGATATTTCTGCAAGTGCTCTCAACAACCAGGCTAAAGTTAACAGCTTGCTAGATTGTGAGGTTGGGGGAGAGGGCAGGCGTTTCCTCATGAAGGGTACTCAAGCCCTATCACTCACATACCCCTTTGTATCCAAGACAGACTGCTTTTGCCAACCTTCAGAGCACAGTTCTTTTTTTTTTCTTGCACTTTAACTGTAGGGGTGCTTCAACAGATGTCACTTGATGTGAGGGGGGGACACTATTATTGTGATGAGTTGGTTAAATAAGTGATGGATGTTCTAAGAGATGGGGGCTGGTGAGAGTCTTTTTATTGTAGATATTTAGTGTATCATTAACTGTGTACATATTTTAAAGTCGATAAAAGCGCCTTAGAAAAAAACCTGTAGGAACAAATGAGGTGCATGTAATGCGATGCCCCTTTCCAAACACTACTATTAAGTATTGTTAAATGCAGCCATTAGAAATTATATTCTTGGGTATTATACTGCAAAGAGTTTAGGGGAGAGAAACCTTTCTACAATTTGTTTGGGGCATAGTTTCTTTTATTTTATTGCTTGGTAGATTCTGCTGCCATACTCTCAACCTAGAAAGACCTCACTGTAGATGAACCACTAAATATTTAAATTCAATTTCATACAAGCAGATCACATGTACTATCATAATTAAGCAAGAATGTCAGTGGAACTGAGTACTGTGACTGGATAACCGTCTCCCACTGCAAGTGAGATGCCAAAGTGAAGCCAAAATGTTTACAGAAAATAAACATCAAGGTGATGATGACATGTTTGTTTTCAAAGTAGGAGACCATTATCCAGTCATAACATTCAGTTCTAGTGTAATTACTGCACTGGTACCGCTAAACAACTTCAATGATTTGAAAACTACAGGAGTAATTAAAATAATATTAATGTGGATAACCCAAAACATCAAGTGCAGAATACTGGTGCAATAGAACAAAAATTTCTCAGTATATCCTTATTGTAACATTATAGTCTGGTTAGCACAAGTGACCAATTTGAAGCTTAATGAGTAAAAGGCTCACGCTCAGAGAAGCTCAGAAAAAGGGTGCAATGGTATCTCTAAGCCACTTCTGGTCTCCTTCAATCGTAAACTCAAGAGTTTGTGGTTTTATACCCTGCCTAAAGGGTGGCCTAAACTGCAACAGCTGATAGCACTCCAAGGACAACTGCTCTAACTGAGGATCACAGAGATGCATTTTAATTAGTTACACAGGTTATAGAAAGGAGGAGGATGATATAAAAGCCATGATGCCCTAGCACTTCGGTGACTGTCCTAGGACCAGTGATGTCAATCTTAGACCTGATTTTTGTTGTTGCCAGGAATAGCACAAAGCGAGCCTTGTATATCTGGGGGTCTAGTCTACTATATTTTCACTGATTTTTGCTTAACAGAGATATCTAGGTTCATTTCTTAGGAATCTTTAGTTTGAGCTATAGGCCAAGATTTCCGGAAGTGACCAGTCATTCTGGATATCTCAACATTTTTGAGATTTATTGTTTATTCGTATGGAATGCAGCAACTGAATGACAGAACAAGCTATAAACAACTTATAACCAGTGGTCCTAAGGGATAAGGCTAGTGATGGTTTTAGATTTGATGCTTGGTTAGATTTAGATTTTTGAGATGCTTTAATGGAACTGGTCTTTTAGAGAGTCCTGAGCACCCACTCAGGTGTTTTAAATTGGGAAACCACAAACTGAAGCATCCTTACTCACCAGCTTGGGCAATCGGAGCCCCAGAGTTTATGACAGCACTGAAGGCTGAAGTCCTCAGCTGAATTATGCTAGGTTTAGACTTTTGCACACTATCAACCTTCAACAACAAGAACACCCTCTCTGGGCAAGGATGTTCTCCTGTTCCACACCTATTTAAACCTTGTCATAGCTGTTGACCAAAGGTGCCACTTAATTTCAATCACAAAGATTGGTTTCTGTGACCTGGATATTTATGTGTTAGGAACTGGACTGAGACAATTTAATGTATTTCACATAGACTACTAATCAGCTGTCATGAAGTAACAGATACTACCCCTACTGAAATAAGCCAGTAACTTAAATGTGAAAAATCTCTGCATATTCTGTTAGAAGCCTATGAACTCTCCCATGCCACGTGCCTGTTTTTAAAACCTGATATGAGATACAATGCCTCCATCCACCAATCTAAAGTTTTTAAAAAATATAATAACCAGTGAATCATAGAAAACAATAAGAGTCTTAGTTCTGAATGACTTTAAGTAACTGTAATTCAGGATCTCATTTAAAACACACCCAGTAGATAAAAAGGACCCCAAGCTGGCAGATCTGTGAAATCCTTCATAAGAATAAATTTTAAGGCTAGCTAGCTATATTAGCTAGAGATTGACCCATACTTCAAGGGACATTATTATTAGGTGTGATGCGAGCCAAGAACCTGGCTTGTTATTAAGTATGCAGAGATATGAGCTGGATCTGACCTTCTCCAAAGTCTTGGATGACTGAATCTTAAAATCATTTAAGTTGGTCTAATAAAAGAAATCAGATTCACCCAAAGAACTTTGTCTGCCTGAATCTTAAGGGTTTTTTTAAAAATCCATTGTGAATATCATCATTGTCATAAAACAGGTAAAGGTATAGTGGAAAGCCCTTGGTAAAGGATCTGCATGAAGAAAACTGAAGGTTTCAGTGACATTTACTTACCATTACTATTTCTTATATTAAAGAAATAATAGTTAGCATTATAAATACTTCTATGAGAACAATGTCTTACCTTTTGTCTAGAAATCATCCAAGACTTTATTGTTGGTACCAGTAGACTGCCAAGAAGAATTTGAGCCGGGTGATAGATAAGTAAGGGAACAGAAATTAAAGACAGGTGCTCATAGCCTGCAAATACTATCTTCAGCATTGGAATCCCTGTGGGCAGAAAGACGATAGACTTTACTTCTGAGTTTGCTTTTTATATGTAGGATCACAGCAAAGCATTTTGCATTTTACTAAGATTCTGAACCAGAACCCCCCCCTCCCCCCACATTTCTGCAAGAATGAAGACACAAAATTAGCTTGTAAGAAGCAAAAGAAGATATGAATACACAACAGCTTCACTGCAAAGGACCTCTTCCCCTCTGGCAAAAAGGAAAGAGCTGGAAAATACCAGGACAGCTTCCAACAGAGGTTTCGTAATTAAGTTGAGAGCTGCCAAATTCCAGCCAGAGGCTTGATGTAGATCTGTTCCTTCCTGGAGGGTGATTGTGCAGGTGCTGGAGGGAGCCTTACATTCACTTTTTCGTCTTGTTGTGCCATGTTCCCACTTCTCCCCCACCCCCCCTTCCAACCTGCTTATCTCCTCCAATTCACAATTTTCTTCCAGTCTTATCAGTACTGTGGGAGTATTGTGCCATTTCCATAGTTAAACACTAAGCCACTGGCCCTGTCTGCTGTGATTGATGCACGTAACCAAGGTGGAGAGCCAAGTGCCAGTTTAGGGAATATTCATGTGGCAGAGAACAACGCTGTCTCTTCTGGCCAAATATCTCAGAAAAGAGAAAAAAGGCCTAATGAACTAATGGAGCACAACAGATCAACTGAACGAGTTGATGGGTAATTAGGGGTCACGGGGGAACACAGGGTGCTCAGACTTGAGAGATATCACAAAAAATAAAGACTTAATGTAGTTTTAGGAATAGGATAGACCAGCACTTGTATGGGATGACTTGGAGAGGGATGATCTTTCCAAAAATAGGGGGTTGGACTACATGACCTCCTTAGGTCCCTTCTAGCACTACTCTTCTATGATTCTATGAAATAGGCTCTTGTACTAGGGGTGAACAATTATTTTAGCTGGTGGGCCACTTATTGAGTTTTGGTGAGCAGCTGAGGGCCACACACAAAATCTTTCAGAAGATATAATTTTATCAAATTATAGATAAAACACAAATCATATACTAAAAATCAATAATCTATGATAACTTATTGTTGCACACTATTGTGTGCAAAATATTATTTCATATTATTTAACATTAATATCAAATATTATTTCATTTCAAATATTTTATTTAAAAAATATTTTTTGTTTTGATTTATGTTTTTGAGTAGTGTATTTAGAGGCAACTGCGTAACAGCTCAAGATAAAGTCTTACTCTTGTATACTGTGTGTGAGGTGTGTGTGTGTGTGGGGGGGATGCCCATGCGCTAGATCCTGGGAGCTGGCTGATGGAAGAGGGAGGATCAAGGTTGTGTGTGTGTGCGCGTTTGGGCAGGGAGGGGGGGAAGGAGACACACACGACACGAAAGATTCCCAGCAGGGCTGCTGCTGCAGCTTCCTGGATGCTGCTCATCTACCCCCATCTCCAGTGGCTCCTCCTTGTCCTTCTTCTGCCCCTGCTGTGCTGCTCTAGGCAGCAGGTAGTGCAAGGCACCAGCGAGGCGAGGGGGAAGCTGCAGCCAGGTGGTTCCTGCTCCAGTGTGTGGGGCTCCAGCTCCAGGCCATCTTCCAGTCACTCAGCTGTCTGGTGCAATGAGCAGCTACTTGCAGGCAGCTGAGTGGGTGCAAGGCAGCCCTGCCAGGAAGCTGTGCACACTGGACAGGACTGGGGGCAGGGCAGTGTCATCTGCAGGCATGAGGCAAGTGTGGGCAGGAGTGTGGCATGGGTTGTCCTGGGTGGATGAGTGGGCAGGGCTCGGCCGCATGCAGAGTGCTTTGTGGACAGCCGCAGACCAGATATAATCAATTGGTAGGCCACAACTGGCCTGCAGGCTGTATTTTTCCCACTCTTGTTTTATATGATCCCCTCCCATCTAGTGGTGAGATGCCATAATAGCACCTGTTGCAGCAGTGACTTATGGCAACAGGTAGTCTGTCCTCTCTAGATCATGAACACCTTACATTGTTGTACAGCACAGACGTAAATGTTGAGAAGATGCAAACCAACAACACCAAAAGTAGGACGGTAACAACTTGCAAAAAACCAAACACAAGCGGTTTGGGAAAAAAAATTGCCATGAGTCAGACTTGCCAGGTTCTGCAGCGTCTTAGCACAGAATGAAAGAGGTCAAAACCATCTGATAGCTGCTCAGTGACCTATGTGAAATGAACTGCTGCTGATGCGAGTTCCTTCCTCAGTAGACTATATCACAAAAATCATTTGCAGAATTAGTACTGCTCTTGGTTGGCCAAAAGGAGAGATGAAGCCTGAATGGTTCATTAGGTATCTCCTTTCATAGGGCGGCCCATGATTATGGCTGAGAGAGGAATATGGGGAAACTTATGCTGATATTGTTTGAATGCTGTCATGCTGATCCAGAAGGACTGCTGCCTTTGTAACTGTCGGTCTTCCTAAGCACTAATGGCTACCTAAAATTTAGAAAAAGTAGTGCATTCTTTTAAAGAAAAAATGGAATATAGCTATGCAGCTATTTACTTCAAACCCTTTTTTGGTTCAAAATCTCCTCCTAAGACTTTTACCATTACCCTGAAAAATGAGGGGTGTTCGCAGAGATCGTAATCTACCAGTTCTTGCACTAACCACGCAGAGGATCAGATATGAATGTACTAGCTATTCCAAAGGGAAACCCCCTTGAGAATTCAGCACATTTTATTCCTCACTTAAATGCAGTGGACGCACACTGGTTACCTCCATCTTTTGAGCAAAAGCTAGCCAGGAGAGACATTCTTTCAGATCCCATCTGCGTGTCATCACTGAGCAGCCCATAACTGGGATCCAAACAAAGAGGTCACTTCTAATAAAAACATTGTTTTGCCTATAATTGCCAGAATCTTTTTCTTTTCAACTTTTCTGGCCACCCAGATCAACTGTTGCCACCCTCCTAAACAAGGGAGCATAACTTACCTGTGACATATTTACTGCTACAGGTAGTATCATTGCCCAGGACACCCAGATCCAAAAGATACTGCCTCACACTGATCAAGGCACTCCTCCAGTCTTTTTAATCCTTCTAGTTTCATGATATGAAACCACTGAGTCTGAACTTCCAAGCCCTTACCCATGCTTGAGTAAGGGCATACATATTTCCGGTGAAAGACTGTTAAAATTAATCAGTTTGCAGTACTATGTTCAATATTATTAAACATGCTCAGACAACATCTTGGATTTACCATCAACACAGCTAAATTAGTTTTCAACACTAAAAATTACTTTTGTTGTGGCATGTATAGCTCAAATCAAAAGGCCGCTAGACCGGTTGTACTTTTGAAAGGAATATGGGATTCACAGTAACCTGTTGGGCAGGAAGAGCTTGCCAAGGTGCAGAGAATTTCTTGTTCTTTCATGTGTGTTTAGGGGTTCATGAATGTACTGTATCTGACTGTACACATTAATAGATATCTCTATTATCAAAGATTGTAATTTACTACACAATCCCACCATACTGTCTTTCTAGGATAGATAATGATTTTCTAGCCAAACAATTTGCCACCCCAAACTTTAACCCATTCAAAAATGCAGCCAGAAAAAAAATGATACTTTAAATGAAAATCTGAACATATCCTAATTGACCATCATGCTCTGACAATATTTATAATAACAATACAAAAGGCAGAAGCAAAATTAGAACAAGCAGTTTATGATCTCAAGCTTGTCCCAGATCCAAAGTGACCAAAATGTTTTTCAAATGTCTGAGAGGCATGGATTTTTGTGGGCAATATCTTTTTGTTAGACCAACTGTGTCACTCACAAAAATCCTTGTCTCTTGCATTTTTCCTGAACCATCACAGCTCCAACTCTACTTTGACCTAACTTTCAAACGTATACATCATTTCTGGGACATAAACAGACACCAGACATTAAAACCTAAAAGGTAACTTTTTGAGGGTAAAGTTATGATGCCAGTAAAATAGGGAAGGAAAATGAGAGTTGCCACCTATAAATACAAAACCCTGTAACAACGGTGACACTATAATGATATAATTATAAGTATGTCACTAAGTTCTAAGGGATCCTTAATTCATTGATTATTTCAAATACATGGCAGAACAATAAGTCCTTTTACAAATGTACAATTACAACAACATTTCTATAAATGACTAGGAAAAACTAACTGGAAGAGGGGAAAAAAGGCAAATTCTTGGGTAAACATTATTTAATTAAGGAAAAACATCCTGTTTTCTTTTTATCCAGTTCCTGATTACTGAAATTCCAGCCGATGCTAGCTGTCAAGAGCATGTAGCAAATATCACACCAGAGAGACTATGAAGATTGGACCCTTAGAGGCTCATGTCAGCAACAGCGCAACAAAAACAAAAACAAGAAAGGTGTCAGAAGTTTTGCTTTTAACTGAATAATAATAAAAAATCCCACCAAGAAAATAAATGTTGAAATTAAAATATTTCTCTGTAATACTTCCAGAATTACTCGTAACTTTGAATCCAAGAAGTGAGGAAAATACATTATTTTTATGTTATGCAAGAAAGAAGCTTGAACGGGAAACCTTTCATATCACTTTATTTCTTTGTAAAATGTTGTAAAACAAACAAGCCCACAAAGAATGCTACTGTTATGACTCCTTGGCTAAGCTTGCATGGAAAATATATTTTTATGTTGAGGTTTGAACTGCTGTTAACTGACTTTGTAGCAGAAAACACTGACTGAAACAGTACTGACATGAGCAGGTGCTGCTATAACAAAAAATAATAGAGTGAAAGGGCTGAGTTTAAATTTTTCAGATGGATAGCAAGAAAGGAAGGTGCTAAGCAAAAAGGATTTGGTTATCTTTATTTTTTTTTGTCTGCTCCTGTTTTGTTCATCACTTATAGCATACAGCAACCAACTCTAATGTAGTACGATAGCTACAGCAACACTAAATTAATTCAGACGGAGTCTGCAAAGTACCAGAGTATATGCATTACAAAAATTAGCCTCGTCACACTCCTCTTACAGTTTTTCAAAATGCAATAAGGTCTCTCACCCCCTTCTCTGTGCATCTTGTTTGCAGTCTGACCCAATATTTTAAAAGGTGTAACATATACAAACTCACACAAACTGGTTTTCTTGCTTTTTGTCACATCTCTTATGTAGCATAATTTGTCCTGAATGACACTAGTGTAAAAGGGATTTGCTCTGGGTTTATTACTTATCTGTGATTTTAGATTCCCCTGCAATGCCTCATATAACTTCACAGATCAAAAGAACAAGCAGCTGAACACTCTGGGAGCATGTGTCCAGGGCCATATCCCATTCGCTTCCAAAGAAAGAGGGAGAAATGGGGCCCAGGCATGTAACAAAAAAGCTTCTTGTGGGATCAGGTTAGAGAGAGAGGAAAAGCAAAAGGGAGGAACATCAGGAATTATTTCAAAATATGTCCTTATTCCCGAGAGAAACACCCTCCCGCCCCAACACCAAAGAAATGCCAAGCCACCCACTCACTTTCCAGCTGTATTTTTCCCATTTTTCACCCCTTTGGTTTTGCTCCCTTCACCTCCCTCTTGTCTGTGCTCACTGCCTTCGCATTGCTCCTCACTCCTTGGCTCCTGCACTCAGGGGTCTTTCTTTCTCTTGTGTTCCTTCCCACTTTCTCCTTCTTCCCCACTCCTTCTCTTTGTGTTACCACACACTCTTGTTTAGCCTGCATGCTTTTGCTGCTCATAAGGGTCCACTCACTAACAGTGTAATGCAGGGCGCTGACAGACGTGCAGATCCCCGGTCCCACTCATGTAACATACGGTGCTTCACAGAAAGCGCCATGAATTAAACTGATCCCCCCGACCCAACAGATGTTCGCTGTTGGGTCAGGAGTGTGGGGGATCGAGTTCCACTTTGGAACCACTCTAGGAGGAGATGAGTGTCTGTAGCTTCTCTCCTCTCCCCACACCCTGCTCCCCAGCTCCAGAGAACTGGCACTGGTATTCCACTTCTTCCAATACTTGTTTTCTTTTTCTGTGAGTTCACTACTCCTTTGTTATTATCCTTAGCATATGTGGAAAAAAACCCTGCAAATAAGACAAAATCTGTTCATCCTTTCTCCATGGCTATCAACACAGCCAACAATAATGACACCATAATGGTACAGAGTGCGAGTATTAGAAGAGCTATTTGTGCTCCCCTTCACCAGGGAGGTATTCTGATTTGGCCCTAAGGTTGTCCTTTGACCAGCCCTGATCTAAGGTTACTGTTTCCCTAGTAACCAGCTCAACTGAAATGTATTTATCCTTCCCCCAGCCTTGCACCCAGTGTAACCTCACACATCTCTCCCTCCCTCCTTCTCTCTCCCCTTGTTACTTTCACATTTTCTAGTCTCCTTTATACAAGGCCCATGAAAATATCATGCTGCACTTCACTACATTTAGTTAAATGTAAAATAATAATAATAATAAAAAACCTACAAGATTTGAAGGTATTTTTAAGCAAATTTAAATACAGGGCTCTTTTCATCTAGCTATTGCTGCAGTAATATAAATGAAGCAAATTAATTTTAATGCTCCAAGGTACTGATTCTGTGTCACTGTAGTTGACAGGATCCAACTAGACTTTATGAGATGGCATTTGACTTTATGGAAGTGAGCACTATGCACGCATTTACAATTTTACAGGGACTTTAAGCTGTCATGCTGAAAAATGTTTATAAAACATTAATCAAAAAATGCCTCTTTAATACAATGCATTGTCTGAAAGATGTTAGAAGGCACATATTGTAAATGGATTCTTTTTCTGACTAAAGTAATTTCTACCAAAACCATTTCCCCATTGCTATACAAGTACACAGTGTGGATAGATAAAGAGCACTTTCTCAGCACATTACTACCTGATCCAAACACTTGGGAAATCACTAATGTACAGCATGCCATATTTCCATGTCACACATGACACATTTGTCTAAAATTACCCAACAGAGTTTGACATTGCAGCATATTCCATAGCAGAGCTTTCAACTGACATCTGCCAAGTAAGAACTTCAAGTAAGAGCTTTCTTCTTCTAACAAGCAAGTAAGAGTTTTCTTTTATCCTATGCCCATGATGGAAGTGATAAAACAATAAGTACTGGAACTCAGGTTTTTTTTCTAGTTTAATATGTTTATTTTATGCTCCTTGAATTTGTAAGCTTCCCTCATAGCAGTGCTTCATCACTGCTATGATTTGAAAGAACTTAATAGAACATTTTTATTACTACCAAAATGTGGGCCATTATCCCTCACACCCAAAACAGAATTATTGCTAGATGCTACACTTATTTACTTTATTGTATAGTTTTTTTCCCCCCTTAAACGTCTGTATGCCTAACAATTTATCCTAAAACTTTATTGCTTACATTACTGAACCACATTCCAAATCACTTGTGCATTGCACATATGAGACACTGCAGTATTTTTACTTGGAGAAACATATTTGGTACAGCAGAAAGATAATACTGCTGAGCCTATGGACGCACGAGCCATCAGAGATGAAAGCAGAACTCACAAAAACCAATGAAAATATTAGAACACAATCATCAGTTTACGGCTTATAGTACTATATTTTACTTATCTGTACATTTCTAATCTGTTGATTACCATGTTGCTTAAAACTGCTGTATATAAGAAAAAAGACTAAATAGAAGCATTACTGAGGTGCAAGTAATATTAGCTTCTTTGTCCCTACCCAAGTTACATTGCCTTTCTATAGGATTGTTTGAGGCTGATGGTGTAGGAAGTACTGCCAGGCCATTTAAGAATACTGTATACTGAGTAAAGTCCTTTGCAGAGAGGAAAAAGTCTCGAACTGAAAGTTGTCAGAGAAAGGCCATTTCAGCTGGGTCTCCTGTGGTGGGGAATTCCATAGCCAAAAACTTGACCCCAGGGAACGTGCTTCATGATTTTGCCAACCATGCTGTTCCTCTCGATGGAGGTAGAAAGGACAGTTGTGGACAGAAATTAGTTCTAAACCATTTAGACTATAAATGGGCATCGCATTTATCCTGGGATAAACCATTTTATCTCTGTTGTCTCAGGATAAATCCTAAAAACGTTTCCTCGATAAGAGGTAGTAGCAATTTATCCCAGGATACAGCAATATATGTCGGTATAGTTATCCCAGCATTGTGACCGAATCAATGGCAGAACAGTGGCACTGCATTCAACTGCTCATTAAACTGTGGGCAATGTGTGTATGTGCCAATCCTGGGATATTTTGTTTTGGGACACACACAGGCACAACTTATGCAGGGACAAATCCAACATCTATTTCTAGCCCCAAGGATCAGCTATGGGAATGATGTTGTGAAGCAGGTAAGTTCTTGGATGGAGAGCTATCAGTGAGCACAGCGCACTGGTGACATTCTGATTAGCTTTTGCTCTAGAGAGGTTTCATATTGTATTGGGTGGAACTTTAATTTCACCTTTGCAGTTATTCTTAGGGAGCATAATTTGAAGAAGAACAATATAGCTAGGCCCTGAATCCTAAAGGAAGGGGCAAAATCTTTTGGGTAGCTGTTCATGCTGAGCTTTCTGGTTGTTGTTATTCTAGGACCTTGGGACAGCACATCATTTTGATGATATGAACAGGTGGCTTTAATCATAGCTGGATCCGGAAGGTTGCGCAGGTGTGGTGCTGCACGTGCACAGTGAGCTCTCTGAACTCAGTGGCTTGTCCATGTGGCTGCTGACAAAGCCTATGTTGGCAAAGCTCCAGAACCCAGGGAGTGAAAGCTGCCACAGTTCATACCCGCTCCTCCACTCCAAACAGGAGATAATCCTACTTCAGCTGGGAGCCTTGGCAGGTCTGTGCTTATCCTGATGGACAATGCAACCCATGCACCATAGGAAGGATAAAGAATCTTCAAAAGAGTTTTCAGGGCCCTAGCCCGGAGGCCTGAGAACAGGGACAAAGCACAGGTGCGGTGGAATTGAATCCCACAAGCCATTCAGAAGATCAGAGAGGAAAGCCGAACTCACAAAAAGCAGTGAAAAATGTTAGAACACAATCATCAATTTATGATGTTTCTATTGGCCCAGAAGTTACTCCGGGTTGTAAGAGAACCACTTTGTGCTATTCAGTCCTGCCTGTGTGAGATGACACCAGTTGCAAGAGACTTGATAGGGCTGTGATGCAAATAATGAAGGGGGGGGAGGGGGGAAGAGAAGATTCACCAGGAAAGAGAGAGATATATCTTTTGTCACTAACACCAAAAGAAAAGCTGGAGAAAAGCTAGTGCCCTAGGCAGGCTTTTACTAATTTTAGTTTTTAGCTGTTCAGGTCAGTGGTTCACTATATTCAGATTACCACAGAAGTCTGAGACTGTGCAATGTAAAATGTAGTTACTAAGAAACGGCATATCTTGGTGCTATCAAAATTTTAAGTAAATAAAAATGTAAAAGGGAAAAAAGAGAAAGTGCAGTTTGATCTATTTCTGGTTTTTCAATGAGTATGTTCAGATTGGAAGTGATGTTTAATGAATGACCCAAGCCATCTCACCAGATGCTAACAATGAAACATTTAACACCAACAACTGAAGACTGGTTCCTTAGACTCAGAAGCACCTCTACCTGCTTGACAGCATTGTAACAGTAATTAGTTAAAAGGGAATTCAAGAACAAATCAAACCACCATGAGTCTTATTTTAAATCTGGTTAATACCTACAATGGGACCCTTGCATATACATCGCAGTGTGGTAGCACTGACCCTAGTTATTTTAGAGACATTTTGTTGACATTTAGAGACACTTTATCAAGTAATTCTTCATACAGAAAATGTACATTAGGAGTTTGTCTCCTACTTCATCAGCTGTACCAAAGCGATGAGTTTCTTGCTCTCAAAGGCAACTCCAGAAACGCTCTTCTCTGAAGAGAGCTATGATAGGGCCTCAGAAACTATAATGGTTAAAAAGAAGTACCTACAGAGGTAGAGAGCTATTCCACAGACTGAGAGCTTTGTTTTAATAAACACACATTCTCCTTGAACACAACCATTCTGCTTCCTATGTAGCTGACGCTAGAATTGACTAAGCATAAAAATTTTGACTACGTGAATTTTACCTAAATACATTATTAGCATAGACATTATAAGACACTCACATGCATTATTCCTATTGTATTTGGGAACACGCAAGGAAGGATATGCCCCAAACTTGTTTCAAATTGTCAGTTAATTTGACTTTTAAGAATATATTATTTAAAAAAAAAAAATCTCTCCTGAAGCATCAATGCAAATGAAAAACGCATACATTAAACAGAACTTCTTCTCCCTTACTTTATTATTTACTTTTCTGGGCTATGGGAAAAGACAGCTATTAGAAGCTAGAAATGCTGGCACTGACTTTACCTTTGATTCTCTTTTCAGATTTTTTTTGGCCAGCAAAAGAGTATACTTGGTGAAAGAACCCCAAAGGGACTAAATGATTTACCTTTGCTATCACTTGGACAATAACTTAAGATTTTGTGGGTATTAGCTCTTTCTCCAGAGTTAGTGACAAGAACTGTGTATATCCATCTCCTGTTCTAAAATGCTGAAAATTAGGAATGTAGTAGTGATAGGGGCTGTTTTCTTTGTTTTAATTCTTGCACCCATAGCTTCAGAAGTGTCTCGAGTCAGCATCTGAGACCAACTGCCAGAAGAAGCACTGAAACTAGTACATGTAGATGCGACAGTCTCAGGAAGATTCAGCATCCTCTTCAATGCTCTCAAACTTTAGTATAGATGACATCTGTAGCCTCTGCCAGCTTGGGATAAAGGAATCTTGAGTTGTGTCCAAACTTGGATCTCCCCAGGGGTAATCTGTCAGCTATCTGCTGAGTATAACATAGTCTCTTAAAGTAGATAAATTAACTTTAACTGTGTTTTGGCGGGGAGGGAGGGTCGGGAGGCCTCTCTTGTGTCATTATCATTTTACAGCTGGATCTGTGTGTTTATTTATTTTTTTATTATAAAGAGGTATGAACTTGCTGTCATTAAAAACCTGCAATCTGGTTTTTAGTGTCTGATCCAATTAAGCATACATCTGGGAAGACACACAACCAAATAAATAATTGGAGAGGTGCAACTCTGAAATGACAATTGTTATTCATCGATCTCTTTTTGCAAGTCGAGATTGAGAGATGTAAACTTCAAGTGAATGAGATCTCCTGGGTGAGATTCTTCAGTTCAAACACAGTAAACAACTGTTGTTCTCTGATGCACATTTTAGTACTGCTGGAGGCAAACTTTCTAAATATTAATAAAAAACCTACTACTGGCAGAGAGTACAGATGAATAGGAAGCACTGGGAGCCAGTGCTGAATTTCTTGCCTATATTCAAAGTCTAATCAAAAAGCGTATGTCTCAGGTCAGATAAGAAGGGAGTTCCCTTAATTTCCTGGAGAAGCCCCCTTTTGCAGTCACAGAGAGATCAAATTTTGGAAAACGACAGAATCATGAACATCATGTTAAACGCAGCAGCAGAAAAGCATGCACTGTGTCCAAGCCTCACAACAAGCCATTTAAACTACAATATTTCTTACTTTGCAGTACACCTATCAAGAGATTATCTTCCTGGAAAAAGGGTCACTGTAGCCCTTTTGGGCTGCTCTGGCAGTATAGACCATGGGGATGTGGTGGGGGAAAAGGTATTGCCAAAACAATGCTGCTTTTTTTGCCTGCTATGAAATGGCATATATCAAAGCAGGCCTGGGTTTACTCTAAGAAGTGCCTGTTTGGCTATTGTACTCTAAGAGTCACACTGAAAACGACTGTGAATGTTCACTTCATATGCCAATCTGAAACACCAAGAAAGCAGCCTGGCAAACCAGAGGGAACTACTTCATTTAAAGAAAAGTATTTTACTATTCTACTGTATTGCTGTTGAAATGCTTCTACTATAAAAATATGATATGCTTAAAAAGCATATATAACATGAGGGTGAAGTCACTGGTTTGTCTTTATCAACAGATGAAAAAAACCCCTGTGCAGAACCCTGGAGACAGAAATCTTGCTGGCAAAAAAAAAAAAAAAAAATGCAAAGAAACCACAACTGGATCTAAATTGGGTTCGTTCAAGTGGGCTTGCAGAGCCAAGTAAATGAGTATAGTGTTCAGAAGTTTCCTCCTTAAAAATAAACCTATTAGAAATATGGTCAGGTGTAAACTTATGATTTCCTAAAATATTAAAAAAATATGCTGAAATCATGAGCCTCTGTCAGAAGTTTGTGTGTTGTCTGAGCTAAGGCCTGAATATTTTACTATAGAAAGAAAAAATGTAGAGAGGGAAACATCTAACTCTTGAAATTAAGTTTTATGAATATAGCACAGTAAGTCATGCACTACATTAAAGGCTTAATCTTGTTGATCAAACTCAGTTGGAGACTGAAATCATGATTTAAGTTGCTGATTTAAATCAATTCACTTTGCAGGCATACAGAAAAATGGACAGCTGGGGTGAGTGGGCCATAGCAAGAGTGCTTCTGCAAGGCTCTGTGCGCCACCGAACCTAGCCAGGAATTCAGAAGCTGCAATGGCTTCAGCAGGACCCTACTGAGTCTAACTGTTTTGATGAAAATGGAAAGTACATCTTAGCCCTAACATAGCTTCCAGCCATCCAATGAATGCCCCTACTAACAAGATTTTCTCTCTTAGGTGCATGTGTGTCACTTAAAGATCCCTTCCTCAGTCAGAAATTGTGAAACTAAATCAAACTGGAGAAATGTGGGCTGGATAAAACTACTACAAGGTGGAGAGAGAGCTGGCTCAATAGCTGTAAGCAAAGGGTAAATTATTAACAGGTCCAGGAAAGAATGGCAGGAGGTTCTGAGTGGAGTCCCACAGGAGTCTGTCCTGTTCAATGTGTTTATTAATGATGTACATGCTGGCATAGAAAGCTTCTCGAGCAAGTTTGCGGACAACATGAAACAGGGGAGGATTGTGAACATGCTGGAGGATGCAAGCGCACTTCAGGAAGAGCTGGACAGATTGGA
This sequence comes from Alligator mississippiensis, assembly GCF_030867095.1. Taxonomy (NCBI): domain Eukaryota; kingdom Metazoa; phylum Chordata; order Crocodylia; family Alligatoridae; genus Alligator; species Alligator mississippiensis. Next base: position 100,618,520 of record NC_081825.1, on the reverse strand, counting down.
AAGTTGGGCCAAAGCTAAAAGGATGAAGTTCAATGTGGACAAATGCAAGGTGCTACACCACAGGAGGAATAATCAAAAACACAAATACAAAATAGGGGACACCTGGTTGGATGGCAGCACTATGGAAAAGGACTTGGGAGTCTTGGTAGACCACAGACTTAATATGAGTCTGCAGTGTGATGCAGCTGGCACAAAAGGTGAATGTGGTTTTGGGCTCTATCAATAGAAGCATTACATGCAGAATACAGGAGGTGATAATGTCTCTCTGCTCAGCACTGGTTAGGCCTCATCTGGAGTACTGTGTGCAATTCCTGGCTCCACATTTTAAAAAGGATGTAGAGAAGTTAGATAGGGCCCAGAGGTGGGCAACAAAGATGAACAAGGACTTGGAAGGCAAATCATACAAAGAGAGACTGAAGGAGCTAGGCATGTTCAGCTTGCAGAAAAGATGCTTAAAAGGGGACATGATAGCAGCCTTCAAATACCTGAAGAGCTGCCATAAAGAGGAGGGAAGCACCATTTCTTTCTTGCTGCAGGAAGGATGACACAGACCAATGGCTTGAATTGCAGCAAAGTAAATTTAGACTGGATATCTGGAAAAACTTCTTCAGTGTCAGAATACTGAGGGAGTAAAATAGACTGCTTAGGAAAGTTGTGGACTCTCCATCCCTGGAGGTGTTCAAGAAGAGGTTGGACAACCACTGGTCAGGGATTATCTAGGCGTAGCTATGCCTATTTTCTACCATGGATATTTCCCATGCTTCTAGGATTTGCTGGTTGCTCCTGAAACCTCCCCACACCTTTTTTTTCTGTTATATTTATCAGGGTGTTTTTAAACCTCCCCAGAGGCACTGGGTATTGACTACAGCTAAGGCTAGGGGACTTCAACTGGGGTGTGCCATTATCCTGCTATGAGAAAAACTAGAGATTCCTGCCTAGAGGGTCTTGCCTCTCCACTCAGGGTCAGACTGATCACCATATCTGGGGTCAGGATGGAATTTTATGCCATGGTCAGAATGGTATGGATGGTGGCGGTTTTTGTTTTTGCCTTCTTCTGTAGTGGGGGCTGTGGTCCTCTACCTGGGACCTCTTTGAGCATATGCCTACATTTTATAGAAGCAGAACATTTTGTAGAAGTATTTCCTCTGCTTTACTTGTGGCAGGTTATGGTGTTAGGTCTACATTGTGTCAGGGCTGAGGGTAGTCTTATGCAGAGCTTAGATTATGGTTGTATGACATGGTTTGGATAGGGATGATCCTGCCTCAGGCAGATGATCTCTGGAGGTTTCTTCTAGCCCTGCTTCTCCTCTCGGACTCTAAAACCTATGTTAGATGATAATGAGGTACAAAGTGCAGGATTATGGGAAAGCAGATGATGACAAAGGCTCTGAAATGTAAAGACATAAAATGACTTGGAATCAAAGTTTAAATGGATCTCCAGGGTTATATGGTTGAAGTCCCTGCACAGATGCAGGATCCTACTCCTAAACCATTCTAGACAGATGACTACATAGACTTTTCTTGAAAACCTCTATTGAACAACATTCCACAACTTCCCTAGGCAGCTTGCTCCACTCTTCTACTGTCCTTATAATTATGAATTTTTTTCTGAGATTTAATCTAAATCTGTAGTTTAAAGCCAGTGCCTCTTGTCCTGCCCCCTGTGGCAAAGCAGAACAATTTTTCTCTCTCTCCTTTATGACAGCTGTTCAAATATTTAAAAACTCCTTTTTATGCCCTCTCTAAATCTCTTTATCTTTAACCCAAACTTACTTAGTTCTTCACATAGCTTGCATTCCAATTAAGTTATTAACTTCATATTTTAAGAAGAACATAGAGAAACCTTTGGATCCTCTGCAATTTCTCTACGTTCTTAAAATATGTTGCTCAGAACTAGAGAGGGTATTCCAGCTAAGGCCCAACCAATGCCAAGTAGAAAGGTACTTACTGCCCATGCTCCATGCCTTGCACATGTTGCTTGTTAATGTAACTGAAAATCCTATTTGGATCTTTTGCAACAATATCACTTCTGGCTCATGTGGAGTTTCTGATCCACCATAACCTCTAGATCCTTCTTGACAGTGCTACTGCCAAACCATTCAGTCTCTCCCATTCAGTACCAAACCAATTTCCCTTATTTTCTCCCTTAGGAGTAGCATCCTGTATATGCTCTTGCTGAATTTTATTTTTCTGTCTATTGCCCTTCTTTCCAATTTATCAAAACCACTTTGAATTGTAATCTTATCCTCTAAAGTGCTTGCAACTGCTCCCACTTTTCTTTTGTCTATAAATGTAATCATTTCACTCTGTTGTCCCACATCCATGTCATTAATTAAATGTTAAATAGCACCAGACAGACCCCTGTGAAACGTCACTTGAGATCTCCTGCCTGTCCGACATCAATCAATTTATAGTTGTTCTTGCTTGTAGTTATTTTACCAATTATGTATCCACCTAACAGTAATTCTATATAGCTCATATTTCTCCTGCTAACTTATAAAAATGTCATCTGGAATGGTGTCAAACGCCTTCCTAAAATCCAGGCGTATTATGACCACTGCATTCACCACATCTAAGGAAACAACTACCATGCCCAAAAGGAAATGCATTTGATTTGGCATAATTTATTTTTAACAAATCCAGGTTGGCTGCCAGGGATTACCTCTTCATCCTCTAGATCAGTGCTTCTCAAACTATCTGATCTGGTAGACCAGCAATTTTTTTTCCAGTGGGCCAGGGACCCATGCCCGTTTCAGCCGGTGGCAGCAACTGCGTGTAACAGCGCTACACAAATACGCGACCGGCTGTTTCTTTCTCTTTCCTCACCTCACACGACGTGACGTCACCTGGAGTGTTGGAAAGTACAAACTGTGGCACTATGACATATCAATGTTATGCTTCTGAAAATGTATTTCTTTCTTTCCTGGCAACTCGCTGCGGACCAGCGACCGGTGGCTCGTGGACCGGCAGTGGTCCGCGGACCACCACTTTGAGAAGCACTGCTCTAGATATTTGAAGAATATTTTTAGAATTTAGCTAGTAACCCCCCAGCTACTGAAGTCAGTCTGACTAATCTCTAATTCCCTGGGTTCTCCTTTTTAAATGATGGGAATTATGTTTGCTTTTTTCTCATCCTCTTGGACCATGGCCCATCACTTATGAGTTTGCAAATATTATCAATTGTGGCTTCAAGATTTCTTCAGCTAGTTCCTTCAGCATTCAGGGATTACTTTTTTCAGACTCTACTTACAAAATTTATTCAGATTATTAAAAGTTCTTTTACACGTTCTTCACTTATCATGGGGGCATGGATGAAGATTGAAGCAAAATAGACACTGAGCACCTATCTTCCTTAAAGCTTCCATTAATAACTCACCTTATCTGCTGAGCCCTAACACCAGATCCCACAATATCCCTGGTTTTTGATTTTCATCTGACATATTTGTATAACGTTTTTGTTACTGCCTTTAACATTTGCCACTTGTAACTTGTGGGGGTTTTTTGTGCTTTCCTAATTCCTAATTTTATTCCCATATGTTCATGCTATTCCTTTTTTACTTCCTTAGTGACATGTTCGTTCTTCTTTCCACTGTTTGTATGTATCCATTTTGATTTTCAGGAAGCTTAAAGCCATCTCCTATAGAACCTAGTTTAAAGCCCTCTTCATCAGGTTAGCCACACTGGTTGCGTCCAGACATGTGTGGACATTTGGTTCCCTGGGGACAACTGGTGGCTGCACACCTTAAGACTTTGACTTTAGTTCACCAAAATAAATACTTCTACTACTTAAGAGCATTTATGTAACTTGGAAGCTTGAATTACATTAACTTAAGACAGCACTGGCCAACTTCTATGCTGCATGCCATAGGGGCTGCAAATTAACCTCCTGTGCACAGCACACAGCCTGTGAGTTAGCCAGCCCTGATTTAAAAATGTAACAATAGAAAGAAAACAGGAAAATGTACCCTTAACTGGAAAAAAATCCATTAAGGACTTTTAAACAATCTATTGTCAATCATACCTAACATTCTGCATTTTTGGTAGTTGGAGTAGGTAGTAGCCACTTATTTTCTTCTGAACAAAACACCTACAAGTTGTAGTTATTCAAGTACTTGAAGGTTTAAATTAAAAAACAAAATATTGCTGAGTCTGCTTGTTTATTTTTCCTGCAGTGACTGATGGCCAGTAATTTGCTCTCTTTTGAAAATACAATAATCCCCTACATTTGACTGCAACTATGTGCAAATATAGGCAACAACCCTGCAGTATTGTTTTAGATGAACCATACTGATAGCTCTGCACTTCCTTCAGGCCTCTTCTTTCTTGCTGAATGAACTCCAGGGAATGGCATCATGTCGGGCTTTTCAGATGGATTATGTGAAGCCATAGCTCAATGTCATTTTCAATAGCAAGACTCATAATTAAAGGTCAAATAGTCACTTCATCTGCAATCAATCAATAGAAGAAGTACTAATACTAAGTACTAATCAATCAATGGCAAATGCACTAATAAAAGCCATGAATCAAATGCCTGCATATGTGTGTGCTCATATGAACTGTGCATGTATATGGGGAGGGAGTAAGGGGAAGAAAGAACAAAGTGCGGGTGAATAAGCCAGAAGGTATTGTGGGTACTGCATTTATCCACTCTATAAGTTTGTAGGCCTGACACACTAGGTAACTGAAATATAATTAAATATTATTGTATGCGTCTACCTGATGTAGTCTATTTATAAATCACTGAACGTTTCATTTAAATTAGGCAATATGAATCAGTTTGTGATATTAAATTAAAAATATAAAAAGACCTAGTCAGTATAATTTGTCTTTATGCAAACATGCCCTATATCCCGATCTTTGAGGGAAAAAAAACTGTGTCAGTCTACAAAATAAAACTCAGCATGTGTAAACACCACTCATCTCAGTGCAGAGTGAGCACTTTTCCACAGTTTCAACAGTGGAAGTGGCAGTTCGCCTCACGAGCATACACTGCATGGGAATTACTTGGTTTCATAACATGGTGTGGGAGAAAGTGCCTTATACAAGTCTTCTCATGCTTTTCCTTTTACCACTTCTAAAGCTTTAAAGCTGTCATTTCTTCTTCCTCTTTTGTTGGTTCCCTTCTAAATTCCCTAGGGAATGGATGAGAAGCACCTACTGGAGCTCTAAATGCCAACAAATGCCAAGCTAAGAGAAATCAATCTTAGGCCTAACAGTGAAACTGCAGTTGTAGGAGGTCACTTATATACTACCAGCTGAATAGCGGCACTAGAGCCTTGAAGGTAAACAGAAACAAATCCTTCCCAATGGGCTTGAAGGAAAATGTTAACCATGGTGATGGAACACAGAAAGAGATGTAATCCCTGACCATTCAGAGCTTGCAATGAAACTTGTAAATAAGCAGCCAGTGCAAAAAAAGCAAAGCATGAGTCATATCCTCCTAGTGGTGTGCCCACTGGAGAAGCAAACCTCAGCATGAGGCACCAGCTGGAATGTCTGAGTGCTCTTTAATGATAAGCTCAAAATGAAGCAATCCACCCTGAAGTTAAAAAAAAGAAGGTAAAAATAGTACTGTGACAAAATCTGAGTAGAAGAGGTGGGACTCCAACACTGTGCAACCTACCAACACTCTTAACTCCTATTAATTTGTGTATCCACCACTAGAAAACATAAATGTTATCAGAAGGAAGACTATGAGAGGCAGTAGATGATCCACATACATCTATTTGTAAGTAGTTGACACAAGAATAGCTAGCAAGAGAGGAATATAGCGTGCTCATTTTCAGTGAAAGCAATCCCAAGAGATATCTCAAATTTAAATAAAGATTTCTTCTGTATCAGAGGTTACACAAGTGTATACAGTTCCCATACAAACATCACACAATAATGAAAAAGAATCTTCAACCATTGCACATATATATGAGCTTGAATGCATGTAGCATTTATTTTATGTCATAGTTGTACCATAGGTCCACAAGTTCCTTACTATAATCACGTGTTGTGATGCACTAGTGCTGAAGTGCAGTGCTATTTAAGGTCTGACTTTATACTCAAAGCAGCAGAAACTAATTTGGTAAAAAATAATTCAAAATACTACAGCAGAGTCAAAAAAGAAATCAAATACCACATTTTCATGCATATAACTTTTTCTCCAAAACCAGTCAGTGGCAATTGGGGCAAACGTGAGAAGCACGGCTCTGCACAAGTACGGAAATTTGGTGGCGGGGGTGTGGTGGCAGCATTAATTACTGGAGCTCTAGAAGCCATAGCAATTAACACTTCCACTGCTCCCCCACTGCCAAATTTCCAGATGTATGGGGAGCTCCATCTGGCTGAATGATATAACCCCACATACTGGATCAGGTTGGTGCGTGGGGTCAGTTTGCAGCTGGACCTGGCACCCAGGATCACACTTGGCACTCCAGTTCCAGGGCCATGCATCACACTGGCTCCAGGAGAGAAAGCATTGGTCAATCAGACACCAGGACTGAAGGCTGCTCTGTCTGCTGCTTTCTATCTGGCTGTGAAGGCGTGGAATGTGAGGGAAGATAGGCAGGGGTGGCTGCAGCTTGGCTCCAGGCATCAGCCCTGAGAGCCTTCCCAAATATAGTGTAGCTATATTTTAATTGTATTTTTTAAATTTCTACCATAACATGTCTGTTATCAATAAGGAATTTTGAATGAAAAATACTTCAGTCATGTTTTAGACTAATGAATCATAATAAATAAAACATGCAGCCCAAAGATAAAGAAAAATGCACTTCTCAAGATAAATATACTGAATTTGGTAAAACTAAGCATAAAACAGTACTGTCCTTGGTGGTTTGTTTCCAAGTATGTTAAATACTTTATATTTGCCTTGGGCTAACCAGTTTTGAACAATAATACCTTTATTGTGTGACTACATAAGAATAACTGAGAACACTATCAGTAATGAACCTCAAACTTTATCAATATTGGATTAGTGATGGAACATCAAAAACAGGAAATAAAATAGCTTTCTTTAAAGGAGGAACACATTAATGGTTTAACAGTACTACTACTGATATCCCAGTTCAGAAGACTATGCTGTCTTCCTGTTAATAAACATTTATTTTCCCTGTGCAAAAATGTTATAATTTATATAGGCAGACAAGGTTTTTTAGGTGAATCTAATATCTTTTATTAGACCAACTTAAATAGCTGGAAAACAATTATTAAGCAAGCTTTCGGGTTTAATAATTGTTTTCCAACTTAATAATTGTTTTCCAAGCTTAATAATTGTTTTCCAACTATTTAAGTTGGTCTAATAAAAGATATCAGATTCACGCAAAGAACTTTGTCTGCCTATATCCTTAGACCAACACGGCTACAACCTACACCCATATAATTTATATAGTAATATTAGTAGTATGCTATTAAGGGTACTTGCTGTTGCACTGAACCAGAGAGCTACTTTGATTTAAAAAAATAACAAACTTAACTACAAATACTATTAAGGTTTCATCAAAAAAGCTAAACTTGATCTCTCACACTGACTTACCCAAGGTGAGGGATTTGTGTGTAGAACAGAAAATGATAGCCACTGTGTCTGCTGGCGTGAAACCAGAGTTGTTCCTAGAAAGAAAGAGTTTTAATAATCCTTGTTAGTAAAAGCCTTCTTAAAATATCATTGATCAAATGTACTACTTTAAGTACCCATATGCATGTTCATATCACTTTGATCAGTACTAGTGACAGAAATAATTCTACCCACAAATGAACAGTAGTGTTTGATTTTTTTTTTTAACAGAATTGTTTCTCAGTTGTGGCAAACTCTCTCATGAATACATTCCCACAAGAAACATGCAGCATTCTAAACAAGCTGTATGTAGGACACAACTTTATTTCAGGTCAGGTTACTTTTTCAAACATTCTGTATGGCATTAGTGACCAGCTCATCTTTGAAATAATGCCCAACAGGCAGTTTCTATTTTCAGTGGATAATGCTATCAATTTTATTATCCAAACAGTATATGAAACTAAATTTCAATAGCTGCATATAAGGAGATATGGATATCTACATCTCTATTAAGAATCTGGGGTCAGGACTGATGGCATAAAATTAAAGCCAAGATGGGTGAAAAAATGATGAAATCTGTGTACCAAAGGTATGCACAGAAATTTGACTACTGCCTAACAGAGGTGTATTATTGCTCAGGCAAGGTCACACCTTCAATCCAAATGGGACAGAGATTTTTCTGAGATTCAAAATACGTATTTACTAGACTTGTGGTGCTCAACCTTTTGGCACCTTGGGCAGGATGAATGGCATGGGGCCAATCCATGGGCTGGATCCTGTGGGAGGGGTTGGTCCAGCAGCTTGCAGGACTCCCTATGCATCTGGAAATTTGGCAGCAAGGGAAGCAGTGGAAGTGTGAATTGCCACAGTGCTAGAAGGTCCCTGCTGCCTACACTCCCTCTTCTCAACCATATGCTCAGCAGTGGACGAAGGGGGCTTCAGGGAAGGGGTATGATTGAGGTACGGGGCACTCTGGCACTCCTTGGTCAGCAGAATGAAATATAAGGGATGTTCCGGTCAGTGTAAGTCAAAGTATGCACACCCGTGCTCTAACATTCACCAGTAATGAGTTTGGCACTCATTTGGTACCAGGGAAGATGGAAAAAGTGACACCACTTTGCTTCCCTAACCTCAGGTGCAGCAAACCTGAGATCAACACAAGATAATCAAAATCAATGTCTTCCAAAATTTTTCATAGCAAATTTGCTTAGTTTACAAATACAGAGACAAGAGTCAGCTAAGTGAAAGTATTGAGAAATACTGAAGAGATATTAGGGATGTGTGAAGTGGGCCCTATTTGATTTGGATTTGGCCCGATTTGATTCATCCAAATCTGAAGATTCAATGCTGATTTGGAGAATCAGCGATTCAGACACAGACACAGCTTAAAATGCTTTTTCTACATACCTCGAGGTACCAGGCGCGGCTCGTGAACACTGCCATGCTGGGGCGGATGGAGCATCCCACGTGAGCGCGGGGGGGGGGGGGGCGGGGCACGCCGGCTGCCACATGCTTGGCAGCAAACCCGGAAGTGGACTGGAACTACTTCCAGTCCACTTCCGGGTTTGCTGGGGAGCACGTGGGGGGCCCCTCTGTGCCCCCTGGCTTAGCGATCAGTGCAGGGGGACCCCGGGTGCTCCCTCAGACCCAGGGGGCAACAGTTGCCGAGCTGAGGGGGCGCAGGGGGCCCCCCCGCATGGTCTCCGGGGGACCCGGAAGTGAACTGGAAGTGCTTATGGTCCACTTCTGGGTCTGCTGTTGAGCACACTGGGGAACCCCCTGCGCTTCTGTGGGACGCTCCATGTGCCCCAGCACTGCAGCATTCGTGAGCCACCTGTTACCTAGAGGTATGTAGTAAAAACATTTAAAGCTGTGTCTATGTCTGAATCGTCGAATCTCTCCAAACTGATTTGGAGGGTTCCGATTCAATTCGGAGAGATTAAAGGATCCTCTGATTCGATTCAGATTTGGAGATTCAGCCACCGAATCGAATCAGCAACCGAAGCTTCACACAGCCCTAAGATATATCTATCTGAATTTATGTATTATAAATATATAATTACACACACACAAATATATTACGATTATACTGTACTGTACAAATACTGAAAATATCTAAACATTCTGTTTAATTCCAATCACATACCTGGTAGAAAAGAGGAAAGTTACAAACATGAAGCTCAGTTGTACAGAGAATACTGAAAAATAAATATTTAAAATTTAAGTTTACATGTTAGAAATAAAAAAAAAAAAAAAATCACATAAACCTCTATATTATGTTTTATGTAAATGCCTCATAGTGGCATAAGGGATCAAATTATACCACTCTCATTGCATCTAGACAGGAGCTGTACTGCGAAGTTGATTGACTACCTCCACAGTAAAGTGTCACCATTTACATGTGCCATAGAATAGTACTGTTTGGGACAAGTACTATCTTACAGTGGTGTAATTTACAGCACTGCAATGCATGTGTAGATGGTGACCAGGGCTGGCTGGGGCACAAGGGTGCTACACTGCTGGCTGCCTGCTGGCAAGCCCCACATTGTAGCACCCTGGTGCCCCTGCCAGCTCCTCTGCTGGCCTGGGGCTTCTCTGCCCCAACTTGAATTGCTGATCCTGGGCATATGTATATACTGTGCCCAGAAGCAGCTCATTCCAGCATGAACTGCGCCCAAGTTTATTGTGTGGGGGTAACTGCATATGTAGATGCACCCTCCGACTTTCAGGGATGGACCAAATAGATGCAGAGAAATCTGATTACTGCCTAACCTGTGGACATTTAAAGGCTGATAAATAGGACAATTATTTCTGAAGAAGCAACAGGCATCACCATGTCTGAGGAAGCATTTCTTTAGCAAAATCCATTACTGTGTTTATAGCAGCATTTTCACAAGTAATGCCTCCCAATAAAGTACTCCTCAACATGGTGTCAAATTGACAGAAGTTCACTGGTGAATACTATGCATCCAGTTCCAAAATTTTGCTTGATAGGAATGATGACAGTACCACCTGTCTGACATACTGCAGGAGCAACGTATTTTAATTTAGCCCATACTTAATGGACTGCAAAAACAGTGCGTAAGCACGAATACTTCAGACATATAAACATGCATGCATGGTAGATAACCCTTCTGATGAACGCCTGTATTTTCTATTGACATTAATAGGAGATGAAAATATTATCTATTTTCATTCAGTTTGGATCAAGGCCAATTCCTGAACCAAACAGCATTCACAGGGTGGAACCTCAGCAGCTGTTCAACACAGCTGAGTTTTTTTAGGTGTGGATGGGTTCCCAAGACGGACTATGCTCTCAGACAGTTTAGTATGCATGTGGCAAGCCAAACTGGCACCTTCCTTTGGTGTGGATTCTGAGACCAATGCAATACACTCCCCACGTGGGAAAAGGGGTCTTCAGGGAATCACATGAGGGAAGTGAGCACCATCTCAAACATGACAGCCCTTGTGTGCAGGAACTCCCTTGGCTGTGCGATATCTGAAGAACCTGCAGTCACAGACATACCTCCTTGTGGGAGGTCAGAAAGACAAGACTGGGTCTATGCAGAATTTTATATTTACCATTTTATTTTTATATTTAGTTTTATGTTTATCAAATACCAGAAGGTATTTGATAAACATTTGCTGGCAGAACCTGGGTATGGATTGACTGTGAAACTAGTGTGCCCTACAGTACAATGTAATCCAAAGCAATAATATGGCACTACCTCCAGTTAATAAGCAGGCAGAACAATAGGGATGGTAACTATCAGTGATATTCCCCAGTTATAGTAAGAATTTTCTGAGACGGTGAAACTAAAATTTTTTGCCTCACATGGTATTTTTCTTTGGCCTAAATGTATTAATTTAAGATGCACTAAAAAAAAATCAGTTTCATAACAAGTTCCTGCCACTTTCACGTTATGTACAGTTTACAACAGTTATTATAACATGAAAATGACAATAAAACAGTGATCTGGAGAATAAGAAATGCAACTTCCTCCCAAACTCCTCCGGCCAAATTTAGCTCTTATATAACATCTCACACAGCCAATATTTCCACTAGAGTTGTACAGATTTTAATATTAGAAAATTTGACTTATTCATCTCATCAACTTGCCTTATTTCTCAGTATTCGCCACATTCTGAAATGAAGCAATTCTTTACCTGTAGAAAGTATTAGCTGTATGTTTTAAAGTTTATGTAAACATTTTTGCTAAGGAATTTTGGTGCACACTGGAATTGTATAAGGACTGAAAATTATATAATTAAAAAGAAACAAAAAAATCCTCCTCAGAAAGAATTGAGTCTGTATGATTTTAACAATTTAAGGAAACAATGTTGTGCTGATTGTTGCTTTTAATTCTGAATATGGTAAATGTGTAGACTAGCTTTGCAGAGGGCATGAAGGAGCTGGACTATAAGAGCTAGAGAAAGATGCACCCACCAATCTGAAATAACAGCTTTGCTTATTTTTCACACTAGCTGACACCTCAACAACATGAGGTTTTCTCAGTTTTCCCTTTACTTTCTTTACATTTTAATTGAGTGTTCAGAGCATAACTAAGAGGGGGAGGGTTGACTTTGTGGGGAAGGTGCAAAAATAGGTATTGCTGCATCTGGTTGCTAGCTGCACCACCAGTACTGGTAGCATGGGTCGCTGGTGCTACCCAGTGCATTGTCATTGCCCAGGGCATGAAGTTGCTCCATTATGCCTCTGAGTATGTTTATTTTTCATCCAAATTATTTTTTAAACATTTCTTTCCCATCACTTTTAAAAAAGCCTGTAAGATGCAGACTCTATTTGCTCTCAGCTTAAAATGTTGATTTTTAGTTTGCTATCAATTGCACCAGCAGCAATAAAGAATTGCAATATTGCAAGTAATATTTTACATGTATATATAGTGCTTTTTCATCTGAACGTATTCCTCAGATCCTTTGCTGCTGGAAAACAACCATAATCACATGGGCGGCTTACAGATGGTAGAAAAACTAAACAAAACAGCACTTTATATTCAGCTCTGTGAGCCTCTGCACCGAGGGCAGTGCATGTCCAGAAGAGGCATCACGTCAGTTTGACATGGTTTGCCCAACATCTGTATAGATCATGCTTCACCAGGGTTTTTTGGTGCTTTTATCCAATAGCTGATGCAATCAGCTATTAACAGAAGAGCCAAAAAGTCCTGCTGAAGTGCACAATCTATACAGACGTTGGGCGAGACGGGTGAAACTGATGTGATGCCTCTTCTGGTAAAGTGCTGTTTGTTTGTTTTTTCCACGTCTGTCTGTGGCCATGATTTCTAAAACACTCTTACAAAAAATATTGCCATTAGGGAAATCTACAGATATTATACAGGAATCTATCTAAAATCCATTCAGCAGTCTGGTACTCTATTTAGCAGCATCTTAGCCAAAAGACTAATTCCAATCTGCTAGGATTTAAACCTGTGTTTCAAACTCAAATTTTAGACAAGAAGCCATCCTTTTCTTTAGTAAACTGCTGCTGTAAGAAATAGCAGTTTTTTTTTCTCAGTCAACATTACCAACTTATTTTTCAATTAAGCAACAGGCATTTTGTGAATGGCATAATTGTAAGCTAAAAGCAAGTTCTCTAATTATTATTTTAAAGGTATGGTTGCTTTTTTTCTGTTCATTTAGAAAAAAAGCCCAAAAAACTGTTTCCTTTTTTGCATGTTAAGAGACAACCTGAGGACTTAACATACTGCACAAAAGGATCTGAGATGAACTGAAATTCCAGGTAAAAGTCGGTGACAAAACTTCTATTGATACAGCATGGCCTAGATTTCACTCACTGTGTTTAAGATACACATATGATAAAAGGACTGTTAATGATTTTTCAAAATTCAATGGTGGTAGGTTGTGCGGGGTGTGATTTGTGTTGCTACTATTGGGGGATTTGAGTTAAAGATCTTTTGCACTACCTGGAATATCTGTGCCTACAAAAAGGGGGAGCAGAGTAAGAGTAATTGATTGGAAGAGTGGGCAGTTATTGGACACTGCTGCCCTTTGTTGGGAGTTCATGATCAACTAATGTATTTCTAACTGATAGCAAGGATATCAAGGGTCTATTCCATAACATGTGAATGAATAAGGTACATCTGAAACATACATTGCAACAAATCACTTTAACCATGGAAATGTATCCCCCACCTAGAAAATCCCAATAATTTCTAGTTGTATAAGACTGACAGGGAACAGTGGTTCAAGAGCTGTTAGAACAATTTTCTGTGACTGATATCTCAAAATGGAATCTATTCTTTTTGTGTGCAATACTAAATCAAAACATGTCCTGTCCTTTAATAATAGATAAAACCTCAAAAGAATGGGCAAAAATATTTGAAAACATAATACTTATGCCCTTTTAGAAAGGAAATACTACAGAACAATCTCAAGAGTACATGACAAGATTTATCCGATTATTAATGCTGTTGCTTTCTCAACATCCTAAAAAGCATGCAACCTCTAGTAGTTTTTCTAATCTATCTTACTTACAAGATGCATTAAAAATACAAAATTCAGCTCCATGCTAGTTAAACTTTCCTTCTCCTTCTAGTAGATGCTATTCATTGTATATAAGAGACTAACTGATCAAAGGAATATTTTAAGACTAAACTTACTTATGAACACGACTATAATCAAACTAAATTTATCAAGGTCAATATTTGGATTGGCGAAAGTATCACAGAATGTTGTGTAGATGATCATCAGGAGCACACAACTGCTGATAGCACCAAATGGAGGTTTCTTCCTTTCAAGCCAATCCTTGATGTATCTTCGGACAATCTGAAACACATAAATCAACAGGTTGCCTTTTTTCAAAGATGCAGGGAGCCAAGTTGGGCATCACAAAATGAATCTGACAGCGGAAAGACATAAAGAGAAGAGAATAATTTGGATGACGGCCACAGTGGATTTCAAAGCTTCCCTGCCACACAACTCTTCTTCTGGGGAATTTAACATTTGTAGTGCAACTTCCACTGGGTGTCCATAATGAGAGTATATTTTCAAGTACATTCATATCCATCCTTAATCATGCCAAATGTTCTTTGCTAGCTGTCACTGAGACATGCCCATTAAGCCTCCCCAAAGTTTATCTCCTCTGCTGATACTAATGGATGTATGTAATTATCACAGTCCCCTTTGCATCAACAGACAATTCCAAGTGCAACTTTGGGAATCTTAAAAATCTGACATCTTCAGGAATTTCATGACGGTAGATAATCGAAAGTGATCCATGGAACATTTTAATATTTAAATAGCCAGCGATGCACCAGAAGTTTTTAATTAAATTATAACTCATGCTTGAAAAGCAGAAGTGCATGTGTTGTGGGAGTTTGAATTATTTAAACTCTGAATATCTAGAGTTTTTGTAAATCCAAAGACAAATGCCATTTGCACGCTTTCAGAATGCCAGAATTAACACATAAAAATGAACAAACCTATAGTGCTTAGTGCAACTTTTCTACTTTCAGGAAATTGAATTTGAAGTTGTTTTGCAAGATTTTGTTTTAGAGACAAATTTAAATGTAAGAGTAGTTTTAACTTTAAAATTATGCCAAATTATACAAAATTGAGCACCACATATCTGAGCACTGTGTGGGGAACTGCATTTTTCCTCTTTATTTTTAAATGGTTTGAAAAACTTTTTTTAAAGCTTTTATCCTATAGCCATGACTTGTGTTAAGTTTTCAGCAATCCTATTATCTTGTCTAATTTCTCAGGAGATCTCCTTGCATTCTGTTACCAGGCTCTTTTACAAATAATAGTTCATCATGGCCATTGCAATGAGAGGGTGCTAAAAGTGTCATGACGCTTCCACAGAGTATTACTATTAATAAACATCAGCACTATTAATTGAGTAATATGGAAAAATTTGTAAGTATGCAAGATCAAAATCACTACAAGACCTTTTCACAAGTTAGCTGCCAGGGCTGGGAAACTGTTCGTAGATCTGCCAGTCCCTATCACCACCTTCCTAGATTATTTAAAATCTCTCAGTAAATTCTATAAGGAGCTGCCTATCCTGTTAACTTCATGAAGTAAATTTGATCAACTACATGCAAAACAAGATCATAGGAAAGTAGGGCTGGAAGGGACCTTACAAGGTCATCTAGTCCAGCCCCCTGCTCAAGGCAGGATCATTCCTGACTAAACTGTCCCAGCTAAGTGTTTGTCCAACCTGCTCTTGAGAACTTACAAGGATGGAGATTCCACAATTTCTCTAGGTAGCCTGTTCCAATGCTTGACCACTCTCATAGTCAGAAAGTTCCTCCTAATCTCCAACCTAAATTTCCTTGGCTGCATCTTGAGCCCATTGCTCCTAGTCCTGTCTCCACAGTCAAGGAGAAACACCCCTCTCCATCCTCTGTAAACTGCTCTTCAGATATTTGAAGACTATTATCTAATACCCCCACAGTTTTCTTCTCTCTAAACTAAATAACCCTAGTTCTTTCAGCCTTTCCACATAAGTCTTACTTGCCATGCCTCTAAATTATTTGTGTTACTCTGAGCTGGACTCTTTCCAATCTGTCCACATCCTTCTTGAAGCATGTGGCCCAAAACTAAACATAGTACTCCAGGTGATGTCTCACGAGTGCTGTATTGAAGAAAAGAAACTCTTGATTTTCAAGAGACACTCCTGTTAATACTTTGTGCTGTTGGCTTTTTTTGCAACAAAAGCACACTTGGCTCATATTCAGCTTATGGTCCCCAGGTACTCCTCTGCATTACTGCAGCCTAGCCAGTCATTCCCCAGTCTGTATCTGTACAATCAATTATTCCATCCCTAGTGCACAATCCTAGTCCTACCTCTGGAGAATCTACAACTCCATCTAACTTGATGCTAGTCTCAAATTTACTAAGCATGCACTCAGTACTTTTGTCCAAATCATTAATGAAGATATTAAACAATATCAGACCATGACAGACCCTTGGGAAACCCTACTTCATACCTCCTCCCAACTAGACATTGAGTGATTGATGACTATTTGTTGAATACAATGATTCAACCAGTTATTTATGATGTTACAGTACTTTTAGTCTGTATGTCCTTAGGTTGTTAATGACTGTCATGAGAGACCTTGTTAAAAGCCTTGCTAAAGTCAAATTATATCAAAGCCACTGTCCTCCCAACATCCACAAGCCTTTCAATCTGATTTCCTATTATAGAAGGAAATAGGATTGCTTAGGCATGCCTTGCTCTTGGTGAATCCATGGTGGCTGCTCCTGATCACCTTGTTCTCCTTTAGGTGCTTCACAATAGATTCCTTGAGGACCTGCTCCACGATCTTTCTAGATATTAAGGTCAGGCTCACTGGTCTGTAATTCCCCTGGACACTCCTTCCTCCCTTTCTTAAAGATAGGCACTATGTTTGTCCTTTAACAGTCATCTGGGAACTCACTCAACTTCCACAAATTCTGAAAAAGGATAGCTAATGTCTCTGAAACTACCTCAGTCAATTCCTTCAGTACCCAAGGGTGCATCTCATCCAGCCCTAACAATCTGAAATCATCTAGCTTCTCTAAGTAACCCCTAACCTGTTCTTCTACTACTTTAGGCTATATGTCTCCTTCCCTATCCTTGCCATTAACTGCACTTGTCATCTAGTAGCTGCCCCTATTTGTGAAGACTGAAATAAAAAAGGCATTAAATACTTCAGCCTTCTCTGCATCATATATAACCATATAGCCCTCTGCATTCTGTAAGGGACCTACAGTTTCTCTGGTCTTCCATCTTACTTCTGACATATTTGAAGAATCCCTTTTTATTGCCTTCTATGTCCCTTGCCAGCTGCATCCCAAATCACATGCTGAACTCCCTCATTTTCTCCCTGCATGCCTACCATACACTTAGTATTCTGAACATGGTATTCAGACACCCTTCCCTTCAGCTCCTTTCTCATGTCCTTGTTGTGACAAGGTATTTAGCAGAATTTCCACATTTGCTGGAATCTGACAGGGCCGTGTCACGAGTGCTTCTGCTATGGCCTTGAATTTGCGACCTCTGGGCAGTCAACTTTAGTGCTTGCACCACACTCCAGGCCCCTTCAGAAGTGGGATAATGATCACCCTCTTAGAATGTTTCTAAAAATTCTGCTGAGTAAAATAACTGACTTATGGGAAACCATATAATGAAATCCTAATAACCCAAGTGATATCTCCCAACTTTCAAATGTGATACCTGCCAGATGTGATCATACTCTAAAATTATGGCTAAACTTTTGAAGAAGCTGAAGAGGATTTCTGTGGTAAAATATACAAAATTTCTTTCAGACATCCCCTTAAAAGCCACTGTACAGGGATGAACCATTATTATGGAGTTATAAAATTTTAATGAAAATGTACAATGTGGATAATGTGAAGAGAGATCAAGCCCAAAGTATGCTAATGTTTTTAATTCTGTGACCTGTTAGAGGCAAGAGGCAAGGTCTCTGGCCTCTAACATGATCTATTTCAACATAAATCCCCCTAAGTTTAGGGTGTACTTTTGGGGAAAAGAAAAGCTATTTAAGACTGTATACATGGAATGTGAATTAGAATACTCTGACCTGGGCTGGAACTGTGATTAGTAGATTCAAGGAAAAAGAAAATGCAATATAAATACATTTGAATAGGTTAGTAAAAATACATTTATTGCTGAAACTAGAGCAGAGGTTCTGTGCCAAACTGTTTGAGACAATTTACTTTAGGCTATCTGTGGAATTGTTTTGGTATTTATATTACATATGGAAATATGTTATAGATTCAAAATATGGAAGAAATGAGGAAAAAATGCCTTACAATATCAGAATGATACTTTCCCAGTAAATCTTCTACCATATCTAATGAGCTTTCTATAGTTTCTTGTTTAACTTTCCATAATTATCTTTTTTGATAATTCAGGGATTATTTTGAGTCCACAAAATTTAAAGACAGTTTGGCTTTTCAATATATATTTTTCTTTATGAAATCATGTAGGCAAGACCACAAGAACAAAATTTTGTTTTAACAGCAGCAGTAGTTTAAAGAAATGTACACAGTTGGCATGTCTACACATGCCCTTAGGCACGCTTAGATTTAATGTGCATTAGTTTAATGCACATTAAGGTGATTTAGTTTTGCATTTACACATGCACGTTAAAATGCATTAACGCTGTGTGCATGGACTGACGTCAGACTAAAGTTAGATCCATGCCAGTCCATACACAGTGTCAATGCACCTTAATGTGTCTATACTTGCCTTAATGTGCTTTGGCTATTCATGCCTAAATTTGCTTTTGTACCTGCTTTTGTAGTTATCAAACTTAGGTGAAAATAGCCTAAAATCACCATTTTAAGGAGCATTAAGGGTACACACGTGCAGACACACCCTTAATGCACCTTAAATCAGGCTAAATCACCTTAAATCAGCATGTGTAGACATGCCCAGTAAATACATTTGGAGAACGTATTCCTCACTGTAGACTTGATACTTTACTTTTGTCTTGTATTAATGTAAAAGGTGAAGTAACTTAAAGGGCCTGGGATTAAAACTGTTGGATTGGAAGAAATCTAAAACAGTATTAATTTTAAGAGGAGAGGCTGAGCTATTAAAGATTGTGCTAGATGTTCAGTAGAGAAACTCACTTCAATTTCTTCCCTTAGATCAAAAACTCATACATTTGGTATTTATTAATGTTCTTTAAAACATTTATATTTTAAGACGCTTTGAATTAATGAGCTTAATTTTGAAAGCCTAAATATTTTCCAGCAGTACTAAAAAACAAACAACAACAAACCCAAAAAACACCTTTAAAGCTTTTCATTGAAATAAACTCCTGCAAAGAAGAGGAAGAGGAGAAAAGCTAGGCAGGTGTGAACCTTGGTGATTCCTACTGACTCTACTCTTCAGACAGGAAATCAAATATTAGGTTAAAATGCCAGGAATAATATGGATTGCTCCAAGCAAGAGAATCCTGAATGCTAATTGGAGCCTGAAGTAAAATGCTGAAAAAGTCCATGAACAAAAAAAACAAAACAAAAAGCTAACAGTACATAGCCTGTGCTAATGCTAGCAATTTCAGACACTACTTTCATGTGCCACCTGAATCTCACTGTTCCTTTCAAAGGAGGAATTAACAACCAAAGCAGCACCTGAATGGATAGTCCCTTCCACTCTATACAAGGAAGTCCAATAAACTAGAGAAGAGTTCTAACTCACATCATTCCCAACATTTAGATTTGTTGATAAAAAATACACAATAATGTAACATATTTTAACTTAAATCTTCTTGCGAACTTGGCTGTTCCTAGGGTTTCTTCCCATTAAGCACTCAGTTCAAATTCTGATTTAATATTTCTTTCTATAAAAAAGGGTAGAGAGAAACACGAACTGTTTCTTCTTACAATCTAAGAAGCAAATATTTATCAGGCTCTTCCTTTTTCTTTTGGAACTGATTGGATACTCTTGATCACTATCCATATAAATTATATCCGTTGACCTACTTTTATAAGCAGAGAGAGGTGGTTAGCTAAGCCAGTCTGAAGTTAGGCAGAAGACAGGGTAGGGTGGCACCTTAGGACATTTATGCTCAAACTTGATTTATATGCGGACTTGAGTCTGCTCCACCTACAAGCTGAGGCGCCTGGCACTGCATCGCATGCATTTGTATAAACAGTGAAATGCGTACCAGCGCTGAGAAAATGGCAGTGGTGCACTTCTGAACTAAAATATCTTCAATGCGTTTTAGTTCTAAAACATGCCGCCGCCATTTTCTCAGCCCTGATGTGTATTTTGCCGTTTATACAAATGTGTGCATTGCTGTGCTGGGTGCTTTTAAAAGCACCCAGCGCTGCGGCACAAACTTGTGTACTAATGTCCAGAGATACTAAATTTAATGTGCATTACCTAAAGTGCATTAATGAACACATAGACATGCCCTTAGAGCATTTTTCCACATGCAAGTGCCCAGCACTGTGATGCACACATTTGTATAAATGGCAAAATGCACATCAGTGCTGAGAAAATGGTGGTGGCATGCTTTTGAACTAAAACACATAGAAGGTGCTTTAGTTCAAAAGCACGCTACAGCCATTTTGTGTGTGCTGACACGCATTTTGCAACTTATACAACTGCATGTGAGACAGCGTAACGTGTGTCAGCTCATGTGTCAGTGCTGAAGCGACGTGTAACAGGACCAAAAAGTATGTGTATAAATGCCCTTAGAGACGAAGTCATTCAGCGAGTCATGCGCTTCCGTAAGCTACTGCCTATTTCTTCATAGCATCTGACAATGTAGGCTGTAGCCTAAGAAAACTCATGCCTCTCTGAATGAGTAAGTCTAAATTACCATGCCCTTTCTTCTGCTTTACTTTGACAAATTAGCTCCTGGCATATGAACCCATTCAAGGTGAGTCAACTTTCCATAAACTTGGGCCCTGTGGATTCCACTGATTAAGTGATATTAAAAATCATGTACTAAGATGTTGGTCAATTAACAGCTTTCATTTTCATAATAATATGGCAAGACCAAACAGAATATTTTCTGTTATCTTTATATATTTATTTCTTTGTCTACATTTCTGTGGAGATGCTGTCCTATTTCTTGTTAAAGTGAAATATCGAAAGGGAACAAATCATGGTCTGAATCTTGTTAAGCCATTATCTCAGTTTTCCATAGAAGCATTTCTCTACTAATTTCCCAGATGACAAGGCTTCATTTCTGCAACTCGCTTGAAGTTTAACTATGAAAAGGAGGGCTACTTCTATGGACATTTCTAATGGACATTTTTAATGGACATTTCTGTAACCTTTGGTTTATTTTTCCATTTTAAATCTGTTTTAACTTAATTATATTTAATTTACATTTTTCATCATTTATGCTTCTACTTTTCCCTTCCCCAGTACCAGTATGACTTTTCCTTTCAATTGTAGACTGATCGTTGGTAGGATTCAGAGTCAGAATTTCACTGTTATATTTACTATTTCAGATTTGCTGGCAGATTGTATAACAATAAAGCAAGCAACCCTTTTAAATTTCATTTACAAATACTCATTCTTAATGTTGGAAAAGCTCCTGGACAATTTGGACACAGACGGAGGAGATGGTTCTGAAATCCCATGTTTGTAGAATATCATATATGTTTTTACTAGACTGGATTCCATGAACCATTACAGAATGTACACAACTTACCTTACTCTATAGATTTTGGGGGAGGGCAGAAAGGGGTGGGGGAGAACTGCTAGAATCATAACATTAATTTTCGCTTTAGTTAAGGACTGTTCAATATGAAGTGCCCATTTTATGCTGGCAGACAAATCACCAATGGGGCAACTAGAGAATGCATGAATGATAATGTATAGACATGCTTTTTATTATTTATTCATAGAAAACAGTGGGTTTTGGTGTGCTGCTTTGAAAAATGTTCAAACTAGTAGAATATAATGAAAGCACAGTGAAAATTCTATTTCATTAACATTTAATCATAAATCGCTCTTTAATATAAAACATAAAATAAAAGTCTGTCATAAGCACTTAGGTGTAGAGAAAGGAGAAAGTCTGCAAAAAAGGCAAAGGAAATATTGCAGTGGCATTCATTGTTTCTGTTATATGTCACTTCTAGAATTAAAAAAAAGAAATAAAACAAAGAAACAATGATCTTTGGCCAAACTCTCAAAATTGCTGGACATGATAGAACTGTTTACAGGATGTTCTAAGGTCTTCTTTACTCTGTTGACAAGTATTAACCACCCACTGAAAGGAAGGCAAACATTAACCTAACATGCCAATGTAGCTCATGAATAGAAGTCTTCAGTACTCACTTTAAACTAAATATAAGCCTGTGCTATATTAAGAAGAGTATATCAGAATTTGGAGACAATCTGTGAAATCCAGAAAACATTCCTTTTCCTTGAAACAGCTCGTATATGTTTGCTTATATTACAGGAATTTTCCAGCTCTCTATATGTGTATACAATAGGGGGAACAAATCACAGATTGTTATACACTACTAATCCTCAAACAGAGTAAAGCAAACATAATATTCAACTAATATTGACAATAGGTCATGGTGTATGTACATATGGGTATAGAATGGTGAACTACAAGGCATGCTTGCTATACCTCCAGAGGACAGGACTCCAGCGGAAGATCCAATCTCTCATTGAAGATATTGAAATCTGGCCAAAATGTGACTAGCGTGGTCCAGATTTCCACTACTACCCCATGCTTGTCTAAAAGGATTACCAATGCTTGTGCACTCAGCACCAGGAAGAAGATATGTAATTTTAATAGATTTTGAAAATCCCACATCTATTATTTTTCTTAAAACTTCACTAGCTTCTTATCTATTAAACCATGCAAACAATGGGCCAACCTTTCAAAGGATCATGAATTAATGCAAAAGAAGCCTTAATGGTCACTGTAACTATTTTGACTGACTTCACCATAAGTATTCATGCATTTGACCTTTACACTGGGTTACAATAATGTTAGAACACTTGGAATTTACCAGGGAGTAAATACAGAGTAATGCTACTTGAGAGTCTGATTGAAAGACAGAGCTCTTATTTCCATGGGAAATGCTAACATTTCAAAAAAAGGCTGAAAAAAGAATGAAACAAGGAAGCTTGGGGCCTCTGAAACCCTAGGGCCCCACATATCTGGAGTATGTCCCAATGGCCTGGAGCTGCCCCTGTGCACTGGGGTCAGGTCCTGGATCCAGCTAACAGGGCTTAAGGCTCCCCATGGATCTGGAGATTTGGCAGCAGGGAAGCAGTGGCACCACTTCCCTGTCCTCAAATTTCTGGACCTGGGGGCCGAATGACACAGTGCCACAGGCTGGATCTGGCCCACAAGACCTAGGTTGAGTACCTTGGCCTAGACCATGAGCTGATGTAAGCTTAGGCTACCAAGGAGCAAGACGGATGAGCTGGCAGCATACCAGGCTGAGTTTGCTCACTAACCTACCTTGATTTTGGTTGGAATTGTCTTTTTCTCACTGGCTGTTTTGATTTTGATGCTTTTTTAAAATAATTCAGTGGAACAACATTCCATTGGAAAAGTTTTGACTTACTATTTTTGGCATATGGCATCATGTCTCTACAATCAACTTTGAGTTCCAGTTTCATTTTGAGGTATGTGCATTGAAACTTTGCTAGTTCTAATTTTAAACAGTAGTTGATACTGGATTTTCAAATCTATTACAAATATATATTTGTTTACTTTCTGGCTCCTGAGCCAATCTCTCTTCTAAGTAATGCTCTGTGCTAAGACCCCCTTTAATTTGAACATTTTAGGGTAGAAGGCAGAGCATTTGAGTATTGACTTTTCTCCCTTCTTTAGTCTGACAAGGCCTTGATTAATTGACTTGAGGATTATAGGGAAGGCCAAGTATTCACTCAAGACCTATCTTTGAGGATGTGATTGTGTGGGTTAAAAAGTGATTTCTGGAGATGAGAATCTAATTACATTAGTCACTGATAAATTATGTATATTTTCATTTTAATACTTGTGCTCAGAGATTGAGTGATGGAAGAATTTTCTAAACCTGAAGTTAAAACAAGTAATTAGGCATACAATTCCAGGATCTGATTTGTGCACACAATATGGATTTTGTGGTACATAGATGGGTTTCAGCACAAAGCCCACAGTCATACATTCTGTTCAGGTTGCCCGAACGTTCAATTAATGTGATCACAAATTGAAAAGCGGACATTGTGTACAACAGTAACCACTGGAATTTATGGACGCTGCAACATGACATGGGTCCAGACTGTGAAAAATATTACCTCAGTACACGGGAGGGATCAGTATGTACTGTTATAGCTTGCTTTTTTAATGAAATAAAATAACAGAATATAATATTAACCAAAATCAAGGACAACAATCTGATGCAGTCAGTTAGCAAGAAACACCATTATGTGCCAGTTATCTGCCAATGGCTGCTCAAATAGATAGACTATACAGCATGCCCAGAAGGTTAACAAATCTGGACTCTTCAGGCTTTTTTCTAAGGGGAGAGTGTTCTAAAGGGAAATGAAGAATACTATACCTGTAACCAGTCTATTTTCTAATGAAGAGGCTTAAGCTTAAGGTTCTGGCAGTCACAACTGAGCCAGTATGACTTGGAGAGAAAGGAGACCCTTTAAAGAAGCAGGTTACAAGCTTGATTTTTTTAAAATAAGGTCCTTTCTTATTGGGCAATCTTATTGTATATTTGTGGACAGACTTTTCTGCTGAACAGTTTGACTGTGCATAGTAAGGCCTTGACATGGTGGGCATGAACTGATAAATTAAGGATAATTGCTGAAATGTGTCACTCATGACTTGTGGTCCATTATCTTTGAATGCATCTAGAATCCCATGGTGAGCAAATGGTGATTTACAAAGTGTTATTACATTGTTACTCAGCATGTTGTGCAACAGCTCAATAAAAAAAATGAGTAGCAGCCCACAAATGAGAGGTAATCCTTCCTATTTATTTCAAAAATAGATCTGTGCCAACCCTGGATGAAGGGCAATCAGAAACATCACCTAGCGTTGGTGGTTCTCTTGGATTTTTTTCCCTGCATTTACTGCAGTCACATACCTGGATACCTAACTTTCAATGAGAGCATGAATTCCTGTCTGGACTACAAAAATGTTGGTCTCTTCTTACACTTCCCCGTTCTGAGATGGACAGTGTAGATTACACTTAGCTTTTCCATGACAGTGTTGTTTGCACATATTCTACAGAATGCAGTACCTTCATTTTTAAAACGCTCATGCTTATAAGTACTCGGGCTATTTTTGCTGGCTTTTTATCAATAAACACACTCAAGCACTTGTAAATGAGAGTAATTTTTCTGCAGTTTGCACTATATTTTGAAAATAGCTAGCACTTGAGTCTTCCTTACAGCAAAGTTTTCTCCCTGAATCACCTTGCTGTTACTGTTTGTTCAGTCTCTTTATAGTATGTTTCCTATAAGTCATGCATGCTTCTCACAATCATTCTTGTTTTGACTTATTGCTCAGTTATATAATAAGTAATCTGAGTTTTAAATTACTTCGGTCTCTAATTAGTTCATCTGCTTACTACTCAAGCTCGCAGGACTTAAATTTATTACACAGGTCTGTAAACAAATATTCAGTGATATCACCTGCCTGTCGGTTTCTTGTAATACAATGCGTCTTTCCTGAGTAACATCCCTTGGTGAATAGATCAAAGTACTCCTGAAAATTTATAGTGACTTTATCTAGCAGTTGGCAGTCCTCTTCTGACTCACACCAGACTGTAGCATAGATTGCTAATGTCTCCGGGTCTTCTGCACCTGGCACCATTAAGGATTTCACTTTCTCCAGTTTCACTGCAATACTGTTTGCTTCTAAGAAATTTAGAAGTAGCACAACCTCATCTTTCAGCTTTCTGCCTAGCCCCTTTCGGATTACATATTCTGACTATCACTCTGATAATATGCACTAAAGGTGAGATGCATAGGAATGTCTGTAAGATTCATAGATAGATTCATAGACTCATAGAGTCGGAAGGGACCTCAGTGGGCCATCTAGTCCAACCCCCTGCCCCTAGCAGGCAAGAAAAGAAACACCAACAGATACTTTTCTTTATGGTTGTTACCAGAGATGACATGAAAATGTTGGCGGGGGGGAGGAAGTGGGGCACACCTCCAAGCCACTGCTGCCCCAAGTGCTTCCGGGAGCTGGCTCTGACCGGGTTGCAGCCCCACACCTCATGGTCAGCACAGAAATCATGCTGTCACCACTGCTAGGCCCTAGTTCCAGCTGGGCTGCAGCCCGGTGTCTCTTGCCCCAACACTGGTGCGGGGTGGGGGGGAGGAGGGGGAACACGCTTAAAGTTAAATATGCGTTTAAATGTCCTACTGATTTGGGTCCATTACCTAGCCTCTGTCATATTACATAATCAGGGTCACAATATACTATGCAGCAGGCAATCAGTATCCCTTGAGTCACTATAGTTACCATTCAAGTCATGTGAGATTTTAACTTCGTCTATCAAACAAGAATACAAGAATAGTTACTGTTTGTGAGGTGATTTACTTTTATTATTATTGTTATTGTAGGTAGCACGGATAGTGATACTTAAATTTAAGGTTGTCCAATATTTCCATTACAGGGATCCAGTATTTTTTGTTTATATTTTTGCTAAGATGTAACCACAGGGATTTACATTTTCCATTGTGTGCATCTGGCTCAGACAACTCTTCGGGAAAATTTCAATCAAAACCGTAAAGCCCATTTCTCAGAAGAAAATAGTAGGGACAACCCATATTTTAAAAAGATCCTTATCACCACCAAAACTACTTCTTAACAGCAATCCTTGAATGTTCCATGTTGCAATTTAATTCCATTAGATCTTGTCCTGTCCCTTATGAAGAATGAAAACAATTGATCCATCATCCTTACGGCAGTTTTGTTACCAAAACTCCCCTCTTTTCCTCCAGACTAATTCCAATCATTCCAGCTTTTCCTCATAAATCGAGACCTATAATAATGTTTGTGGTTTTCCTCAGACTTTTTTCTATCTGTCCCCATTTTGAAAACAGTACTTCAGGTGAGATTTCACCAGTGCTAAACAGAATCATTTCCCATGATTGGAAAGAGACAGTCCTGTTAATACATACACAGCTTTTATGTTAATACAGCTAACATATTAGCTTTTTTTTCCTCCCAACATTACTATGCTGCTGACTGAGGCCCACTCTACATGTTACATTTATGCCATAATTAACGTGTTAATCATGGCATAAATGGGTAGGGTGCTACCTGTTCACTGGATTAAAGGTGACAGAAAAGGGGAACAAGCCACAAAGATGTTCTACATTGTATGTAGGACATTTTTATGGGTGGTTTGTATGGCACCTTACATATTTAAGGTGTGGCCAAGGCCAACAATCAGCTGATTGTCAATCTCAGGGCCAGGACCAAGCTGGGGTCAGGAATGGTACTGGCACTGACAATCAGCTGATTGCTGGCCCTGGCTGAAGGCTGCGAGGAGGCAAAGGGCTTTCCCCATGGAGGATTTTAAACCCTTTGCCCAGTAGCTCTGCCAGGCTGTTGGGCACAGGGGATTGAAAGCTCCCATCAGTGAAGCAGCCCCCTGCTGGGAGCCTCTCTCATTATCCTGAGGTGCCTGGTAGTTCAGCCAGCTCTGACAATCAGTTGATTGTGGGCCCTCACCAGGACAACCTTGGGTTTGAGACTTGGGGCTGTCCAGCTGAGTCCCACAATCAGCTGACTGCCTACCCAGAAAGCCCTGGGGAACCAAGGTTGTCTGGGTTAGGGCCAACAATCGACTCAGTGCTAGCTCAATTCCCCAGTGTATTCTGGGGGCGAAGCTGACAATCAGCTGATTGTAGGCTCTGGGACCACACTGAGGCCTGTTTAAGATTTGGGCTAGAGTCAAAAACCACCCAACTATCAGCTCAAGCCCAACTTGCTGATGCAGGGAGAGCCTGGGTTCCTCATAGATTCATAGATGTTAGGGACGGAAGGGACCTCAATAGATCATCGAGTCCGACCCCCTGCATAAGCAGGAAAGAGTGCTGGGTCTAGATGACCCCAGCTAGATACTTGTCTAACCTCCTCTTGAAGACCCCCAGGGTAGGGGAGAGCACCACCTCCCTTGGGAGCCCGTTCCAGACCTTGGCCACTCGAACTGTGAAGAAGTTCTTCCTTATGTCCAGTCTAAATCTGCTCTCTACTAGCTTGTGGCCATTGTTTCTTGTAACCCCCCGGGGGCGCCTTGGTGAATAAATCCTCACCAATTCCCTTCTGTGCCCCCGTGATGAACTTACAGGCAGCTACAAGGTCGCCTCTCAACCTTCTCTTGCGGAGGCTGAAAAGGTCCAGTTTCTCTAGTCTCTCCTCGTAGGGCTTGGTCTGCAGGCCCTTGACCATACGAGTTGCCCTTCGCTGTATCCTCTCCAGGTTATCCGCATCCTTCTTGAAGTGTGGCGCCCAGAATTGCACGCAGTACTCCAACTGCGGTCTGACCAACGCCCTATAGAGGGGAAGTATCACCTCCCTGGACCTATTTGTCATGCATCTGCTGATGCACGATAAAGTGCCATTGGCTTTTCTGATGGCTTCGTCACACTGCCGGCTCATGTTCATCTTGGAGTCCACTAAGACTCCAAGATCCCTTTCCACCTCTGTGCCACCCAGCAGGTCATTCCCTAGGCTGTAGGTGTGCTGGACATTTTTCCTCCCTAGGTGCAGCACTTTGCATTTCTCCTTGTTGAACTGCATCCTGTTGTTTTCTGCCCACTTGTCCAACCTATCCAGGTCTGCCTGCAGCTGTTCCCTGCCCTCCGGCGTGTCCACTTCTCCCCATAGCTTTGTGTCATCTGCAAACTTGGACAGAGTACATTTCACTCCCTCGTCCAAGTCGCTGATGAAGACATTAAAGAGTATCGGTCCAAGGACCGAACCCTGCGGGACCCCACTGCCCACACCCTTCCAGGTCGAGACCGACCCATCTACCACGACTCTTTGGGTGCGACCCTCTAGCCAATTCGCCACCCACCGGACTGTGTAGTCATCCAAGTCACAGTCTCTTAACTTGTTCACCAGTATGGGGTGGGATACCGTATCGAAGGCCTTCCTGAAGTCTAAGTATACGACATCCACCCCTCCTCCTGTGTCCAGGTGTTTCATAACCTGGTCATAGAAAGAGACTAGGTTGGTCAGGCATGATCTGCCCGCCACAAACCCATGCTGGTTTCCCCTCAGCATAATTTGTCCTGCCGGGCTCTCACAAATGTGAGCCTTGATAATTTTTTCAAATACTTTACCAAGGATGGAGGTGAGACTGACCGGCCTATAGTTGCCCGGGTCCTCCTTCCTCCCCTTTTTGAAAATGGGGACCACGTTAGCCCTTTTCCAGTCCTCCGGGACTTGGCCCGTGCGCCACGAGCATTCGAATATTCCCGCCAGTGGCTCTGCAATGACGTCGGCCAGTGCCTTCAGCACCCTCGGATGGAGCCCATCCGGGCCTGCCGACTTAAAGGCATCCAGTTCTTCCAAGTGACTCTGCACCACCTCAGGATCTACGCATGGAAGTCTGGCGCCTTGCTGCTGCCTCTCTACAACCCCAGTGAGAGACTTGTCGTGCCCCTCGCTTAGGAACACTGAGGCAAAGAACTCGTTGAGGAGTTCAGCCTTGTCCCCCCTATCTGTCACCAATTGTTTCTGCCCATTTAGCAGCGGTCCTATTCCTCCCTGGGCCTTCCTTTTACTCCCAATATATCTAAAAAACAATTTCTTGTTGTCCTTTACTTGGGTTGCCATCCTCAGCTCCATGGTAGCTTTGGCCCGCCTAACTGCCTCCCTACAAGCACGAGCAGAGGAGGTATATTCATCTTTAGTGATCTCACCCTGTTTCCACTTTTTATGTGCTCCCCTTTTGGCTCCTCCTCGGCTGCCACAGCAACAGCAAGTAGTAATGGAATGATTTGATGTGATTCCTGATACCAAAATTGCATCTCCTGCCATGCGTGTGTGGCATGGCAGGAAGTCCAACTATTGAGATCAGGAATCACATCCCACTGGGTCATTAAATGAATGTTTGCCAGGGGCTGTATATGCAGCTTGCAGCCGCCTATGACCCACAGATCCTTTTCTGTAGTACTGCAGCCTGGCCAGTCATTTCCCATTTTGTACCTGTACATTTCATTGTTCCGTCCTAAGTGCAGTATTCTGCACTTCGGTATTTGTACTTTAGCAAGATCTTTTAAGTCCAAGGTTTAAAAAAAAAAATCTGGCTTCAAAAATTTCTAGTTTAGTATCCAAAACTAGTGAATGTTATTGGAAATTTCAGAATTAATATCCCTATTTCATTTCCCCATATGTAAATGGAGAAAATAATACCTCCCTTTCTTGTGTATTGATTTAAAGATCTTTGAAGCGCTCAGCTACTACAGTGACAAGTGGCATAAAAAAAACCACGAGATAATTAATAATTCTGTATTCAGTGCAGGGTTTCAGTCACATGCCATAAATAAGGTCTGGTGCTGCACAGTGAATGGAGGCTAAAATGAAATATTGAACAGCTGCTCATTCAGTGAGCACCATCCATCCTGTGTACAGAATGAGGTCCTGTGGAAAAAATTGTTTGTGATCATGTAATTAAAGCCTGTATCATAACGTACATGGACAAAGGCATGGGCAACCTTAATTCTAGCATTTCCTAATTTATAAGTGTTTGACTTTGCAAATCTTAATATACTCTTTTAATATACTTATTTTTATTAATATACTTAGTAGTAGATGCTACATAGGCAGGACCTCTTCCATCATCCAGGCAAAGGGCATGCAACACAAGAACTATACAGTATTCTCAAAGCTCATTTGTATGAGGTTGGAATTTCTTGGTTTGGGTTGCCATTTCCCCCACTTTATGTTCACAGCTCCCTTCTCGATATGCAATAGCGTATGTTTGTGGTAGTGAGGGACAGATGCTCAATCTCAGCAAAGATCAATGGGGCTCCAGGGAGCACTCTAGCATCTTTTCTTCAATATCAGACTCCATTATCCTGAGGCTGTTTCCTATGTGGCAGCTTACTGGGTTGCCAGTGTATCTTCAAGATAGCTCTCTTTATCTTACTCTTAAAAAATCTGAGAATGTATATTGAAGAGACATACCTGTCCAATAATAAGAGGAACAACAACAGTCATAAACAGCTGTGAGAATATAGATGTAAAAGGCACAGAGGAAGATGATCCAAGCTACAAAATAAAAATAGAAATAAACATCAATATTGATCCTTCTTTTAACATTTGCAGTATCTACTTTTATGATACAACTCAGTAACATTTATACATCTATACATACAAACATATTTGCATAATTACTAAGCCCAGTTACAAAATAAAGAACAACCTTGGCCTGAGGTGTTTATAATCTAAGGCTCAAATCCTGGCAATACTTATTTATTGAATTAAATGGGGCTACTCACATATGCAAAGTTATTTATATAAATGTTTGTACGATAAGGTCCGAAAAAGACATATGTAAGAAGAGATCCATTAAGAGGCAATAGTTAATTTTGTTGTCTCTGCCCACTGCAGTTTACTGTATGTATGTACAGAACAAAGAAAGACATAGTAGAGTTGTTTTGAGGGTATTCTGTCTTCCTTAACCCCTCTCCCCCAACTCAAAACTTAAAAATATGAGTACATTTTATTTCACTGCTGTAAAAAAAGTAATAAATGCAAGTTTAATATGGCCTATTTGTTATTACAAACCATCAGTAGCTGGCTCTGTCTTCAAACACTGGATTTATTTCTCAGAATGTTAATTAAAAAGCAACACCTGCACTATTGAAATCTCAGCCTATGACCAGGTGGTCAGCAGCAAACCTATTTCAAATATGTCTTTTCACCTAAACTAGTGGTCCACAACGTATCAGGCCCTGTGAGCCCAGATCAGACCCACCCACTCACTGACCCCATGCATTGGCCTGATTTAGTGTACAAGGCCATGTCATCTGGCTCACCTGGCTCCCCACAGGTCTGGAAACTTGACACCAGGAAAGCAGCAATTAACACTGCCACTGCTCTTCTGTTGCCAGATATCCAGACCTCCAGAAAGACCTACAGACTGGATGACATGGCTCTGTGATCCAGATCTGGCCTGCAGGCTGAAGGTTGGGCACCACTGACCTAAACCAGCACCACTGACCTAAACCACAGCAATCTGTACGTATATGGCATTCAGATCCCTCCAATCACACGCTGTGGGTCTGGATAAGCTCATGTACAGCTGCTTAGTTTGTCTCCCAGTATGGGATGGCAGTACTGGGGGACTGCATCCAGTCATTTTCCCCCAAAAAAGAATTTCACCTTTTCTGCACTATGATCCTATCACCTCCTAAATTTAACACTTGTATTTAGAAATCTAAAAACAGTGTAAACCACTGTATTTAGCACTTTCAGTAGCTGGAAGTAAGAGAAATTAAAAGTGAATTTAGGAACTAATCACACATTTCTAAATCTTTCAAATCATAAAAAAAATCAAAAGGTCTGTTTTGGGTGATGGGTAAAGATTTGGTTCAGCTTTTATTGTAAACAATATAGCTCAGGTACTTCATTTGCTGCTGTGAAACAAGCCTTCAGAATCTTAAACCTTTTGCACTTAAAAAATCATATTGCTTTATGTAAAAATGCACATATTGTACACTGACTGACCATATCACCTCCCTTAATGCCATCATCCTAATGTCTAATGATGGAATTTTTCTTCTATAGGAACAAAAATACAAGAGAGATTTCAGAACAACATGGGGAATATAGTAGTAATTATAAATTAAAAGTATTTGACACTATCCTTAGTTTGAAAACAATAAGTCAGTCAGGGCGAACCTTTTTGGCAGGTGCGCCATAAATCAGCACACCTGCACTCTGTCCAAATGCCACTCTAATTCCCTTCTCCAGCCTGATCAGCTGCTCTCTGCTCCATGCCTGATCCGCTGCTCTGCTTTCTGCTCGCTGCCCTATCTGCCACTCTTTTGCCTATCCCTTTCCTTGTCTGTTACATACCACACCCAAAAGCTGCTCGTGACACTTGTGACATGTATATTGCCGGTTGTCCACCCCAGTATTTTGTCATGACACATATAGGCAATTATTAAATGGAAAGCGATTTCTGAGTTATTCTGTATAGTTATGTTTGAATGTGGTACCCATTAACATACCAATAAAAGGCTCCTAACACTAACCCATCAAATCAAGGGCCCCAGATGTAACTGCTTACTCAAAACAGTAGTCACTATTCACTTAAGTAGTCCCACTAGGACAAATCATATGAATAAGGATTACATATATAAAAAGGAGGGTTTCTAAATTAAGACCGTCTTGGGACCACATTCCACATAAGTTTCTTTACACAACTCTCAATGTGCACTACTCCAAATCAGACCCACAGCACTACACCTACTTCAGTTGTAAATCGAACTTTTCGGAGCAGCCTAATAATTGTTGTGGAGTTCGCAGCAGAAATACTGACGGATTCTTAAGCAATAGGGTACACTTAAAGTTAAGTGGTAGAAAGAAATCCTCTTGCATGAAAATAAGACTACGCTTCCCGTCCTAATCTGCCCCTCAAGACAGATGCTCCATCTTTGTTCTTCTGGTTGACTGGGCAGACCTCACAGCTGGGGTATCTTCCCTAAGGAAGATTCTGCATCTGCACCTGCCACAGATTCAACCAAACACCTCTTGCCAGTCATACCAAATTACAATCCAGTGCCACATTTCCTGACCATGCTGAGTCCACTTCAGATGCTGCCCTGGGGCCTTACTCTGGAAGCACTACATTGTACTAAATGTGTGGTTTCTTAGGCATGTCCTTTCACCCTACAAAATACAGTGTTGCTCATAAGCTATCCAAGCCTCACCAAATATAACAGCAGAAGGGGAGGTGGTGAATAGTGGACTACTGAACTAAATGGCAGGATCTTCAGCTTTTCTAGACTGAGTCATCTTTACTTTTAACTCAACTTTCTGCTCTTACATCAAGTTTCATGGCTCTACATCTTTTTCATTTGTTCTTCAAAGCTTTACCTATTTTACTGAGCATATGGCACTGACACTTCCCTTGCATTAAGTCCCCATACAGTCCAGACTCTATTGCCTTACAGCAGCGGTGTCCAATCTTTTTGAATGTGGGGCTGGATCATGAACTTTTTATCACCCAGTGGGCTGGCGAGTCATATTCAAAGACCTCACAGGAAGCAGTATCACATCAGGAAGTGATGTCATGTGACCTTTGACACCAATGAAGTTGCAGGAAGTGATAATGAAATGGGTCTAACCAGTTCAAAACTTTCCCTCTATAGCATCCACCTCTGCCACTGTTTGGGACAGGATTCCGAGCTAGATGGACCATTGGGCTGACCAAGCATGGCACTTTTTATGCTCTTATGTTCTTTGGCTGAGCTTCCAAACTATGGCTCAGATTTGCAAAAAGGAGTAGATAGGCATGTTACAAAGCTGTCATAAAAGATTTGGAGCCCTCTAAATCCCATTCATTTTAATGGAAGTTGGCCTTTTGACTCAGCTTTGAAACTCTCAGCCCAAGGTGCCAACCAAATAAGTCAAAATATATTTTGCATTTCTATGCACTGCATCTATGTGGAGCTCTCCAAGCATTTTACAAACATTAAATGAACCTCAGGATATCCCTGCTTTTCAGAAGAAATGTGGTGGTGAGGACATTCTGGGAACATCTCTCACTCTCTGTGCGCGATCTGCTTCTACTGTCCTTGGACCACCCTAGAAGGGCCCTCACTGCCTCATTTCCAGTTCAGAGCAGGTAAAGTGTAAGTGGGTAGGAAGGGCTTATTTTTTGGCAGCAGGTTTGAGGGGCTTGAAGCTAGTGAAGATGTACCCACAATCAGTCACTGACCAGAGTGGGAACACAGTTGTCTTCACTTATTAACATGGCTCCAAGGCCCTGCACTATCTCTGCCTACATGTTGCTCTCATGTCCTTTTGCTTTCCTAAATCTCATGACAGTAGAGGAGTCCCATCTTGCCTATTGGACAGCCATCACTGGATAGCTGTCCTGGTTCTAAAGTTGTGCTTCTGACTCTTTCGTGGCTTCTTTTAGGGTGCGCACTTAGAACTCTGGCTTTTCCTTCCTGCCCATTTTGCTGAATTGTGATTATTCCCACGGGGCATGAATTTAGTTCAGTGGCTATGATTCTGCTTTCTCATACAGAGGCAATGACTCTTACAAAGTATGGCATATTTTAGTAGGATAAAAACATTTTGAAGGCCACACACAAAGCAATAAGCAGTCTTTACTCGCATGAGCTTACCAGGTATCAATCACCTGCTATTTGGGTTCCTGGCAGGTACAGACACAAGTTCATTAGCACGTTGTTCCCGAGCGAGTCTCTGCGCCATAGCCTACATCAGGTCTCAGATCTAGGGAGCCTGACCTCTCCCCAGCCATAGGCTTGTCACGTTATACCAATCTGCTGGCCAGTAGACCTGGCCGGGCTCCTCCCATCCCCAGCAGCATGTGGGAAGCCAGCTTCAGCTGCATGCCACTTTTCCTGGCTGGTGCTGACCTGGCTGGGTTCATCCCATCCAGAGCAGCATGCAGCTGAAGCTGGCTTCCCATGAGCTGCTGGGGATGGGAGGAGCCTGGCCAGGTCTGCACCGGCCAGAGAAGCGGTGGCGGAGCTGTGGGACGGAACGAGCCCAGCCGGAGTGGCAGGGGCTGAGCTGCATTTTCCCCCTGCCTGCACCGGTCAGTCCTGAGTGGTACATGGCTCCACTGCTGCTTCTGCTGGCCGGTGCTGACCCAACCGGGATCCTCCCATCCCCAGCATGTGGGAATCTGGCTTCAGCTGCATGCTGCTCCAGATGGGATGGACCTGCCTGGGTTGGCACCAGCCAGCAGAAGCGGCAGCAGAGCCATTTGCCGCTCAGGACTGACCAGTGCAGGTAGAGGAAAAGTGCAGCTGAACCCCTACTGCTCCGGCTGCGTTCATCCTGTCCCAAGCGGCACATGGCTACTCCTGTTCCCACATAGTGCATTGGCAACGTCAAGCTGACGCGGTGCGTGTGGGAACCTTGTCCCTTCCCCAGACCGTCAGCAGCCACTAGGAATTTGCTGAGGGGCTGGGGGAGGGACAAGGGGTGGGAACCTGTTGCAGCACCACAGGCCTCAGAAAACGGCTTGGCGGACTGCATGGCAGACCATGGGCCATATGTTGGACAAGCCTGCCTTAGAGACTGCATGCATAACTACTGACTCATCTTACAGTGTTCTATTCTTTATGCTAGGAACGTTACACAAGGAAAGAGGATGATGAACAAAATCTATCAGTTGGACTACCATAAGCCCTGCATCCATAGGAAGAGCTGTTTAAACCAAGGGTGTCAAACATACAGATCTGGCCTGTGGAACCATGCTATCAGGCCTGCAGGGCTTCTGGAGAGCCTGGGGAAAGCAGAGCTGGGGCCTGCTGTCAATCCCTGAGGTATGGAGTCAGATGGCTGCAGTAGCCCCACAGTTGCCACTTACCCTACCACCACTCCATCCAGATCTGGCTTAATGAGCAGCTACACAACCTGGATTTGGCCCAGGGGGCCAGGTAAGTTTAACAACCTTCATTTAATAGAAATTACTGACACAAGAACAAAGGAGGAATATACAGGTCAGGAATAAATTTGGCTTGGAAATAAGACGAGGGCTTCTAACAATCAAGGTTGGAAGGTTTTCCTTCCAATAGGAGTACCAGGGCAAAAGCTGAAACTTGATCAGTTTAAGAAAGGGTTTATATCAGGGGTCAAAGATATGGCCCATGAAGCCATATCACCCAGGTCACCAGGCTGCCTGAACATAAACATGCATTGGCACTGGCGGATTATGCTGCACCACATGGGCCATATGGGGCACCTGCAGCCAGTCTGGCACAGGCTGCACGTGGCATGGGGCTAGTCTAGGATGTGTGCTGCATGCAGTGCCCATGTCAGACGAGCCCTGCACTCTGGATCTGGGGCCAGTTTAGATTGGACCACAGATGGGTCATCTGATCTGGATCCAGATGGGGCCTAAAGACTGGCTCCATATGTTGAACCTAGCTGAGGGACATGCGTCGCAGACTGACCCCACATGCTGAATGTAGTGCATACCCTAGACTGACTCCCTGGGCTATGTGTGGGGCTGAGGCAGGGGGCAGAGCATGCTGCTAGGGCCCGTATGTGCTGCATAGGGCATGCAGGGCTAGAGCCGAGGCATGTGATGCAAGCAGCACACATGTCAGTCCAGAATGTGCTTGGACTAGCCTTATGGGCTGGATCCAGCATGTAGGGCCTCCTTGTGGCCCCAAGACTGGCTGGATGAGTTTGACACCCCTGGTCTATAACGTGGTTGCTTAGAATAGCAGAGGATTGGATCTGATAAAACAGAAGGTCCCTTTCAATCCTGTATCATTATGTATTCCCTTTCAGCAGTAAAAGCAATTTTAGTTTTACAAGCAGATAACATTTTCAAAAGACATTCTTTGTGTTTTAAAATGATGGCCAGTATAAAAATGTAAGAGCACACCCAACTGCAATAGAAAGTCCTCCACAGAAACTTTTAACATACTTCAGATTATTCTGCTCTTACATAATGTGCATGTGTCACGGGGGAGCATCTCCATTATTTTTTGAACGGTGTGTGTGTGTGTGTGTGGTATGCTACAAGACCACCAAAAAAAGTTAACCTGATGAAAGGCATACAGAGCCTGAGTCAAAGTCAATGGAAAGACTCACTGATTTTGAGGGGTTTTGGGTCAGGCCTATGATATTCTCTCCTCTCACTGATTGTACAGGAACCTAATACTGCATAACACAGGGGTGCCAAAGATATGGCCTGCAGAGCCATGTCATCCAGTCCACAGTGCTGCCTGCTGCATGCAGCATGTGCTAGCCCTGGCCCTAGTCTCAGTGTATGCTGTATGTGATGCCTACACCAGACTGATCCTACATGATGGATCTGGGGCCAGGTAGAATCAGGCCCAAAGACAGGTTGTCCATGCTGGACAGGGTTGCCAACCCAAGAAGATTTCTTTTACAGACAACCTTCAAGCTTTTAATTGACAGCCAAACTTTTTTACGGACACATGTTTTTATTGATAAATGCTTTACATAATGTAAATGTAACTCTTCTGTTAGGCCTTGCCTTGTTACTAGACCCCAGTTAGAAAGGGCTGGGTTCAAATTTGGGGGTTCAATATCAAGCGCAGTAAAACAAGTTTGGCTGTCAGTAAAAATTGTGCAGTTAAAAAAAGTTTTTGGGGGTTTGCAATCTCACTTGACTGCAACCCTGGTTTTGCACTGTGCTGCCTCTCCCACCTATCTTCTCCCTTCACCCCTACCCATGGCCACAGCCCCCTACACAACCTGATGGTCCTGACTGCACTGTGTTGCATGGGCACAAGCTGCACAGCCATTCCAACCCAGTTCCTAGCACTACCCCTGCTGGCTCCACTCTCCTTGTCCTGGCATGCGCCCCCAAAAAGCCTACCTGTGACCCAGCCAAAGCTGCAGCCACAGCTGCAGCATGTGGTTAAGAACACAATCTGTGCTTCTACTCAGACATGAGGTGAAGCTGCTGTGCTCTGCCTGTCAGAGCTTCAGTGAAGCTCCAGCTGTTTAGCATTTTTACTGATGGCTAAAGGTTTTCTTTACAAATTAACTTTAATGATAGCCATTTTTACTCTGATATTTTTACCGACAACTGGCAACCTTGGTGCTGGATCCATTGCTTAAGTCTGGTCTGGTACAGGCACCACATTCAGGACACACTCCAGACCAGCACCATGTGCTGCATGCCATGCCAGGTTGCACATGCCCTGAATCAGTCCCCATGTGCCATGTGGGCTGCAGGGGCTGGCACATGCTGCATATGGCCCATGGGACTGAAGCCAATGCATGCACTGCAAGCAGCTTACATGGCTGGGTCCAGAGTGTGCCTAGACCAGCCCTGTGCTCTCCAGTTACTTAGTACAAGAAAGTATCTTTTAAAATTAATTCTGCCTTTCAAAAACAAAGTGTGTGTTATATTCTGGAGTATTTGGCATGCAAGAAGATATAGTAGTTCCATTTCCAGGCTGTCAACACGAAGCGCATCTAAACTAGTTTCATTCATGTTTGTTTTTAACAGTACTTTTCCTATTGCTTGTATTCTCAAGATGCTTAAACATGTTTTCTTTACTAAACCCAGCTTCTTTCAAGTAATGCTACATTCTGGTGTTTGTGACATTACTATTTATAATCTCATCATTAAAATAACTATTATAAAATACAGAATTTAGAAAGAAAGAATCACTGAATATATAAAACAGAAGAAACAAGGTGATTAGGCATCATAAAGCTTCTACTTTGACATAAATGTCATGGTAATCAGTTTTGATAGAATACGAACTAGTACATGACAGTAACATGGAGTTTTTGCTAAACATATTTTTAAAAGTACATGTGAATGTTGCAAAAGCTCTTTAACATTCTGCATTTAGCTAGTTTTTCAAACACACATCTGAAGAAAATAAAGTATATAAGAAAGTACTGTATTTACTCAAATAGAAGATGACCCCATTGTAAGAAGACCCCCTAATAATTAGATTTAAAATATTTTCCAGGTAAAGAATCTAATTATTGGAGGTTTGCCTTGAATTTGTCCCCCTGCTACTGCTACAGCAGAAAAAATAAATCTGGGGATCAGGTAACCCTTTGTTCTCTGCTTCTCCCCAACATTTTCTCCCGGCAGCCCTCTCCCCCTCCTGATCTCCGGACCCTGATCTCCCTGAGCATGTAGACATGAGGAAAAATTTTGAAAACAATCCTGAAATTAAACATGGCTATAGAAATTTGCATATAGTACCTATAGACTTAGTTCATCCAGAATTGATGTATGTTATCTTTTTTGAAAGTGCTGCAAATTTTAGCACAAGTCTTTCATAAACACAATTTTGAGCAGCACTTTGACACCTAATTATATCTAGTATAAACTATTTTTTCTGCAAATATATATATGCGCGCACACACCATACACATGCACACATCCCCTTACTGGTCTTAAACATAGTATAAACTATGCATGGTATTAGTTCAAAGCCAAAAGGTTCATCATTTATGACAGTTCACTGGGCTGGGCCCAACCAGAGTCAACAGCATTTCAAGCCATGATGAGCCAAGACACTGCATATAGTTCATCCAGAATCCCTCTGTGGTCCCCTCTCTCAGCCTGGCGCATATGATTAGTGTGGGCCCATCCTCCACACTGAGTGACCCCACAGCTCTGCACTGCTCAGTATGTGTGTATACTCCAGATACCTCCCACGAAGGATCAATGTGTAAATTAGCCCCTACCCACAAGTGGAACAGGGTGTTCTTGCCACAAATCCTGGGATCTTCAAAAAATCTATGTGCAGATGAGGCACAGAGCAACCTTGTTCAGCTTCACTTTGTGGAGGGCAGGACCATATTAATCATATGTGCCAGGCTGAGAGAGGGGCCAATGGAGGGATTCTGAGTATGTCGTTGCTCACCATGACTTGAAAAAAAGACTTGGCAGTAAGGGAGAATGTGCTAAATGAGCACTACTATATATCTTATTCAGATGGGCTGCACTAACTTATCCTTGTGGTAGGCTCCCATCAGCATGTTTGCCCAATGTGGACCATGTGTTTTATAGTCACAGAATCATAGAAAATTGGGGGTGGAAGGGTCCTCAGGAGGTCATCTAGTGCAACTCCCTGCTCAAAGCAGGACCATCCCCAATTAGATCATCCCAGCCAAGGTTTTGTGTAACTGGGTCTTAAAAACCTCCAAGGATAGAGAGTCTACAATCTCCCTGACAAACCTGTTCCAGTGTTTTACTACCCTCGTAGTGAGAATTTTTTTCTTAATATCTAACCTAAACTTCCCTTGCTGCAACTTGAGACCATTGCTCCTTGTTCTGTCATCTGTCAACACTGAGAACAGTCTAGCTCCATCCTCTTTAGAACCCCCCTTCAGGTAGTTGAAGGCTGCTATTAAATCCCCTCAGTCTTCTCTTCTCTAAATTAAATAAGCCCAGTTCCCTCAGCCTCTCCTGAGAAGTCACATGTTCCAGCCCCCTCACCATATTCGCTGCCCT
Organism: Alligator mississippiensis; assembly: GCF_030867095.1. Taxonomy (NCBI): domain Eukaryota; kingdom Metazoa; phylum Chordata; order Crocodylia; family Alligatoridae; genus Alligator; species Alligator mississippiensis. The sequence continues at coordinate 100,577,344 of NC_081825.1, read as the reverse complement.
CTGCTGGACTCTCCAATTAGTCCACAACCCCGGGGGGGGGGGGGGGGGCGGAGAAAAATTGGACACAGTACTCCAGATGTGGCCTCACCAGTGCTGAATAGAGGGGAATAATCACTTCCCTTGACCTGCTAGCAACACTCCTGCCAATGCAGCCCAGTATGCCGTTACCTTTCTTGGCAACAAAGGCACACTGTAGGCTCATATTCAGCTTACTTTCCACTGTAACCCCAAGATCCTTATCTGCAAAGCTGCTGACCAGTCAGTCAGCCCCCAGCCTGTACCAGTGCATGGGATTGTTCCATCCTAGGTGCAAGACTTTGATTTGTCCTTGTTCAACCTCATGAGATTCTTTTTGGCCCAATCTTCCAATTTGTCTAGGTCACTCTAAATCCTAGTACTACCACCCCCCAGCATATCTACTACTACCTCCAGCTTGGTATCATCTGCAAACTTGCTGAGAGTGCACTCTGTGCCATCTTTTAGGTTGTTGATGATGATATTGAACAAAACCAGTCCCAGGACTGACTCCTGGGGCACTCCACTTGATACCAGTGGTGAACTAGACATTGAGCCATTGATTATATTACACTCTAAGCCTGATCCTCCTGCCAGTTTTCTGTCTGCCTTGCAGTCCTTTCATCCAGCCCATACTTCCTTAGCTTGCCTGGGAGAATGTTGTGAGAGACCGTATCAAAAGCCTTGCTAAAATCAAGATATACCACATCCAGTGGTCTCCCCACATCCACAAAGTCAGTCAGCTTGGTCAGGCAATACTTGCCCTTGGTGAATCAATGTTGACTGTTCCTAATCACCTTCTTCTCTTCCAAGTATTTAACTGAACATCACCCATCCTGAACTGAAAGTCACCCAAGAGAATGTTAGGTTAAGTATGTGATTTACTGTATGTACTCAAATCAGCATGGGGAAAAAAAACCCCTCATCTTATAATTGCATACAAAGACATCTCACTGATTACACTGCTGCCAAAAGCAGCACATGAATTAGGGTTACCATATTTTCAGTTCCAAAAAAGAAGACATCTGTGGGCAGTGGATGGTGGGAGGGAGAAGGGGGTGCAGTGATATGCTGGCACCCCAGCCCTGCTCATTACATTGCCCCTCACTCCCAATCTACAGCCCCACAGCCCTGCTGCTGACCCTCACTCCTGACCCACAGACCCCAGCCCTGCCAGTGCCCCTCACTCCCAAACCACAGTATGCTGTTCCCCTGGGCCATGCTGGTAACCCTCGCTCCCCACTTGCAGTCCCCCACCCCTGCTGGTGCCCCTCACTCCCAACCCGCAGCCTCCCACTCCCCCCAGCCCTGCCAAAGGGGCCCCAGCTGCCCCTGTCCAGACCGAGCTGCAGCACGGTGGCTCAGAGCAAGTCTGGCCCCAGAACAGGCTGGAGTGAAGAGGAGGGGAGGCTTGTGGCACCCCTCCTTCCTAGGCTGGGGCTGCTGCACCATGCCAGGAGTCCCGGCCATGCCCCTGGTTCCTCCCCCACCAGCGACTCCTGTGAGCATGGGCACTGAGCCCTGTGCTGCCAGCCCAGCCACAGAATTCCACACTGTCCACTCCCTTCCCCTGCTGGAGGGGCAGCCAATCCTGCCTCCTGCCCCTGTCCTGCTGCACCCCAGCCCCCCAACCAAGACTTACCTGCCTTCAGCTCCTGGGGCACGTGCAAACAGCTGGTGCTCCCTGCCTACTCCCCTTGCCCTGCTCCCACCAGCGGAGCAAAGCAAAAGCCTGGACATTTGGTCAGATTTGAAAAACCCACCCAGATGGAGATCAGAGGATTCAAAAAGAGGACATGTCCGGGAAAACCTGGACATATGGTAACCCTACACATGCTCAGCATTGGAAACCAACTATGAAGTTGATTAAATGCAGCCAACACTGAGCATGACTAAGGGAACTCATGGGCAGGATCCCCTGGGAAGCCAGACTGAGGGGGAGAGGAGTCCAGGAGACCTGGCTGTAATTTAAAGAAGCCTTACTGAAAGTGCAGGAACAAACCATCCTGGTGTGCAGGAACACTAGCAAGTATGACAGAAGACCACCTTGCCTAAGCAGGGAACTCTTCAGTAAACTAAATCACAAAAAGGAAGCTTATAAGAAGTGGAAACTTTGACAAACAACTAGGGAGGAATATAGAAGTATTGCTTGGACATGCAAGGATGAAGTCAGGAAGGCCAAAGTGTAACTGAAGTTGCAGCAAGAAAGGGAAGTGAAGGGTAACAAGAAGGGTTTCTACAAGTACACTGGTAGCAAGAGGAAGATCAGGGAAAGTGTGTGTCCCTTACTGAATGGGGGAGGCATCCTAGTTATAGAGGATGCTGAAAAGCCTGAAGTATTCAATGCCTTTTTCACCTCAGTCTTCACAGGCAAGGTCAGCTTCCAGACACCTGGCAGCACAGTTTGGGGAGGAGGTAAGCAGCTGACAGTGGCAAAAGAACAGGTTAGGGACTATTTCAAATAGTTAGGGATTATTTAGAAAAGCTTTAGTACAATTGTATCACAGGAAGGTGAGGGCAAAGAACCTCCTGACTGCTTGGTTTCATAAGAGTGTGGTCCAGGTGCTCATCCACATGCAAGGGCAGCGAGCAAAGCAGCGCTAACCATCCCAAAAGGGCCTGAGACAGAAGCCTACTTATACAGAGAAGGGAAATGCTGCCTTCTGTGGAGTACTGACATGTCACCCAGGATCACTTGCTCATAGGGGAGGGCTGAGATCTAGCACTTCCCTGAGGCATTCAAACCCCTCCTCATCCTGGGGCAGTACTTAAAAAACATGTCCCAGCCCTTAGCAAAAAGATACAAATACATACATGCACATGCACACTATAATATTTCTGCATGAAGTTATATTTTAAGGAAACACTGGAATAATAATACAGTTAAAACTGATACAGGATGCCATGCTCTGAAAGTTCTGTCTTACAGAGATGTAAAAACAAAGGTGCTGACAACTGGAGGGTATTAAAGAGATCACAGCACTATTATCTTCACAGCATGATGCTACATTTGGTTCAACTGTCTTTGATTAATGTAAATGTGCCCAGATGCTTTGGTGATGGCAGCTTATTTTGTACAATTCAAACAATAAGCAAACATGCACAATTATGCTTGTTAGCTTTTGTCCCAGCCAAATTACAACTCAAGGACTTGATTCTTTCACATGTACTCATGTCAAACAACCCATGTACTTCGCAAATCAATAGTCCTGTTACAAATTGGAGTTAATCAGCTTCAGCAGAGGTGCCAGATACAGAATCTAAATAATTACATTCTGCATATGTAAAGCCCCTTTTTGGGTTGTGTTTGCCACTTCCCACTATAACCTAGGTCAATATTATCATGTGCAGTTAAAATTTTGCTTTCATTCCAGAGGAGGTGACAGCTATTCCAATATTCACAGCAAAGAACGCAGCTTGAACAACTGGACTGCAATATTTGTAATGCACTGTGTAACCCATTTCAGTGAATTATTATAAATGGAAAATTGTTATTGAAAACAGGAAAGGTAAATGTATTAGCAAATCAAATCATTAGGGATCAAAACAGTAAGATAACAGAAAAAATAAGGCACTTTTATAATTCCAATGACAGGATAAAATCCAAAGAATTAAATTATGAACTTTCTCAATGCTTTTGTGCGATGATTATCACCCATACAGAAACTCCTTCAAAGGGGGATTTCTTCTGTCCATTTAAAATATTTAGCTATTTTTCCTTTTTATGTCTTGATTTTTTTCACTTTAGAAAGTTAAACTCCTGGCATTCTGTCTTAAAACTCTTAATTACTATACTTTTACTGCTTGTATTTCTTCAGTATCTAACCTAAAACAGAAAGGATAGAATGTTGCCAAAGTACTCCCATATACAAGACCTGATAACCCTTAACAAAACCCTGCAAAATGTTGCAAAGAAATGTGAACAGCATATTCCCATGTTAGCATGCAATCAATGCTTTCTAGAGTGCTTTATGTTTCAACACTTTTCTGCTTGTCACATATATGAACCCAAATGTGAATTCCAATTTTTCAGAGGTCATGAAACATGTCCATCACCACACTATTGTTTAGAATCTAAAATATTAAGTGTTAAAAATAAGAGTTATAATAAGGATGATTATGCTGGGCTTTAATGTAGCTGAATATCGAGCTTTTTTGTCTCCCAGGAAGTCAAGTGTTTATCAGAGAAGTTTATAATAAGAGTTGGTATTTTTAAAAAATCTAAATAAGTAGACTTATACAGATAAAGTCTGATAAGCAAGGGTATAAGATATGAGGTTTCATACAGCAATACTCAAATCCCAGAATTTCTCTCTCAGTAAGCCTTATACAAACATAAGTTAAGTAGTGGAAGTATTCTTTTCAGAAGTGTGACTGACAATCTCACATTTAGCACCCTTCATTTAAGATGATAAATTATTTGCGAGAAATGCATAATTTATTACAAGCTTTCACTCTTCTTCCCTGTGTGCACTTCAACATGTCTTTAACACCTTTGTTAAAATGACTCATGTTTACATTAAGAGACATTTACAAACATAGAAGGCAATTGAAGACATTATATGCTGTCAGAAATTGACTTTGGCACACCTGAGGGCAAAAGTTAAAACCATGATCACCAAGGGGCAAACCATCCAATGGTGGGGGGAACTCCCAAACAACTTATTTGCATTCTAGTAGCACAAACAATGCTTCTTCAACTGTACATGGGAAGACCACTTCTTCCTTAAAAAAGCTTTAGTCATCATAAATATTATCACTAGAATACAATGTTGCTAATTACATTGTAACACAGGGGTGGGCAACTATTTGGGCCTGTGGTTCACATAGGCCCTTTTGGGGAGCTGCCACAGGCCAGTCAGCACCCCGCCACTCTCCCTTGTGCCGTACAGCTCCTTCCTGCCATCACCACCAGTGCACAGCAGCAGTTGAGCACACAGCCCTAGCCTCAGCCCCACCCGCTCTGGACTCGCTCTGACCAGCCCCGGACTAGCTGCAACCCATATGCACAGTCCCGACCCTGGCCTGCCCTGCACTTGCTCTGGACCAACTGCCTACACAGTAGTAGTAGTGGCCGGGCAGAAGCTGCTGCTAGATATGAGGGAAAAAGCAGCTGCCTTCCCCTTGCCACTGCAGTGCCCTTCTTGCTGCAGCTGTCCAGCGCTTGGGCTGCCCTGCAGCTCCTCTCTGCTGCTGTCACTGCCACCTCTGGGCTGCCCAGCAGGGCAACAGAGAGGACCTGCAGGGCAGTCTGGGTATAGGCTCCAGGCAGCTGCAGCAAGAAGGGCCCAGCAGGGGGGAGATGGTCGCTTTTTTCCCATGCCTAGCAGCAGCTTCTACCTGGCCACCGTTGCTACTCAGTGTGGGTGGGCAGTCCAGAGCAGCTGCGGGGCAGGTTGGGGTCGGGGCTGTGCATGCATGTTCCGGCTGGTCCCGAGCTGGTTTGCTTCAGCCGGGGAGAATCCGGAGTGGGTGTGGGGTTAGGGTTGTGCACGCAGATCTCCACTGGTACCATGGGAATGTGGCCAGTGGCAGAGGCAGCTGGAAGGAGTCACTGCTGCCTGGGCTGCCTAGAAATGCAGTCTAGGCACAGAGCCACCTCAGCCCTGCTGCGTGTCTGGGGTGGTGGGATGTGCTACAGGCCGAATGGCACCTGGGCCAGGCAGGACAGAGGGACCTGCTGTGAGCTGAACAAAGTCCCCCCCAGGGGCTGGATCTGGCCCACGGGCTGTCTTTTGCCCATCCTTGGTGTAACAGATCTCTGGAAGAAAATTCAGGGCTTTGATAACATTTATAAGCATTACAGCACAAACCACAGCCACTTGTAGTCTTTACACTGACTTCAATGGGCACTGAAGGGTTTTCAAACATGCTTAATGTTCCCCAACTTTGCTCCTATTAAAGCCAGTGGAGGGTTTACCTTACTAAATTGAAAAATCCGTTCTAATGAATAACATACGAAGGATCAAATAATGCCTGATGACATGCAAGGCTATTATACATCAATAAATCCAAGAGAACTGTGGCACTGTGATAATGAAGGACGTTGCAGCTTTTGCTGTTTCTTCCACCAAACACATATTCTGTTTAGATCTATGTTGAAAAGTGATTTAAAGTGCTCATTCCTTTCAGGAGGCCAAACAGCTTGCAGTGATATGAGTAATAGTAGAGTATATAATGGGCACATCTACACATGTAATTAACATACATGAATAAACTCTGGAGCATATTGTTCTAGAGTTTATTCGTGTGTAGCACATGGAATGTAGTCAGAGCAGTCTGGGGTAGCAGGGAACCCAGGGAGTCAGCCTGCCAGCCCAGGGCTGCTCTAGTCAGGCTCCATCTACTGTGAGGGGACTGCTTGGGGCACAAGGTGCTTCAGTGTGGGAAGCTGGCAGGTTGTCCGCACACTAAGGCACACTGTGCCCTAGTCAGCCCCACAAAAGTACATGGAGCTGGGGGGAGCAGATGTGGGCTGCCTGTTCTCCCTGGCTTTACATGCTGCAGAGTGGCTGACTGGGGTGCAGTGTGCCTCAGCATGCGGGCTGCCTGCCAGCTAGCCCTGTGCAGAGGTACACTGCATCCCAGCCAGCCAGGGCAGCATCTACATGTGCACTGCTGCACACAAAAAAACTCCGCAGCAGGGTAGCACTTGTATGTTACAAGTGCTACCCTGCTGCAGTTTCTTATTTTTGCGCACCCTAATAGGGGCACATGTGTGGACACCGAGATGTTTACTGTGCAGTTAATTATTCAACTGCATAGTAAACATCTTGTGTAGATGCACCCAATGTGTATTTAACTGGCTCTACTTAGTCCTCAATTATTGTCAGAATTGACTGTAAAGTACATATGCCCACTTGCGGGCTCCCAAGCTTTGCTTGCACGCTGGAAATTTTTATCGCATGCTACCAGTGAAAAATATTCAAGCCAGAAGGTAATATTTTGTTACCTGATCTTTTATTTGTCAATAAAGAAATGCTGCTGATGTAAAAACAGGCTTTTATCTTGCTTAACAATTAGTAATCTCATTTTTTAAAATTGTTTTACCAAAAATGCACCTTTCCTCAGACTTCCGTCTCTAAAGACCTCATCATGTCTGTCAGGCATAACAGGGTTCAAACTGTCAGTTAGAAAATGAAAAACCTGCATAGTTTTAAAGATGATAAAACAAAAGGATTGCTCTTCAAAAGTGGAAGTGGGGTCTGCATAAATGTACTGTTCTGAAGAACACCCCAGGTGCATAAAGAAGAGCAGAAGAGAGGAAGACAATGAAGAGAGCAGGTCATTCGGAGCAGTTCCTTCCTTCTAAAGAAGTGAAACCATCACTTTGTCTTTGATCAGGTACTTTTTCTAACCTATACAACATCCATGGTCATAGCTATGCTTCAAATGCTTTACCAGTTTACATATGCCAGTGCATTCTCTTATCAGTGAGGTCCTCACGAGGATGCAGCTAGATTGACAAAACTGTGACTTGTTCTAATATATAAACATTTATTGCCCCTCCCTCCCAGTGCACAATAACTTGAATCAGTTAAAACAAGTCTGTTGGTATAACCAAGTCCACACTGGGGGTACTTTGCTAGCAGAGTATATTGATATTCCTATGTTGGGAAAGTGTTCCAAGAATTAGACAATGCATAACTTATGAATTGCATTTTAGGCTGGGTCCAAACTTTCAGTCCTTTCTAAGGGGTTGAATTACATCATCTAGATATTAACAGTAAGATAACAATGTTCAACCCCAAATACAATTTTGGAGCTGCATCAATAGGTGAATTAAGTGCAAGACATGGGAGATGATAGTGTCCTCATTACTCATCATCACTGGTTAGGCTTCACAGAGTACCACGTGCAGTTTGGGGCTCACATTTTAAAAAGGGCATGGAGAAGTTAGAGAGGATCCAGAGGCAGATGATAAAAATAATAAAGTGCTTGGAAGGTAAGTCATATGAGAGGTTAAAGGAAACAGGCATGTTTAGCTTGTGGAAAAGGTGCTTGGGAGGGAACGATAGCAGTTTGCAAATATATGCCATACAGAAGAGGGAAAACACTTTTTCTCTTCTGCTACAGAGGGCATGATGCAGACCAATGGCTTGAAGTTGCAGCAGAGTAGGTTTAGACAGGATATCAGCATAACCCTCTTCACTGTTAGAACAGTGAGGCAGTGGCATCAACTACCTAGGTAAGTTGTGAAATCTCCATCACTGGAAGTGTTTCAGAAGAGCTTGGACAAGCATTAGTCAGGGATGAAGGGATGATCTAGGACTAACTATGCCTATAATCTGCTATGGGTATTTCCCATATTTCTGGGCTTTGCTAGTTGCCACATGAGGCCAGGAGGGAATTTTTTTCCTCTTTCTGTTGCTTTGTGTGTCGGGGTATTTTTTTTAAACCAGTGCTCAGAAGGACTGGAAGCTGCAGCCAGGCTGGGGATTTTGACTGGGGTGTGCCAGTGCTCCTGTTGGGCCTTAAACCCAGAGGTTTCTAGCAAAAGGATCTTGCCCCTCTACTCAGGGTCAACCTGATCACCATATCTGGGGTCAGGAAGGAGTATTACCCAATAAGCAGACTTATACAGACTGTGGGGGTTTTCCTCTGTAGCAGCAGCAAGGCACTGGCCACTGTTGTCCTCTTGTTTTACTTGTGGCAGGTGAGGATGTTAAGTCTTGTGTGTCAGGATTGACTGTGTAGTTTTATTAATAGGTTAGACAAGGATTTTTATAGGGTGGTTCTAGCAAGGTTGAGGCCATGGGGCTGTGCAGCCCCTGTCCAGTTCAGGCTCAGTTGCGGCCCTTCCCTTGAATCTCACCTGCTATGCCTTGCTCTTAAATGAAGGTTATAAAAGGGAGGCTGCCTGCGGGCTCTGCATAAGCCTGAGCCTATGTCGATCCCTACTGGGCCTTTCCTGGGTCCCCCCAGTCATAGTCTTGTGCCCCAAGCAAGCAGGCCTTCTCAACCTGTCTGTACCCCTGCTGGGTACCTGTCGTCTTAAGGGCTAGTGCTTGGCTCCATACCTCCCCTACACCATGCTCCAAGCCTTGCAGGTGTTCTGCCTCTGTGATGTTGTCTACTTATGCACTCAGCCCCTTTGGGCCTTTGGACCCCCCCCCCCAGTCCCCTACACAGTCCCTTCCTCGACTCAAAACTCTGGTCCCGCATTGAGCCACTTCTCTAGGCTCTCAGACCCCTGGTCCAGCACACCACCCCTTCTCCGTGCTCCTGGACCCCCGGTCCAGCACACCACCCCTTCTCCGTGCTCCTGGACCCCCGGTCCAGCACACCACCCCTTCTCCGTGCTCCTGGACCCCCGGTCCAGCACACCACCTCTTCCCAGGGCTCCTGGACCCCTGGTCCAGCACACCACCTCTTCCCAGGGCTCCTGGACCCCTGGTCCAGCACACCACCTCTTCCCAGGGCTCCTGGACCCCTGGTCCAGCACACCACCTCTTCCCAGGGCTCCTGGACCCTTGGTCTGGCACACCACCTCTTCCCAGGGCTCCTGGACCCCTGGTCTGGCACACCACCTCTTCCCAGGGCTCCTGGACCCCTGGTTCGGCACAACATCCCTTCCCTGGGCTTCCAGACCCCTGGGTCTGCATGCCGCTCCTTCTCTGAGCTCCCCAAACCCAGTTTCTACACGCTGCCAGTTCTCCAGGCTCCTGGACCCCTGGTCTGACTCACAGCCCTTCTCTGGACTCAGGGACCCTCTGGTCTGGCTTAGCTCCTCCCTGGGCACCAGGATCCTCTGCGCGCTCAAAATAAAACAAAGGCCACTTGCTTGTAAAACTCAGTCCTTCTCTGCCCAGGGGACTTGCGTCTGCTTCCAGGCAGAAGAGTTGTTTATATAAGTTCCAGTCCCTTCAGGAACCTTGCTGCCCAGAGATCCTCACCTTGTGGCTGCCAGGGAGAAACTGCTTGACCAGCTCAGGGTCTGGGCTTACATAGCTCCAGCTTGAGCCCTCTTCCAGTCAGGTGATTCTCTCATTAGCCCCCTGTACCACCTGCAAGCAACCTTGCAGGCTGCTAGCTCCCTTAAACGACCAGGCACACCCCAGTGTCCTGCTACAGTGGTTTGGATAGGGATGATCCTGCCTCTGTGTAGTGGTTGGACTAAATGACCTCCGGAGGTTCCTTTCAGCCCTACTTTTCTATAATTCTATTATTTTAACTTAAGCCTTCTCAAGAGAGTTGACAGCTCCTCAGGACCTACTTGTATGTAATACAATGTGGAACTCGATCTCAGTTAGTAATCAGGCCCTGACTTGGGACCAACTACTGAGTAAGACTCGAACATCCAGAAGTGCCTTGTTAATGTTGCCCAAAGGTTTTAGTAATCTGTCATCCTATTTCCTATATCTTACAGACCTCATATATAAAAATACCCAGGGGTTTAACTGCCCAAGTGTGAGGATAAATTTACCTGGACAAAACCTCAACTGGCTTTAGGCCTATTTTGGCCATCTGATAGATTTCTTACATTGTATCTTACAGTGCAAGCATTTTTCTTTGACTCAACATGTCTGACAGAGCATATATTTTTGTGGTACTGTCAAATGAATAGACCTAGACTTCTTAGAAAAGGAAGTAGCAAGTATTGAGTTTGATGTTACATATTTTCCATTGTCTGTTTGTAAGAAGTTATGTTTCAGTTACTGACAATAAATTCTTCTGAGTATAAGCAACATGAAATCATCCAAACTTCTGTTTAAGGAATAGTATTTAACAGGTGGTGAATTACTTTATAAAAGAGACTGGACTTTTAATATCAAAATACTTACAAAAAGCAGCAGCAGCAGTGGAGTTATAACAATGCCCTGGAAAAAACAAAAGATGATCATTTGTTAGCCTGGAAGCAGAAATACTTTTACTGCCATCTAAAACCTTGGTGTGGAAACACAGTCTTACTGTAATTTAGCAGAAAGCTAAGTAACAAAGAAAGGACAAGTTCAGTTTAGTTCTTCACTGCAAACATTCTTAAGTGCCTGCATAGGAATTATTTATACTTGCTGGGTGCATCTACAGGAGACTTTTACTGTGGAGTACACTAATTAGCTCTGAAGTAAAACGTCAGTATCTACACATACAACACTATTAGGCTGGAGTAAATGAATTTACTCTGCTGTAGGATAGCACTGCCCAAAAGTGCTATTCCACCGTGGGGCAAATACCGCTAGTGCAACACACATGTAGATAGGGATCTGACTGGCTAGGGCATGGGGTGCTACAGTGTGGGGGCTGCCTGCCAGCTAGCCTTACACTGTAGCACCATTGTGCCCCAGCCATCCCTTCCACAGCATGCTGAGCCGGGGGGAGCAGCCCCAGGCTGGCAGGCTTGCTCCCAGGGGTCCTCTGTCAGCTGGGGCTGTGTTGCCTCAGCTCAATGTGCTGTGTTCCTAGGCTCATGTAAAGATGCTGCACCCAGGAGCAATAAACTCTGGCATGACAGCGCTGGAATTTATTCAGGTGCCTTAATAGCATGTGTATGTACACCCAGTGTAGTTAAATCTAAATTATCACCCTTGGATTTAGCATTTCCCATTTTAGACTGGAGTCTCCCTTTCCCAACACACACAATAGAGAAGTATAGTTCACTGCCTTGTAAAGCTTTTTGCCAGTAATGTGTTCTAACCTAACTTGGTTAAAATGCCCCTCCTTAGAAGGAGACAGGTTGTTCAGTCCCAGGCTGCCTAAGCCATGATCCTCTCTTGAGCAAAGGCTGCATCAACTGTGATGAATTAGGTGTCGTGATTTTGTAATGTAAACTGATATCCCCTAGGAAATGAGCTGAGATCTCAAAACTCATTTCACTTGATTAGACTCCATGTCTCAGTGGTAGAAGGCAAGTCTTTCATCTAATTTAATCACACAGGACCACCTTAGCTCTCCACATCCCCCAGGCAGAGACAGGCAAAAGATTTGTTTTCTTCACTGACAGGGAACAGGTTTAAGGCTGATGACTGGACAAAATGCAAGACTAAGTTTCATGAAGGCAAATCTTAAAATGAGTTGTTTGGGCTGGGAGTTGATATGCTTCAGTTTCATAGCTGTAAATGGCAATTGTCCTTCACCCTTCCATCACACATCAATATTTTATTGTTATTTGATAAAACCATCCTGTTATTTAATACATATTAATTCACAAATCTTATTTAGAATGTATATTCTAATCCAAGATTCTTATTCTTCAAAATATTTATTAGATATCATTATTCCATAAACTACTTGAAAGCTCTATTTATTTTCCAACTTGTTTGTGTCAGTCTATCTTTGGTTACAAGTGGGGCGGGGAACAGATGCTGTTAACACTTTTTGGTAATTTTTCTTTTCAATCACTCAGCTTTACTCTGGCTTCTCAAATCTTCCAACAGATAAAACAGAAAGCTTTGCATGAACGTTTCTGTATTTGTTTGTGACAGACTGCACTCTAAAAGACCCCGCTCAAGGCAAGCCATTGACTTAGTCACAAAGATAACAGGAAGCTCTTATTCAAAACCAGATGCGACAGGAAGCTCTAAGAACTGGGAATTCCCCAGGTACAAGGAAATCCCTAGGTGGCAGAATAGCGCAACAGCTGCCTTATGCTTCCTACTTCTGGACCCAAATATATAGGTGTGGGTTTCAGGAGTAGGAGGTGACATGTCAAATGTACTTCAATGATCCCTTCAGTGGAACAGTCTTTTGAGCATCCTTGCTGCTGCTGTAGCGAGGCTGTGCCTAGGTACAGCATGTGATCAACTGCCTCCTAGGAAGACTAGTGAAGTCCCTCAACCTTGGCATCCTGATGAAGCTAGACACAGTGGGATGGTGAGTACAGGGAATGCACTCTGCATATGCTTAGCAGTCTACATCAGGGATTGGCTGGCAATGTTTTCTGGCAGCAGGCCAGAATGACTAGGCGTGGTCCAAGATGGGCTGGTGCTAGCTCTCACTTCTACCCACCACACAGCTGGGATGCAGTATGGGCAAGGTACCCAACCACTTTGGTATGGGTTAAGCTACCCGCTCCCCTCACTCCAGAGACAGGATTCAGTTGCTTCACAGGTTGGATCCTGTCCACGGGCTGTAGGTTGCCAACTCCTGGTCTACATCATTTCAAAAGACAGGAGGGAACGGTTGAGGTCATTGGTTCCACTGCTTTAGCCTGTAAATCTGGTTGGCTATCTTCCATGTGTGGAGGCATTAATTCATTCCTCGTGTTACACAATCAATTTAAATGCAGGGGTGCTCAACCTCTGGCCCCAGATTTGGCGCATGGTATCCCCTCACCTGGCCCACAGGAGTCCCCATGGATCCAGAAATTTGGCAGCAGGGAAGCAGTAGCACTGTTTCCCTGCTGCCAAATCTCTGGACCCATGGAGAGCACCAGGCCTTGTATTCTAGCTCTAGCACCCAATCCCAGTGCACACAGCTGGGTGGGGTGGCACCAGGCCCTTGGGACCCAATCCTGGTAGAAGTGGGGTGAAAGGGGCCATTCCAGGCCCCCAGGAATCAATCCCAGTGCACAGGGAGGGAGGGAGGGAAGGAAGGAAGGAAGGAAGGAGTGCCAGGCCTTTGGAACTCAATCCTGGCATGTGGGGGGCAGGAGACGGCAATGCTGGGCCACAGGGCCTGATCTGGCCCACAAATGGGCACCAAAACATTCAGTTTACCCATGGGGCCAAAAGATTGAGCACCACTAATCTAATGTAATAATCCAAAGGAATAATGTAAAGAAAAGCTAAAAATAACCGTCCTGCTGGGAAATCTAGGGAGCAATGGTTTCTTTTTTTTATTCCTATTTCAACCAGGCTCAAAGATCCAATCTGTTTGTATAACTCCCAGAATAGGGTGAAGTCAGGATCCTGATTGGAGCCTTTGGGTACAACTACTGCTGCTGATAAAACACAGGCACCATACAAAGAAAAACGACTTCTGTCACATTAACTCTCTTCTACAGAAATGTAAATGGAATGACTGTGAGAATCTGCATGTACATCACAAATAGATCCCCGACGGTCTTGTTGAAAAACTGGCACCCAAAAGGCAATTCTAGCAATTCTTGAGGAAGTTTTATGGCCAGTTTTGGTGATCCTAATAAACTAAGGAATGAGGTACATGTCTCACCACAATATATATTTACAGGGTCAAATTTTGCCCTCAGATGTACACAAGCAATCTCCAGAGAACTTCAGGGGAGCCAACACAATTATCTGAGAGGGGAGACAAGCCCATATTTAAAAAGAGAAAGTGAGTGATTTGATGCAAAAACTTAATTTAGACCAAAAGTATTAGTTCTAGTACACACAAAGATTTAAGTTAAAACTAAGGACACATCAGTTCCAGTGATCTGCCTTTTTTTTAGAGCACTGCTATTCAAAGTATCCATAATCAGAGGCAGTAAAATATTTCTGAATTCATAGCCACCAAGAATGTGAAATTATTCTATACCAATTAGGAATCTACTGGTAAAGTTTATAAGCAAAACATTATGGTTAAGCCATAAAACCAAAACCTCATTTCATTCCAGAATAAACAATTCAAACAAGAACAGAAAATAATAGCTATTTAGTGCTGCCCAATTTGTGTGTTACCCTTCTGGAGTGCTAACCCGCCAGATCAAAACCAGAATTTTTCTAAGGTTTAGGTTGTAAACTATAATCTTACACTGTCACATCAACATGACAAAGGAGGTTAAAAGGAAAATAGATCATCTCATTTCTGCCCACAAACAACATCAGGAAAAAAAAAATCTTAATTTGCCTACTCTTTTTTTCTGTCTCACTTTCTGGGCAAGTGCTGTCAAATATATAGTGTATGGAGATAAACAGATTGTAGATTAGTACTTCTGGCAGAAACTGAGCATCTGCCCTTGAGGATGCAAGGTCATTACACAGTTTTAGCATCCTCAAAGTTAGGGTGGAGTGTCAAGCTTTCTGACTGCTGCCCACAATGGAGTTGAGGTTGTAAAGTGACTGCTGTTTGCAATCTGCAGAAAACTTTCAAGAAATCCATTTACACCTCTGATGTGAAAGACTGGTTGAATATATTTCAGTGATTTTAGTGGGAGGGAGTTAAAAAAAAAAAAAAATCACAGCCTGACCTGAAACACTGATACAAAGTACGATTCCACAAAGAATCAGTCACATTAGAAACCTGTAAATGCACTTCCCTTTACAGTAAGGATCACAAAACATGCCACAGTTAAGAAAGCAAGTTATATTTATATTTATTTCTTTTACATAAAATTGGTACTGAGATGGGCATTCATCATATTTCCATGACAAAGACAAGATATCTTCATAAAGAGATCAGCCTGGTTTTCTCCACTTTTTCTCATTTAACATTCCTGAGGGTTGGATACTACAAAATTTTCTTCTCCAGTTGCCATAATGGAGAGCAAAGGGAAGTAGCATAAAGGATTTTACAGTAATGATGACAAATCATTAAGAAACAAATTATGCAAATAGGTAATAAGGTGGGTACAACTTCAGCATAGCACATGGTGGAAAAAGTGTAGATATTGTTGGACTGGACCAGGCAGACTTTTAGTTCTTATATCCACAAATTTGCCATGTAAATTTCTTGCCATCCTTGCAGGCAATTAATGACACATTTATGTAAGGACCATCAATCAATAAAATCTCAACTAAAATATTTTTCGTTTTAAGAGATGGGACTGGGCCAAAATTAGTGGTAATCAATACCAATAATTAAGTACATGCTTAATGTTTGAAGTCAAGAAGACTACTCATGTGTTTCAAGTTAAGCACGTGCTGGAGTTCTTTTCTGGACTGAGGTTCAACAAGATTAAAAGTTAAATACCTTGTCTCTGACTCCAATATCACTTTATTCAATGTATAGCACTATTGAATGGTCAGCATTTCTACTTGTTTGGACTAGGTTAATGAAAATGGCTCTGTGATGGAGCACTAATTAACAACTATGTTGGCACTCTCAGTGAAGGGCAATAAAGGAAAGTGAATTACTGAATCTTCATTCCTCTAAATGTCTTTCCAGGTTTGAGTTGAATCACATTTGTTGGGCAGTAGGGGAAAGCTAGTACTGAATTCCTCAGTCCACAGACTATAGATATATATTCTTCAGTCCACAGAATATAACGCAATCTAAATGCAATCTGGCGCTGTTCACAGTAACCTTTCCCCAATCCCCTACCCAAAAGAAACACCAGAAAAAAGTGCTATTTTTATTAATTTATCTGCATTTTCCAAAATTTAGCAAAATATATGTATCTGGAGCTCTAGGGACCAATGACACAAGTTACAAAGAAAAATTACAACTTGAGAAGCAGCCCACACACTAAAAGCCTAAAGATGTGACCTCCCTAACATGGAACAAAGAAATCAACTCTCTAGATCTAAGTGCCTGCAAGCCCAAGCCTCCAGAGAAACCAGAACAGTATGCCTCAGTGGGTTTCCTGAAGGTTGAAAAAAACCTTAAAACTTGTTCAAGATTTGAGCCTCCTCCTAAAGGACAGCTGTCACCTAAAGCATAATTGTGCTGCACAGAATATAAACTGCACCATGGTAATTTAGTCTTGATACAAATCAAGGTAGCAAGACAAAAAAAGAAATGTGTGCTCATTCTCTTAGAGTAAAAGATGCTGTGAAGTTTTATGCTACGTGTTCATCTTCCAAAACAGCTCCTGAAATGTGATCATGACTTACAAATAGGGAGCACTTGCCATTTGTTCGATGGTGAGAAATCATCCTCATTCTATTATCTGGTTGCTTCTTTTCGTTGGCTGTCATCACTTCTTTTCTGAATCTGACTTCAGCTGGCTAGAGCTCCTATCCTCCCTCCCAAACACGAGGATAGGGTTTCTATAACACTTTCTGGGTCAGGTGTGAATAAGAGAGAGTAGGCTTTTCACAGGGGACCAACAGTAGTCTATGTTCCTACTCAAGTCCATGATAAAGAACTCTTGATTATCCTAACACACAGTTTCTTGGCTTATGTTTGCAGAATGCTTTGGTCCACAAACTCCCTATTAATTTTGTTTTGTTGTCTTTGCTATGTTCTTCAGGGTTGTTTTTTTTTCTGAAGATGTTAGAAGAGAAGGTTATGACTATGAGTACTATAAGTTAAGTCTAAAGCATTATGAGCACCCCCCCCCCCCACACATACTTATTGAGGTTGAAAAATGTGGTGGGGGTTGCAAATCTGTGAGCAGGGGAGGTTGCAAACCTGTGAGCAGGGGATGGGGAAGGGGGCAGGGATGGGGCTGGGCTTGGTTGGGATAAGCACTAGGCTAGCATGGCCCCATCCCCTGCGAGTGGTACCGTCAGTACTGCTCTCAGGGGATGAGGCCGTGCCAGCTGAGCACCGAGCCTGGCTGAGCCCAGCCCCAGCGAGCGGCACTGGGTTTGCAGAGGATGGGGCTGTGCATGGCCCCGTCTGCTGTGAGCAGTGCTGCCAAATGCTGAGCCCAGCACCGCTTGCAGGGGACAGGGCTGGGCTCAGCACTCAGTTGGTGCAGCCTCATCTCCTTGCTGGGGTCACCTGACCCGTTGTCTTTCCTGCCTGGTGCAGAGGGCTGGACCTGATGATCTTCCGAGGTCCCTTCCAGCCTCGCAATCTATGAATCTCTTGTGAACAGTGTTGGGCTTGGTGTTTGGCAGTGCTGCTTGCAGTGGTCTCATCCCCTGTGAGCCCAGTGGTGCTCACAAGGGACAGGGATGGGGCTGAATTAGCCAAGCCCAGCCCCATCCTCACTGCCTGCGAGTGGTGCCGGGCTCAGCACCACTCGCAGGGGATGGGGATGGACTCAGCTGGTGTGGCCCTATCCTCTGTGAGCAGCACCAGCATGGTGTATAAATTGAGTTTGATTTTTAAGACAAAAAAAAATTGGGCTTCAAAACCCTACTTATACACCATGAAATCTGGTAGTTTTTTGTGGGACACAAACATGATTCTCTAGTAATGGTTCACATGGGGGTGGGCAAAATACAGCTCTTGGACACATGTGGCCCACCAAGGGATTGTATCCAGCGCGCAGCGGATCCAATGGCTCCACCCGGGCCATGGTACATGCAGCCGGTCCTGTCACCCCTGGGTGCATAGCGGGGAAGGGGTGGTGCAGAGGTTAGATGCAGCTTTCTGGCAGCTGTAGTGGGGGTGAATCCTTCTGGCTGCTACCAGTGTTGCTGGTGCTGCTGCTGCCCAGGCACCTCAGCCCATCTGCCCTAAATCTACCACTGGAAAGGTGCTGGATAGAGTGGGTGTGTGAAGTCTCCACAGACACTGGCTCAGGACCCCCGTAGGCAGGGAGCACTCAGCTGGTGAACGGGATATGGCTGCAGACAGGCAGGGAGTGACATCCAGGAGCAGGACGAGCTGGTGGGGGCTGAGACCAGGATTTTGGGTGGTCAGGGCACAGGACCATGCAAGGAGCAGATTGATGTTCTGCCTTAGTCCCCAGCCTTGTACTGTCACTGCACCACAGTCTCAACCCCAGCCATGCATCCCACTCCCAGACACTGCTCCCCACCCACCCACAACCCCATCTGATCTGCCCAGCCAAACATGCCCTGCCTGCACAGCAGCCTGTTCTGTTCAGTGCCCCTGGCGGTTCTGCAGGGCAGACAGGCCTGGGCTGGATAGGATTAAATTGCCCCCACCCTCCTCCACCATGCTGGGTCACTATTTCGCCCCTGCCTGCAACACCTCACCAAAACTTCTTAAGTGGCCCTCCAGCCCAAATAATTGCTTTGCCATCCTCCATCCCCTTTAATATTTGTGTACCAGGTATGTGAATGATGCTGTCGACTGTTCGTAGTTGAAGAAGACAGTGGGGACAAGTATTTAGTATAGTGTGCCAAATTAAAGAAGCTGTACATCAACAATCCAATTTTTATGCTTTCGAATTAAATGATACTCTCTCTTTTGTATCACTTCACAGAATGAGTCAGAATAGCTCTTTCTGATGTCTCCATTGTAGCAGTCATTGCTCCCCTTTGGAACTTCAAAGGATCCATGCTTTTTCCTTTCTGCGTAGAAGCTTTTGATGCTGCATAATCACCTTTATTTTCCTTCTTTGTTTACCATGTTTATTATTTTAAATATTTCCCAAGTTACAGAACATAGACCTTTAACATTCCTCCCTCCACATTTTTTTTCATCCTCTATTAAAAAGGAAAGTATTTTCTGATTTTTGGGAAGGCTGCATTCCAGTTTGAGATTTAAGGAGAAAAATTTAATTTACATGTACGAAGTATTGGTTTATCCCCAAAGATTATGACGAATGAAGGGAAAAATAAAAGCTTTACTGACCTGATAACTCTTAGGGCACTACAGTGCTGCAATTTCTCCACAACAAATAATATCAAAATCTGAATAAATGCATGAACTGAGTTCTAGGCTCTTTTCAAAGACTTTATATTAATTTAGCCTTCTGCAAAGGACACAGCTACAAAGCTATACATACTCAGTATATGATATCAGGACACAAAATTAAAAACAAACAAACAAAACAATTAAATATATGCAACTGTACATATTCCTAAATCAATTATAAATAGTAAGTATAACAAAGGTTATGGCAAGTCTCCAAAGAGACCAATGTTTGGATTTTAATGACCGGATTGTAACATCAGAAGTGCAATCTTGAGACAGGCATCACTTTATTAGAGAGGACATAATCTGCCAGGTTTCATTTCAGGCTGTGGGATTATGCCCTGGGCATGCAATCCCAATCAGATGTTGCACAATATTCATTCCCCTGGGACAGAATGTTATGCTGTACTGTGAGAGGGGAGGATCATTAACACTGCTACTCACATCAGATGCTAAAAAGCACTACTAGAATTAGATGCCAGACATTGATAGTGTTTCTATCATTTAATGGTAGTTAGTAGCTTTTGACAATGGGAATTATTTCCCATTGGTTATACATATGAAATCCAGGTGGAGACAACAAGGTCACATAAGAGTGGTCAGAATTTAGCTCCACAATTACTTCTAGTAGTTAATATAAGTATCACCGGAAAGCATAATGTGAGAAGAAACACACAGATACATACACTCAGTAGTGCATAAAAGACAGGCATATTAATCACAGACCCCTAGTAAAACCAAAAAAGACAATGTTTTCCTAAAATGTATTTGAGTGGTAAATACTTCAATCTGGTATGGAAGTCAAAACACATATACACAAAACAGCTCAAAAATTTAAAACTCCATGTTAATAGTTTTCCCAGTTTACCAGCAGAGGGCATCTTCTACACACAACAAATCCTTTCCCTTATTTGAACAGTAATAGTTTAAAGCACACACCAGGTGAAGTTTAAAATAAAGAGGAGCATTTGCATCTGTATATTTCCAAAGCTGATATTTTAATAGCATCCTATTAGAATCCAAATGACAGACATAAAAGACAATGGCTTTTCTGAGAAACAAACCGCAGTTTCTAAATATACGAAATGTACATCATAACCTACATTACCACATATTATAACAATGTAGGTCTCAAATTGTAGGTCTGGTATTACCTGACCAAAGCACAACTCTCAGTCTCAGAGTTCTAGTTTAAAAAGGAAGAGATCCAGTTATGCTTCAGGCACCATGGATAATAAACAAAGTAAAAGAGGCACCAATCCTACGCGGTGATAAGAGTTTTTCACTCTGCTTCCCTGGCTCAAAAGTTGCCTAAAGCCAACATATACACATATGGGATACTGAGGTATCTTCCAGCAGAGTATAGCTTGCATAGCAACCACTACAACAGGGGTAGCCAACCAGTGGCACTAGTGCCACACTTGGGACAGGCAGCCTTTGCATGTAGCGTGCAAGTGACTGGGAAGGGAACAGGGAGCACAGTGGCAGATAGAGCAGGGAGCAGAATGCAAAATAGCAGATTGGGCAGGGATCACAGAGAAGGAAACTGAGCAGCAGATCACATGAAGAAGGGAGCACAGGGTTGGGAGCAGGAAACAGAGCAGCAGATCACATGGGAAGCAGAAGTAGTACCGGGGATGGTGTTGGTTTATCAGCAACATGCCTGCCAAAAAAGCTGGCCTGAACAGCCTCACACCAATGAAAGGGTCTGGGCAACCACTACAAGTTAGTGCAACCTTGACACACATAGCTAGACCAGGACTAGTATCACACACAAACATATATGTCCTTCCCTGCCTTCTTCTGTTAGCCCTTCCTTGCATACCACATGTCCTCCCCTTTAATCCATCCTGTACTTGGACTCTCCTATCAAATCTTTCAACCTCCCCTGCCAGAACTGCCAGCCTTGATACTCCTTTCATTTCCTCTTCCTGCTCTCCAGGTGAATGTTTCCTCAGTCCCAGCTCACTAAACCACCACCCTGTTCTTATTCAAACATACTTCATGTGCTGTGCCCATTGGGAGTGAGGTCATTATCATTCCAGATGCCTAGCTTAGGGGCAGTATTTATGCCACCAATCACTGTAGAACAACAAACAGATCCTCCTAGTATATGAGTATAAAATAAAAAAACCTCTCAGTTATCCAAACGTATGGATTGTTGGGCGGGTCTTGCATTCTTTGCAGTGATTATTTAGCCTCTGATCCCACTGGCTCTTCCATGCAGACCGGACTCTGAAACCACATAGAGTCCCAATAACTTCAAGGGAGTACGGTATGGGCTCAGAGTCCACCCATCCAGAGCTGGTTGTTGGATTAGAGACTATGATCATAATGCCAAATACTTCTGTGTACTGAGTATACTTATTTAAATAAGTTATAGCAGCAATATAATAAACAGCATACACTTAGAAAGACATGGCTGTAAGCTAGGTACAATACTACCTAGGAAACTGCTGATACTTCACAGGGTAGAACGCTAATATTTTAGAAGAAAAGCTTATTTTCTATTTTATTTTTAAAAATCCTCTTTACTGCAGAAGATAATTAAGAACAATTTGAAGTTCTGTGTTGTTTTGATCTGAGGTATGTCATGCAATGAATGCTAATTTTCATAAATATCAGCATGATATTAAAACCAAAATCAAATTAATCACACCTGAGCAGTCACAAAATCACTGTTAGCATGAATTGATGTTACACTAGGTGGTGCTGTGGGACCTTCCAGAACAGCCAAAGTCCTCCTAAGAGAAGTTTTGTGGTGTTAAATTAGCCATGTTGTCAATTCCATATTTTGAAATTTACATAAAAGAGCATTAAGTTACTTCCAAGAAGGAACAAAAGCAATACAGGGATGAAAAGGATACACTGAAAAAATGTTAAATTTTGGAAGATATTCCTTTTCAGGAAATTAAATTCAATCCTCTTCTAGAATGGCTTCTCATCTCCCTCCCAAATGAGAGAAAACAGGTTTCTTTCATTTAATTCATTTTACTTGAACAGTCATCACACCAATGTAAATTCTAATTTACATATTTGAAACCTTTACTCGTTAGATGCATTAAACTAAACTAAAGGTTATTCATAAGGTACATAAGTCTAAAATAATTATACACACAGATTTCTGAAGTCATAATCAGGTGCAGAGCAAACTCCCTGTGAGACATATTCTCTTCCTCCTAAAAATCTGATGACAGTGATTTTTCCAGCACCCATTTTTTAAATTTCTCATATAAATTTAAAAGATTCTGGCAAATTTGTCCTGAACTGTGAATTTATTTTCACTGCTGTGATAATTAGCATGTGAAAGTGTGTAAAAGAAAAGAGAAACTTCACACACACACACACACACACACACACACTGTACCTAAGAGAAAAGTGTTGAGATAAATTATTTAACTGAAAAGGAAGAATTAAGCATAAATCTCCAAATTGATTCTGTTTTTTCTTTATGAAACCTGTTGTTTGTTTTTTGTTTGTTTTGTTTGTTTGTTTGTTTGTTGGTTTTTTTTTTTGTTTTTTTTTTTTTTTTTTTACAAGTGAAGCAGTTCCAGGACACAAATCTAATCAGAAATTGACATCAATGTATTAACCAAAATACATTTAATTCTTTTAATATATTAACAAGATGTATTACATTTAGACAGACAAAAAGAGTTTTCCTAAAGTCAATAACCTTGGATATTTTAAATATAAAAAAATGTATCAGAGATGTATATTATTCAGGTTATGAATGCAGAAATGTTGCATCATAACAACTTAAATATTCATTCACCAATTAGAGGTAGTGTCTTATCTTAGTTTTGCAAAGGTTTCTTGATAACTTACTATCCAGAAATATGGTACCATCTTAGATAAACCATTACAGTATCAATATAATTACTCTCTCCATGAAATCAGGCAAAAGTCAAAGAAACAAAAAAGATCATTTATAAATATATGGTTAAAAAAATAAATTAATTTACACCAGTCTTCTCAGGAAAATCTCTCAATAAAACCAGAATAGCACCAATACAGGTACTAGCTCTACTCTGCAGAGCAACAAACACTCTCAAAACCCGCTAAAATTCATGTTGCTTAGTACCTTTCAGGATCATGCCCAAAGTCCACTGGAAAGTTAAGCCAATATTAATTAGTCTGCAAGTGATCAGTACATTTTGAGTTCACCAACATATTCTTCGTCCACTACTTGAGTGCTGTAGTGGTTTTAAAATGTACAAGGCTCGCTTAATTTGTTTTCCAGTATTTCCTATAAGGAGGGGTTATTATTTCCTTTTATAAGTGGGTAATCCAAAGATCTAAAAAAACCCCAAACCCTAGTATGGTAATCTATATTGCTCGTGTTCTGTGCTGTCTGCCTGGCCCCAAGTCATCAATAATGAATAGAAATGTACAGCTACAGCAGTAGCCTGTGTCATGGGCTTGTCAGGGATTTCTGAAAAGGAACAAAAACACAGGTTTGCCATTTGATTGTATCTTCTTTAGCAAACAGGACAGGGGAAAAAAACAAAGGGGAAATTTGAAAAGGGAAAATATGATTTTAACCCCTGAAAATACTAATTGAAGTTTTCCTATTCCAATAAAACAGAACAGAAAATTATTTACCTGTAATGCAACCAATGCTAATAATTGTGGAATGGGCCTGAGAATTCAACAATAAGCTTGATTTTCTGAGGAAAATGTAGCTTAGTTTTAAGAGCACATATATATCATCACAGTTATTAGAAAGAGACAAAACAAAAGCAAATTTATTTTCCTAGGAAGTCCACCAAAATCCATCTAAAATAAGATCTGTATCAAATAGGAGCCTTCATTTCCCAAAAATACAATCATCAATGAAAAGCAAAGCCTTACTAACTGATCTACTGCTCCTAATAAATTAGAGTAGCTTGCCACCATTTAAAAATAAATTTGGCTATTTTATCTCTTCTATTTCTTTCCAACTCTTCCAAACACATTTCCATAGATACTGCAACTGTAGCATTATGAGAGTGATTATCTCACATTTTACAAACAGAACGCACCAGCTGGTATACTACCAATCCAGCCCCCCTGGGAGGACGGGTGGGGGATAACAAAATTTCTACAGCAGGCACACAAACTAAATTTATTGAAATCCCAGTGTAAACCCAAACCTTTGTTGCTTTCTGCATCTGAGTAAATTCCAGAAGATGTCTCACACTATGTTTTCATAATGCTAACCTTAGTATTCCCAGAGCTACTATACTAGATGGGTAAACAGTCTACATTTCCTCTGAGGTGTTAGATGAGGTTTAAGAAGCTACATAAGAGCCCGGTTTTCCAAAAGCTTGGAAGTAGACTATTTTTTAAAGGAATAAAAATATATAAACACATGCTTTGAACCTAAATAGCTGCGCAGGAATTGCAAGATGTTCCATTTCAAATTATGCTGTGATGCCATGCTTTCCAGCTGAAAACATTAAAAGAAAACATTTGGTTTAAAAACAACTGAATAAAATCTTCACAAAACAAGCAAGCAGCAGTATATTTTCTGCAGCCTTTCCAAAGCTCTAGTTTAATGGTATCTTGTGTGGATTTTTTGTAATGGCTAATGTAAGACATCATGTAATTCAGCCAAATTCTATGTATATTGATAAGCAATTCTTTGCACTAGTCAGACAAGTGTTACTAATGATGGTGGATAAAAGAAGGGAAGAAAAGCAGATAGTGGAACAACCTGAAAAAAGCATAATCTACAGACTGTCATATGAAAGAAAAAAGAAACAAAACAAAGAAAATATGATTTTTTTTTTCAAATGACCACATTAATCTAAATATGCTAAAGATCAGGATCACATTATTAGTGAGCAAAAAATGTTCCTGAAGCAAGTTTTAAAACTATTTTATAGCGGATATAAGCAAAACTCTAAAATGCATTTCAACAAACAGGGATTAGTTACATGAGCATCTGTTTGATAGCTATTTACTTAGCTAATTTTATAATATAACTGGGTCTTTCCTTTCTGCTCAGTCTTTTTGTGTTTTCCTAAGCATTAAGCTCATCCACCTTGCACACTGTTCAAACATTTTGGAAGGTTTTAATCATCTATGTTATAAAAAGGCACCTGTTACCTTTATGATAATAACAGTGGGTGTTTATACACATGCTCCGGTGGGGGGGGCGGGGCCTTTAGTTAAAGTGCTCCTGCCACCATTTTTTAGCATGGGGATGCTGATACATGTGACGCTGGAGTCTGCTGGACTGCAGTAATTACCACCATTAGATTAATCAAGTCTGCTCTAATGCACTGTAATTACAGCACATTGGAGCAGCCTCAATGTATGAGTAAAGGCGCCCAATGTGTTTTCACCATCAAGAGAGGCAGAAGCAAATGCACCTACATGTACTCAGTATGTTCAAGTAATACACCATAACAGAGTCTTACAGGTCCATTTCTTTGCTAATATTGCCATATATTTCTTTAGAGAGGTAAAGAAAAGATGCGGCCTATCTACTCCAGTGAAGCATGGGGTTTTTTGTTCCTCACTGGATATAAATAAAAAACTCTCATTCATGATAAGAGATGTATTGCACACTTAAACATAGACACTATCTATCAAACTATAATTTGTCCATTCAAACAGCTCAGCATTTATAACAAGGGACTTGCTTAATTTTAGATTTTTAACTTTGCAGATTTCACAGAAACTGTGAAATCCAGGATTGCGCATAAAATCTGCAAAATCATCAACAAAAAAACCTTAATAAAAATAAAATGCTGGCTTCCCAGAGGGAACCAGCTGTCCTTGTTGCTGGGAGGGGAAGGTGCTGCCTGGCAGGGCAGCATGTAGGGCAGCAGACAAGATGGTAGTACTCCCAAAAGGGAGTACTAAATGACGGCACAGTAACAACAGTGCCATAGCGGCACATGCAGTGGATAGTCAGTCCATTTCATTCAAGTATAGAGCAGAGATTTAGCCAGAGAAAAACCAGGATATACCTTTACTGGCAACTGAGCTCTGAATAACTAACCTTTAAAAAATAAAACCTTAAAAAAACCCCAAACCCTTGGCTCTGAGTTTCAATTCCTTCCCTGACTGCGCTGCTCAAACCTGTGGGTAGGTGGAGCTAGCTTTGTTTGTGCTTGCACAGAACACCGTTCTAGTGTTCATATGGCTTGCCGTGAACTGTGAATCTTTGATTCAGCAGCATAAAGAAAATTTCCAGATGGGAAAATTGTTACTAAAAACAAATCAACTTCTAGGTTTCAGGAAAGAGACTGCTTAGACAGACTAGAAAGACTGCATGACTGAAAGGAATTGTAGGAAGGTAAAATATTTCCTCATAGCTACCTCAAAGAAGGCTTCTTGGTTAGACCTCCCAAATGACAAGAGAACTTTGGAAAGTGTCCCCACTGGTGACTTAAAAATAAGCCAACAGTGGCATGTTATACTCTTGAAAATCTAGTACCCCTTTTCAAGGCAACAGTCTTCCTGCCCTCTTTGTTCCCAAAGAAGATCTATATGCTTCCACTAGCTTCCTTTTCACCCCCTCCTTAAGTCCCCCATTACGACATTGTGGTTGAATTGGTAAAACTGCTGCTTTGGAGATTTTTTTCATTTACATGCTTACTTTTCAAAAAGCACAGACCTCTGCATTAGTGTCCCCCT
Source organism: Alligator mississippiensis (assembly GCF_030867095.1). NCBI lineage: Eukaryota > Metazoa > Chordata > Crocodylia > Alligatoridae > Alligator > Alligator mississippiensis. The sequence continues at coordinate 100,550,359 of NC_081825.1, read as the reverse complement.
CCAAAGAAAAATCATTCAAGCTCCATGCTCCTGTCTGCAAAGCCTAAGTACAGATTTTTTAATAGTAAAAACTAGTATAATTAATGAAGCAAATGACATGCGGCGCACACATCCACAGAACCACATGAATTCCCCTTAGTTGGATACATGATGCATGTCCTTAGGCACTCAAGGCAAGGCTGAGTTTTGCTGAGGATTCCTAGGATTTGCTTGTTTCTATCTTGGTGTTCATCACTATTCATAAACTACTTGATCTGGTACACGGCAGACTGTGCACACTGCAGGATCCAGTGAATGAAGGAATCACACCTTTTCATCTACCTAGAATCTATATATTTCAGTTACAGGAACCAATTTATTTCTTCCATCCTAAAATAATGTTCATCCTTTGCAAAATATTCTTCACATGCATTAAGTTTACCTCATTTGATACAAAAGCAAATCAGGTTATGGGAAACAGACACATATCATATTCAACTACTCTTATAGCCACTTTGAAAATTACAAAGATTGTATAACCATCTCACTCAGTATTAGCTATTAATGATTAACATGATCCAATGTAAAACAGAGATCCTGGTCCTTGTGTCTAAAAAGTGCTGAGGGACACTATCAGGGTAGGTGATTTTGTCTGTGTTCTGATTAAATCTTCATTTATTGCAGGGCATATGCTACCTGATTTAATTCTAAGCATAATTTTCTAAACTGTTCTAAAGCTTTGATGCATGCTATTTAACAGTTGCTGTGATTCACCCTAGAGATAACTGCATGATATTAATGAGTTAAGTGATTGTATTGGTTGTGTGTGTGGTTCCAGAAAATTCATCGAATCTATCTGAATATAAATACTTAACAGGTAGACCTCGTGAAGTATTTTGAATAAAAGACCCTGTTTAAATGCACTGTTATCACTGGAGTTGTCATTTCTATGATAAGTCAAAGTGAAAACTTCAGGAGATCTCACAAGCCAAGTTCTATACAGAGTTAAGAAAACTAATTTGTGGGTCCAAATAAACAAGTGGTTCTAGCTCTTGATGTTTTCTCCTTCCAATTTTGTGAATCTGTTTTAAGTGACATGATTTGTCTCAAATACTAAAAAAAAAACCCCTTAAAAATTTTTTTTTTTAAAACATGATGTATTTAAAAAAAAAGTCTCACTCCAAAGCCACATGCTCTAAGGAATCAGCTCCAGGATTGCTTTGCAATGTCTAGATGCTGACTGAATTGTTCCATGAAGAGTATAAGGCTGTGTTATTATGGAAATATTGTAGCATCATTATGGAAATATTATATTTAAATCTTTTTAAAAATTGAAATATGATTTTTTTTTTAAAGTTTCAACTAAAACGAGAAACCCTACACATCAGATACTATAGTAAGTGGGTGGCCTAACAACCTAGACAGACAGACAGACCGACAGTTCAGTCAGTGAGCAATATAAAAGTCTGGCTATCTGGCTTCAGGGAGAATAAAATTCCTTGGATGATCATTTTTGTTCTTTACTAGGTGAAGTACTGTTGTAGTCTTTGATAGTTGAACACAAAACAAGAAAATGTGCATGTAAAGTCTTGGTAAAGATGTGGACTGAAGCTTAATTTTGTTTGCTTTCAATTTTAGACAACCCCATTTTTGAAAGAGCTTGGAGACCCAGAGGGAGAAGAAAGAAGTGTCCCTATGAGCCTGACACCATAAAAAAAATAGAAACGGATGCTTAAACTATGAGGTACTTGGCCAGTGGCTTTAAAGAACAAGGTTTTGCTTTAAAGAACAAGAAAGCTGCACTGCCTTGTCCAGTGCAGCTTTCACAACAGCAGAAGGTGCCATTATAGTTGATGCGCAGTGAAATATATTTATCAAAAAGGTATCACTAAGAAAAATAGATACATACATATGTAATCCTCACACAATTATAGTTAAACTTCAGTACTGCAGAGAAAGAAAGTGGCCTATCGTTAAATTCAGCTGAATATCCACAAAATCTTGCAAATTTCTACTCATTATGGATCGAATCCTGGTGGCAATAAGTATTTTCAACTGCTACTGAAGACAGTAAGAAATAAGGATGTTCAGTACTTGGCAAAAAGGATCCTTAACAATATTAAGGATACAAAGTAAAACCTTCACTCATGCTTTTTTAATTCTGTCCATGCACTTCTAAATGAGTTATGGTACATACTCTATAGTAATACTGCATATTTAAAATCTTTGCATCCACACATTTGATTCTGCCCCTTCCTACCCATTTTTCCAAGCAACCTCTTCTCTACCTTTGTTTCTTTTCCACACCTTCAAAAAAGAAAAAAACAGCATCCTCTAAAAGCCATCATCTGGGTGTTACTGATGAACATAAGAATGCTCCACTGGTCCAAAATACAAGGGTCTTCCTCCTCATAGACTTCATTTAGTGCTATGTTCAGTAAGAGACAGAGGCATCATATTTTCCAGTTTTTAGCAACATTCTTCCTTTCTCCATTCTCATAAGGAACACATTTACTGCAGAGATGAGGATTCCCTCCCCCATAAATCTCATTACCAAAATCAACAGCTGAAAAATTAAACGTTAGTTTATCTTCAGTCTGTTTCATCTACAAAGTGCTTCCTTAGATCCTGAGCCACAATGGTGATTAGCAAATAAATTTGATTTGGTCATTTATCCAACAAGAATAGAACACCAAGATGAACGCTTCCAGATTTGACAAGTAATTGCCATATTAAATACTGCATATGTACATTTCTTAGAAGTTGATGGCCCATCTGTAGAGTACCTATCACAATCAGCAATAACCATTCTGGATAAGCGACTATTTCTTCCAAGGGTAATAGCATCTGCTCGCATAAAGGGATATTTTTGGCACGTTCTCAAGGTCTTCCTTCTTCTGTCCTGCTGTCAAAGCTCTAATCACGTATGCATAGCACCCACACAACTCCAGCACACTCCAGATGATTAGCCTTTCCACTAATCAGAGAGTGTTTCTCATGGCTGAGAAAGTTACAGTATAATATTTTTTCCTTAACTCTCAGATTTCCTATATTCTCAATTCTAAGGAATTCACTGAATACCGACTACCTTGAGCTAGCTGCTCCTTCAATGCACACATTTAGAGCCTTCCAAATGAAATGATTTTTGAGCACTTGCTCTGAGCTGAATTTAAAGACTCCTTTTAAAAACATGAATTATCAATGTTCTGGCTAAAGTACAGCCTGGGTCTTTTTTCTAGGAGCTGACAGGAAAAAAAGTTCCCAGTGTTTCCTTGTGAGCTCCTCCACATACCCATTTCTCCTTATATAAAAACTGACCATATTTGTTTAAAAAAAATCTGCTAATTATGTCTGATTTATTAAGACAGGAAACCTGTGCTTTAAAAAAAAAAATTGCTCCAGTAAGTGTCTATGGTTTGACAAACAGAAAAAAATACAGCTGATTTAACAAATGAGTGCTCAATCAATGATGCACTGAGGCACATGACAAAGGCAAGTCAAAACCCATTACATTCAAGAATCTCCTTTAAATTCCACTTCAGCGCACTGACCCTGTTGCTCAATACTAAAGACTTTACAAGGTTTTCGGAAACATTCAGAAGAGCTTTTGTTTTGGCATTCGCTCAGCTGCACCTCACAATTAACACTGCCAGGCTCCTCTCTAATCAATTATTCATTACGATTACTAGCATATCTTTTGAGCGCCTTAACTTCACATCAGAAGTGTGTGAGGGATGACACATGCATGTGTACTTTACAGAATAAAAGGCAGACTCTAAGCAGGTTTTAACGCTAAATGAGAACAAGGCTAAAAGAAGTGAAATCAACACTTTTAGTCAAAGTTGAGCTTCAGGCGAGCTGCAGGCAGTGCACAGCATGAGAGAATTTGGCTCTAGAAAGTGCCCATGTGTTGACAGCTGAATAAGAGTTTGAAGGCTTAATGGTAAGAAATGTTCCGTCAATGATAATATTACACATTACTAACTGGGTTTGCTACTCATCTTTAGCAGTTCTGACAACCAATGACACAAATCCATTTGAAAAGGTTCCATTTATCATTAATGATCAAAATGTATTTATTGTGGTTACCATAGTTAATATTTATCCCATTCAGATGAAAAAAGAAAGAAACAATTTTAACAGAAAACCTTGAAGTACCACAGTGCTAGAAGTTAAAGGATGCAGAGAAGTCTGGAAAGATGCCCAGACTAATAAAAAGAAGTATCAACTGACTGGAGCCTTTTCCTACAGACCTATTAATAAAACGTTTGTGAGAAAAATTATTTGTATTTTGGTAGTATTATGGTACAGTTAAGAAGCCCTGTTTGTATTAATCCCTCCATAGATATAATGTCACAAGGAATATTCAACTCTAGCATGTGACCAGAGAGAAAAAGGTTGATATGAGAGAACAGATGACAACAGCACAGAATAAAAGTGAGGCTAATATGATTAGCGTAATATATAGTCACTGTACACAAAGGCACAGAGCCTCCAAAGGCTTCTGCATGGAGCTGAGTACACACTTTTGAATTTACATGGATTACTCCCATCACATTCAGCATTAGTCTTTGCTGGGAAAGGGCCCACTAGCCATTGTCAAGAGTCATGAACACCTCTTGGCACATGTAACTTAATGGAGTGCTATGAAGAAAAGTGATATAAAATAAAGTTATCAGCCATGTTTAAGTGACTTCAGTACTTCAGTTCCACTAGCTTTCAACAGGGCTAGATTTTAAAAGGTATTTAGGCAACTAAAAATACAGGTAGGTGCCTACCATGGTCTTCAGAAATGCCTAAACAGATTAGATGCTTTTGAAAATTTTACCTAGAGTGGTTTTGTAGATTTTTAGAGAGCTCCTCCTGCATATTTAAACACTACAATTACATTCCTGAACTAAACTTGTTATTTTAGGATACTTTAAATCATTAAATAAAGTTTCATCCTCAGTGCATCAATTGTTATGCTGGAGTTTGAGGTCAGAGGATCCTCTGGTCATCAGACCTGCATACCTAAAAGCAAGCCAAAAATAAATAGCGCTCCCTCAGAAGTACCAACAGTTTGCATAGCCATGTTAATGTTCAGTTAATAACTGGAAATATTTTAAGGCTAAAAGCAAGTCATTACAAGACAAATTCTGCTCCTGGTTTCTTCTTCACTGCTCTCACTGACATAAATGGGAGCTGTGAGTGTATATCATGCATGGGCAGAAGGTAATGGTATGCTGGAGACAACGTTTGTGTAGGCTTGCCTCAGTGCTGTATTGCTCCAGCTTTACGTGAGCCCACAAATTCCAATGAATTTACAATGGCACAAAATTGGAGCTACTGGAGAAGGTGATGAATCAGTCCTATAATGTTTTTTAGTTGTCATCTACCATCCCTCTTCTGGGGTTTATATTAGAATTTTTAAACTCATTTCTTTCTAGGCTTAAAAAAGAATAACATGCTGCAAGAAAGTTGAAAGATTATGAAGTTATGCAGCTTGAAATTCACCATAGTGCAGGGGACTTGGAGAAGGCCCTATGTAAGTCATTATACTGTTCCTGTTCCCACTAAACTTCATTGCAAAACTCTCAATGATTGCTCAGGATTTAGCTTTTAATTTGATTCAAGGACTATATACAGTCTTTCCCAATCCCTCCCTCTACTCATGTGTGAATTTCATTTATTTCTGGGAGAAGCTGGATTAAGAGGGGGAAAAATAGTAAACCTAATAATAGTTCTACTTAATATAGTCATTGATTAATATAGTTTAACTCCTACTAACCTTTCCATCTAGGTTTGTCCCACTGAAGCAATAGGGTGAGTAAGTATGCCAGTATGTACTATACTTCTTAGTATGTGCCTGGAGGAATATGCTTCTGGATTGTAATAGAAAATATCCATTCCATATTTTAATGAAAATTCCCTATTGCTTCATGAACCCGTAAAGCAGAATTTCTGTAAGAATCTACTATGCTAAAACTGAGTCTATTGTATATTACAGAAAAGGAAAACATGGCTGAGCAGAACCTCCAATGAAGTCTAAAGGTACTTTTCATTTAGAATTGGGCCTGAACATAAGTTGCCACTTTGTAATGGAAAGTACTAAATGAAACACATGGGCCCTTCTTATGAACTACAGTGTGTAGTTTATTTTTACTATCATTTGTAGATATGTCTGATGGTTCTATCGCAATCGTCTGTCTCAAATTTGCATTTTTAAATGCACCAACATCTATAAAAGAGATCATGTAAGACTGCTAAACACAAGCATCCTCTGCTTAATTTTATATGGAACTGCACCTACAGGGAGCCTCTGAGTAAAGCTAGACAAGTGTTATCAGCCGCTGATCAGTATTTAATCACCAAATCCAATAAGAAAACAAATGAGGTGGAGCAGGGGGAAGGGGCACCAAGGTAGGTTGAGAACACTAACCCGCCCACCAATTTAGGGCAGATAAAAACACTCTCAGAAATAATTTATGAAATAATTTCTTGTTCACACATTTAATAAACGTTGTGTCAGAGTAAACGAAATCTCAGAAGCTGGAAGTAAAAAAAAAAAAAAAAAAATCAATTAAAACGAAGTCACAGGGAATGGTGTGGGATTGTTTCTGGCAGTTATTTGATATAATATGGTTAATATTACTAGTCAGCCAAATTAACACAGTTTTGCCATGGTAGATTTACATTCACACAATGTATAAATCTCCAAGGATTCATTCTAAAAGTCATGTGCGCGTGTGTGTGTGTGTACATATATACTGCATATTTATATTTCAAATGCACAGCAACAACTATTTGCTCACAGTTCTTTGCCAACCATCAATTCAAACCCCCTCCCCTAAACATGAAATAAATTAATGCCTGTTTATAAGATTTCACTTGCTATCAAGTTAATTCTTAAACCCCATGAGGTCACGTTCCAAACTTGGAACTTATCTTTGAAGCTCCTTGATAGAAACCTGCCTACCTATCTGTTCATCTGTATCAATAGATATGCTTTTATTTCATGTCTGCCTGCCTATCTGTATAATTTGTATTGTGCCACACTCACATTGATTGAAAGAAATTCAGGCAAGGCAATGTCAGCTTTTATTCCTACAGGGAAACCACTGAGCTGAATGGCAAGGCACTTAAGGTCAAATCAGGATTAATCTCACTGTGCTGCTATGTTAAAATTATATGATACAAAGGGAAAATATGTAGGCTTTGCAGGCACAGAATAAATACCAATAATTCATTTGTTTTCTTTTTGCCCTCCCCTTTTTAGATACAGGTAATTCATTTAATTTTTACAGGGAGAACTGCCTTCTCCTAATTATTTGATTCATATTCACCTTGTTTTCTCCTCCCCCTGCCACGATAATCACAGAGAAAAATGCTATATACAAAGAACAGTACCACGATCACCTTTGGGGAACATGAATGCCTCTGTCAAATTCATTGTAAGCTATGTAGTCATTTTACTTATGAAGCTTCTGCCCAACTATGCTCAAAATTTTCTACCACATAGAGTGGTGTGGTGGTTCACCACATGGACTTCAGAAAAAGGGATGATCTTAAGACAGAAAGCAGTATACATTTACAGCCATAGGATCTTTGCAGACACTCCATTTCATTCTGCTCATGAAAGTATGGGCAGGCCCATTCAGTCCATCCTTTACTAATTCAAAGGCACACATGAGAAAGACACTACAACCATAGGCCACTTTCAAGAATGTTGACCTGCATACCATGCAGTGTATTTCAAGGTATATTGGGCTTCTGTTTGCTACTGGTGGAGACAGGAGTAGAATAATAAACTCCACTGACTTTACTGGGGCACCTGCAAAGAAACAATAAGGCTTCTAGCTCCTCACAGCCTTCAAGAATTTCATTCCCTCTAGTGCTGAATTCTGCTTCTGAAGCCCCAGCTCCCTACAATAGCCAGCGTGTATGGAAACTTATAGGCCTTACTGTTTTTCTTTATTGGGCTTGTACGTTCCAGGCATCTGCCCCACTGGACCAAACTGCAGAAACAATACTGTCTTGCACTGTAGCATAAGATCTGCCTGTATTGCACTGACATGGCTCTTCTGTGCCTGTCCATGATGACTTGTCTCTTAACTGCAACATTTTCAAAATGCTATTAACACTTGAAATAAAGTCAGAGACAAATGCTGAATAATTCTGAAGCATCCTTTCTGCACAGGGCATTCAGTTGTAAACAAGACCAAAGCTTCAAACTAACACAGAGCCCAGAAAGATTTAGAAACAGAACGTTTTCTTGTGCCTGAAACTACAACACAAAGGGAAGCATATAAGACAAAAGGTATCTTGCAGAGGCTCTGACATTTTGGATTTATAAAGGACACTTTTGTTAAGCAGACATGTTTAAGAGCCATGTCAATTTAGCTGTGTCATCACTAAAAACCTAGATTCCTGAGACCAAAAGAATGCTGAAGTTTAGTTTCCTTCCTCTACCTACACTTCTGCTTTCCTCTTGCCATTCCTATCAGCCTGGACAGAAGAAAGAGACTAGTCACTTTCACTAAGTTCATAATCTATTACTATATCAATTTCATCATCGGGTTCTCATGCCATAACTCAGTGCTACAAAATTTGGGTTAAGATTACAGTAAAACAGCAAGAGGATATTCATATATAACTGTTCTATCTAAACTAAATAATATTCACTAAAACATCTCTACTGGCATAATACAATGTATAAAATACTCTCTCCTCTTTTACACAACACTTATTTTTACAATTGCCCTGCAGAACACCACCTTGATGGAAAAATATTCCTCAAAACCTGGGTACATTAGAAACGTATTGACAGACCAGTAAAAAGATTAATAATGATTCCTAATAAAACACTGTCCTCAATTATCTTTTTATTTTCCCTGTCATTGTGCGATAAAAGAAACTAAAAACAAAACATGACTCGGTAATAAACAAATATATTTGTTTGAACTGCACGGGAAAAGGCTTCCAACCAGGCTACCCCAGTACCTTGACATTGATTTTGTAACTTCAAGTAGCATCTGTCTGGACAAACACTATTAAATTCAGGTCTAGTTACTGTAGCAATTCTATATCTGTTTTGCTTAACATATTTTGTTTTAAATATTGTGATATAAGTTAGCAAACAATGACTGCCTGAACGTAGTGTAATATTTCATACAACGGTAACAGGTGGCAGAGTGTTTTCCTTTGATGTTTGCTGTGAAGCAGGATTCAAAGGTGCTGTTTAGTTATTCTTTGTTACATTTGTGTTGCTCTCTTATTTCAACTGTTCAATTAAAAAACAAAAACAGAAAAGAAGGCTTTAACTTTATGAGACAAGCTGTCAAATGGTATACAAGTAATTTTTGTGTGTGCATAGATCTCACTTCCTCAGCCGGATGAAGGGTATTCGTACTCAAAAGCTTGCAAAGAAGAATTTTTCCAACTATCTTGTGTTAGTCTAATAAAAGATACTGGATTTTCCCAAAGAACCTTATTTGCCTATGTTCTTAGATCAACAAGGCTACAACCTATATCCCTGCATAGATCTCATACATATATTTGAATATGTAAGCATTCTTTGTCTGATGGAAATGTGGTTTATGCAAAAACTTTTATTTGTGAATCAAGAGTTTCTGCTAAAAGAATCAAGGGAGATTTTCGAGGCAGAAAGAGCTAGTATGTACCCCAGTTCTTGAAAAAAAAAAAAAAATCACTGGGAATTATGCATGTATGCCTTTGAAAAATCTACCCTTAATCATCTAGGTCAGTGCTTCTCAAAGTGGTGGTCTGCAGACTGCTGCCGGTCCGCGAGCCACTGGTCGCCGGTCCGCAGCGAGTTGCCAGGAAAGAAAGAAAGAAATTTTCAGAAGCATAACATTGATATGTCATAGCGCCACAGTTCGTACATTCCAACACTCCAGGTGATGTCACGTCATGCAAGGTGAGGAAAGAGAAAGAAACAGCCGGTCCTGCATTTGTGTAGCGCTGTTACACGCAGTTGCTGCCACCGGCTGAACCGGGCACCGGTTCCTGACCCACTGGAAAAAAAATTGCCGGTTCGCCACATCAGATAGTTTGAGAAGCACTGATCTAGGTCATAATCCTATGGTTAAGAGCACGTTGTATTTTTAAACAGCTCCCTTAAGCATGTAAACCAATGGTAAATATATCTCATAAGATATTGTTCACTTCTCAAGAATGGCCTATGAACCAGTAAAAATACGGCTGAGAAAAACTGACTAAGGACTTGATATACATATAACACCATAAATTATTTTACACTGCAAGTTAAATTTGGCGAGAGATTCAACTGACGAACAATCTGTTCTGCCTCTGACGAGCCATCATACAAATTGCATATGGAGTGACCACATGATTCAACACTAAGAGCCAAAAAGATAGACATATGATTCATAATTTGATCTGAAGATGGCAAGTATGGCAAAGATCAAAATTACTTTTGAAATGCCAAATCTGAGCTGGGAAGATGCAGGACTCTCTTGGAGCTGGATGAGGGTGAATATTAACAGAAGGAAGGTCAGTAATCAATTAATAGGGATTACAAACTATTTAAGTATCAGAAATTAATGTCTGCTTCCTTACCCTCCTTTGGTCATGCCTTCCCAGAATACACTCTCCCTTCTGTCTGAAGGAACTCAGACCTCAGTTCACAGACCTACTTTTTCAAAGCCCTAATTCAAACTCTCTCTGAAATGTTTGGATTCAGCATCGTAAGATTTACATCAGCATTCCCATAAACTACCATTTGACCAGTTGTATCAAATGGAGCACAATTTCTTTTTCCTGTTCTGAAGGTCAGGTGAGTCCCTCACTAATCTCCTAATGTAAGGTTTCTCTCACAAATCAGAACCAGATTTCTCTGTTTCATTCAGATGATGAAAAGGTTTTGGCCCAAAAAAGATACTATTATCATGGGGCCATTATCATTGATGATTTGGCACCAGGTGCCACAATATAATTTCCTCAACCCTGGCCACTCTAACCAGAAGATTTAATCCAAAATTTACCAGAGTCAACTTATCAGGAAGGCACCAGACAGTCACATACCAGGCTGTTGTTGCAAATACTGCTACCACAGTTTATTTTCCCTTTGCTTTCTATGGCCTCATTGTCATCACTGATGTCATGCACCCTGTTAGAAGTAGTATGAGGATTGAAGGGGGAGGCATTGTTATCTTCAGCTTAGGTACTGTGTGTGCATGAAGAGCATAAGTCAGGTGGAGTAATTTCTATACCAACAGTGTGGAAAACCCTGCATGACACAAATCAAAGAATTTAAACTCTGTTGCTAATGTTTTGCATGGATAACTGTGCATGTACTTTGTCCACTTTGTTCGACCCTGCTGATGTTTGTCTGTGCTGTGGAGCGATGCTGCTGATCTTTATCCTGCCTAATTTTTCTTATACCCATCCACAGATGTTTAAATTCCAGGTAACCAACAAAACTAGTGTTTAACTGGTGTTTTTATCAGTTGACTTAGGGAAGTCTGTGGGAAATATCCATTATACAAACTGACGGACAAAATGGGTATAGAACAGGACTTGACCACCTCTAAACCTCCCACTGAGTTCCTGGGCTTGCAAAATAAGATTGGTGCACTTCTTGAGCAAGCCTGCCCATGTACTCTACACTTTGTGACAATTCACAGAAATTCTATTAAAAATAGAAAGTTAACTGTAATATTTCGAATTTTGTCGTTACAAAGTTACAAATAAAAATGTTCTTGGCATTTTAAAAAGCTCACGGGCAGATCAGCCATCCCTCTTGAAATTTCTTGAATGCAAAAGATAACATAAGAGTGATGGTCTAGAAATGATGCAAGAGACTTAAGAATATCTTATATTCAAAAGCTTTCTAATTCTATCCCAACTATGTTGCTGGACCAATAAAAGATATCACTATAAGAAATCCTAAATACAAAATGCATACAAGAAGAAATGCATGCTTTTATGTCCTGCTATTTCTTCTGCTGTTTTATTGCTGTTATAAGATTATTAGGAAAAATATTAAGCCAGTTGGCACTTAATCATTTTTAGCAACAGAAGTGGATATTGGTTAAATCTACACAACACCCTCACCCCTCCAAAAACAACCCCAAACCTTGGTAATTCACAGTCACTACGTCAGGCACCAAAAGTACTAAGGATAGGCATGAAAAGCATTATTTTGGCATGTATTTCCTTGTAATATGATTGCATAATTCTGATCAGATTCCGAAAGCTGTTTTATATACACACAGCAAGGAAACCTTATTCTTTTTGCCTTTATCTATTATACAGAAAAAGATTACTAGGAAAATACCATGCACTTTGTACACTACCTTAACTTGCTATAGTACTTGAAGACAGAATAAAATTTGTTTTACAATGTATTTTCCATTCAAAAGATGTTCGAAAGCAGTGGTTTCCAACCTTTTTAAACTGCGGACCGGCAAACCGTGGGCCAGCAAATTGCAGACCGGAAGTGACAGGCATACTGCGGACCAGCAGTCAACTCTTTTTTATACTGAGTACTACGATAGGGTGGAAAAGGGTTTATACTGAGTATAAAAATGGGTTGGCTGCTGGTCCACAGTATGCCGGTCACTTCCAGACTTCCGTTTCGGCAGCCAACCCTCTTGCGGGCTTGGCAGCCAACACTTTGCAGCCTGGTACCGGGCCGCAGCACAGGGGTTGTAAACCTCTATTCTAAAGCATCTACCTCATCTTCTGAGGTGAAAGGTTAAAACAGACCAAGGTTGAATGCTCCTTAATGTAGAAGACAAGTGTATGTGAACAATTAATGCACAGTCTTTATTGTCCGTTTCATTGTTACTAGAAATATACTTGCTGGTATTATTTTGAACAGAAAAAGAAGAGCAGAAAGAGAAGTAAAGCTTATATATGTAAAAAGTATTGCAGTATTTTATTCCTTATTCCAAACCATTTCCCTGTGAAAAATCTTCTAAGAGACTATTCCTGTAAGTGTGAATGACGGACATAATCCAAGTGACAGAACAAGTATGTTTTGCCAACACCCATCTTAAGTTTGTGCTTGGAGATGGTAGGTTAAATTTAAACAGAAGGCATAGTCCTTTAACTGGTTATATTTGAGCACCTGCTTTTCCATTCAGTATGTGAGGCCATGAGATACTGATTGCCTAGTGAAATGATTCTCAATCAGGGTGCCATAGCACCCCGGGGTGTCTTAAGACCCTTTCAAGGGTGCCAGGGAATGTCATACAATGTAAGAACTCTTAGGTATGCAAACATGATTCATGTTTGGACCACGACCCTCACTTCAGAACGAGAGACATGCTCAGGTGGGATGGGCTTCACCTCTCCCCCAAAGGTAAGCATGTGTTCTCTTCCAGGTTGGCTGATCTCCTCCAGTGGGCTTTAAACTAGGCACATCGGGGGAGGGGGATGAAGAGGACCAAGGGAGCCACAGAATACCAAACCAAGAGACACCCACAAGAACAGCCCAGCCAAGTCAGGCGATGAGCACAATAAATACCCAGGTAAGAGACAGAGGCCCAGACAGTCCAGGGATTGGGGGGGAGGCACATATACCCTCAGGAGGCCTTAAATGCCTCTACACTAATGCTCACAGTATGGGGAACAAGCAGGAGGAACTTGCCCTCCTGGTAGCTAACACAAACCCAGACATAGTGAGGCTCACTGAAACTTGGTGGGATCCAACACATGGCTGGGTGGTAAACGTCAAGGGCTATAGGCTGTATAGGCAGGATAGAACAGGGAGGAAAGGTGGGGTGTGGCGCTCTACATCAAAGAGCAATACACATCCTCTGCAAACAGCACTGGGTCTCAGGTAGGGCAGATGGAGGTGCTCTGGGTCAAAATACAAGGGGGTTGGGGGGAAAGGGACCTAATGGTGGGGGTCTACTACAGGCCATCTAACCAGGGACAAGAGATGGACTGGGAATTCTCAGGTCAGCTCACGGAGGCAGTTAAGTCGAGGGACGTGGTCATCACGGGTGACCTAAACTACCCGGACATCTGCTGGGAAGAGCAGTCAGCCAGGTCTGACTGCTCACATGGGTTCCTAGCTGAGTTACAGGACCTCCACCTAACCCAGGAGGTGCACAGTCCCACCAGGGGAAATGCCTTGTTGGACCTGGTCTTGGCCACAGGTGACAACCTGGTGAGGGGACTGCGGGTGCTCGACCACCTGGGCAATAGCGACCATTGCCTACTGGAATTTACCATCCAGCGCAGGGTGTCAAAGGCCTGCAGCAAGGCAGCAGCCCTGGACTTCAGGAGGGTGGATTTCAATGAGGTAAGGAGACTTGTTGGGGAGGCACTGAGGTCCCGGAGAGGAGGGGAGGGGAGTCCAAGAAGAGTGGTCGTTCCTTAAAGAGACAATCCTCCAAGCCCAAAGCATGACAATCCCCACGCAGATCAAAGGGGGCAAGAGTGCTCAAAAGCCCCCATGGCTCACCAAAAGCATCCACGAATGCCTCAAAGCCAAAGAGGAGGCGTATACCTAATGGAAGGGAGGGGCCATCACCAAGGAGGATTATATCTCCTTGGCTCAAGATCGTAGGGGGGCTATTAGGAAGGCTAAGACAGAGATGGAACTGGGACTAGCGACCCAGATCAAAGATAACAAGTAGTCCTTTTTTAAATACATAGGAGGTAAAAAGAAGGTGCCAAATAATGTAGGGCCTCTGCAGGACATGCTTGGTAATCTGGTGGTAGCACCAGATGACAAAACTAATCTCTTTAACAGATTCTTTGCTTCCATTTTTCTGAGCAGGGACAGGGACATCCCCCCCACTGGGATACCGGACGGACCCAGGGGAGGTGCAGCCAGGCCCAGGGTCAGCGAGGACCTAATCAGGGAACTTCTGGAGGGACTAGATGTGTTCAAATCAGCAGGTCCTGACGATCTCCACCCCAGAGTGCTTAGGGAACTGGCAGATGTCATTACAGGACCCCTAGCACAGCTTTACAAGCACTCGTGGTGCTCTGATGAGGTGCCTGATGACTGGAAAAGGGCCAATGTGGTCCCCATTTTCAAAAAGGGGAGGAAAGAGGACCCAGGAAACTATAGGCCCGTTAGTCTTACCTCAGTCCTGGGGAAGCTCTTTGAGAAAATTATCCAGGAGCACATCTGTGAGGGGCCAGCAGGGGAGTTTACAATGGACGTAGTCTTTCTCGACTTTAGGAAGGCCTTCGACACCGTCTCTCACTCCATCCTCATTAAAAAAATTAGGCATCTGTGGTGTCGATGCCTACACAGTCAGATGGGTCGCAAATTAGCTGGAAGGCCACACCCAGAGAGTGGTGGTGGATGGGTCATTTTCAACTTGGAGAGATGTGGGCAGTGGGGTTCCCCAGGGCTTGGTCCTTGGGCCCGCGCTGTTCAATATCTTCATCGGCTATTTGGACAGGGTGGTGAAAAGCACCTTGTTCAAGTTTGCAGATGACACTAAGATGTGGGGACAAGTGAGCACACTAGAAGAGAGGGACAGGCTACAACTATATCTCAACAGGTTACAGAGGTGGGTGGATGAGAATAGGATGGGTTCCAATTCGGACAAGTGCAAGGTGTTGCACCTGGGGAGGAAAAACCAGCAGCATACCTACAGGCTGGGGAACTCCCTTCTCGTAAGCACAGAGGCAGAGAAGGATCTTGAAATCACTATTGATTCCAAGATGAACATGGGCCACCAATGTGGGGACGTGATCAGGAAGGCTAACCACACCTTGTCATGCATCCATAGATGCATCAAGAGCAGGTCCAAGGAGGTGATCCTCCCCCTCTATGTGACATTGGTCAGGCCGCAGTTGGAGTACTGCATCCAGTTCTGGGCGCCACACTTCAGGAGGGATGTGGACAACATGGAGAGGGTCCAGACGAGGGCCACTTGCATGATTAGGGGGCAGCAGGTCAGGACCTACAAGGAGAGGCTATGGGACCTGAACCTGTTCACCCTCCACAAGAGAAGGCTGAGAGGGGATCTGGTGGCCGCCTATAAACTTGCCAAGGGGGACCAGCGGGCAATGGGAGAGTCTCTGTTCACCCGAGCACTACTGGGGGGTAACAAGGAACAACGACTGAGAGTAGATTCAGGCTAGATATCAGGAGGCACTACTTCACTGTCAGGGCAGCTAGGAGCTGGAACCAACTTGCAAGGGAAGTGGTGCTTACCCCTACCCTGGGGGTCTTCAAAAGGAAGCTAGACAGCCAGCTAGCTGGGGTCATTTGACCCCAGCATCCTTTCCTGCCCATGGCAAGGGGTCGCACTAGATGATCTGCTTAGGTCCCTTCCGACCCTACCAACTATGAAACTATGATAAACCCAGTGATTTCAAATAAATATGCACAGTGTTTCAGTCTGACCTGTTATGGTCTTTTGGAGTTCTTTGGAATAGAGGAATTCCTCTATTATTTTTCTATAGTCAAAAAACAAGTGAAAACTAAGAGCTGGCATGTTGCGATGGCTGTTTTGCACCTAAAAAGATTGAGAACCACTGGCCTAGTGGTTTGATTAAATGTCCTAAGTACTGACCGTGCAGCCCAAGCAGAGGATGATGGCATCATCCACCATCTATGCCTACTGCAGGGACACTCATTACAGACATTTATTTCAATGCAGTTATTTACTTCACACATGATTTTTACTATAATACACTATATTAGAGCTTTATTGCCCCTTCTTTGCAAAAGTATATATTTTACATTCTTCTACACTATCAGAATCCAGCAGTCTGTCAATTTATTTAGCATTTTTAGCAATGTCTTTTTCTGTAGTATATTCATTTTATGCATAGTCCATATTATACTTTTCTAAACAACATTCTCAAAACCAGAAAGTTCAATGCAATTGAAGTCAGTAAGTCTTTGAAGAATAGTGGATCTAACAGAAGGCTCTCTAACAATAAACAGATAGTGTTATGAATGAACAGAGTTCCAGAAACAGGTTAAAAGATGAAGCTAGCATAGGTTTTTTTTTAATACAAGTGAGACATTTTCCTAATAATTCATAGAAAAAAAATCCAGATAAAATACAAGCTTCCTCCAAAGTGCAAGTCTCGGTGAACACATCTGCAGCCACAACCTTCAGGCCCACTCGGTCAGCAAGAATATTGTTTGAGGGATGTCATCTCTGTTAACAATTAAATGGTTTCTGGCAATCCAGTGCCTCACTGTACTGTATCTCCTTTCCATACAGACAGCTAAGACACCATAATGGCCACCATTCTCTGTCTGACTGAACACTTCCAGAAAAAACAAAGCCTACTCTCTCGCAATTTTGTAATGAATCAAGATGTACTGCTGATGGCTGAGGGATGTAAAATGCCCGATAGCTTGGAGAATAGCCCCAAGCTCTTGCCAAATTATGCACTTTAGCATTAGAGATCAGCTAGCAAAATGTACCAATTTTTCTTCCAATGTGATCTCTATCCCCCTGGAAAAGGAGACTAGACAGAGCTAAATTGTTAGAAATCCCCCCCCTCCCCCCAATATCCAATGGAAAAAGAAGCCTCTCAAAAACCAGTAGTTTCTCAATGCCACACGATAATAGGGAGTGCTCAGATGAACAGAGTCAAGAAAATACATGGATATGTGTGCAAATGAGTTTACTAAATGTAAGTTCATGAGTGTTAAGGTGAAATTTTCAGGCATATTTCTCAGTATAACAAAGTGAAGTGTCCAGTTATTAATAACATGAGTTACAATTTTAAAAAAATGTTACTATTAAGCTACTATAATAGAAAACATATTAATGTCTTGTAACTACACAATTAACTCCTGTCATCCTTGTGTACACAGCGTACCCATCTGTAACTATTATTTGTGAGTCTGCAGAGTGAAATGTTTAAGTATTATAAACAGAAAGAAAAATGGCTCGTGTTTAAACACCTATTATTTGATACCTATATCATGGTAATAAGCATGCTTAGTCCAAAGTGCACTTATCAAGGTAAATCTACCTCTCAGATATGCATGTGTATCTTCTACTCATGTCAAAGGCACTTGCTAATCCCATCCAAAGGCAGATTTTAGCTTGCCATATACTACATATACTTCCACAGAAAAACCTGCAAACAGCTATCCACTATTTAACTGCTGCTCTTATGGCAATAAAGTGCAGATAATTATAGCCGTAATTCTTTCAGTCTTTTGAACAGAGTACTTCAGAACGGTTTAATCAAATCTTTCTGTGCAATACATGGTGCAAGTAGTGAATACAAATTAATGACCCTACCCTTTGTCCTCACAAAATCTGTCTTTCCTTTATAAAGTAACATATGGAAACAAAATATTTCCTATCTTAAGTGTTGCCTTGATTTTATATGGAGGACCATAAACAGACAACTGTTAATTAAAAGAACAGATGAATGGAAGGATGACTACTTTCAATTTAAAAAATGTTCTTCTTGCTCATCACTTCAACTTGTTCTCTCATCTCAAATCTTACCTGTATAATTAAAAGTCATGGTATAAATGTTATCAAAGTAGCTTGAAAGAAATAGTGGCACAACCTCTCTTTAATTAACACTCTACCGGAAAACAGTTCATATTCTCAACACTGAAAGTTCAGACTTTCTTTAAAAGGAATATAGGAAGCTTAAATTCATATAAAAGTGGGACTGTTTTTAACTAGGTTGTTACCAGGATCTTTTTTTGCTTATTATGACTGAAAAATATTAAAGATTTTTTTCTCCTTTTTAGCTTTTTATTACAAAAATGGCTGTCAGGTAAACTGAACAGTTTTGGCATAGCCAGTTTATTAGTTTCTTATATCCTTTGTCCGGGTCTTTACTCACTGAAAAGAAAGGGAGAGCAATGTAACAAAAGTGGAGAATCTGAACATTTTAAACTATGAACTGGCAGGAGACTGAGATGTAGGCAGAGAAGCTTTCTTTTATTTGGTGTATTACAGTAATATTAAGTCAATTAAATGAGACTTGAGCCTACAATGGGTAATATACATTCCATTACCCTTATTCATAAGAATACCCTGCCCTAAGAATTTTTTAAGCTCTGTTACAACATATCGATCAAATGATTTTAGGCACAGGGAATAGGCAATCTTTTAAAAAGTAATCTGAAGGTGCTAACAATAAACTCCTATATCTGTTCTATCACTAGGATGAATACGATGGGTATACAGATGTTTAAATAATAGGGTTAAGACACAGGATACAGAAATCTAGCATAATAACTGACTTTTTAAGCTACATATTAAGCCATTTAAAGATTCTTAATAACCAAATACAACCAACACACTGGCAAAAATTGGTTTATAGCCACATCACAGGCCTCTTGATAAGAAAAACAAACTTGTGGAACACACTATACAATACAGCAAATATAATTTATATTAATAATAAATATACAAATGCTTGCAAAATATTATTATAACTCCATTAATTTATTTCCACTTAATTCTCTCATAACTGTTCCAGCTTTTTCTTTTGTGGGGAGGAAAAGATGCATAGCCCTACTGGAGCTCCAGAAATTTCCCTAATAGACTCACTGAAGAATACACAAAACTGGTCTGCGATGGCCAGAAAATGGTATTTAGAGGTTTGCTTTTGGGAATTGGCTTGTAAATAAAGTAGATATTACATTATAATAATAGTCCAGGGGATTGGTAAGGGTTAATTGATTTCTAAAAGCCTGTTTGTGACAGTTTCCTTCAAGGCTCACTGTCTCTGAAACCAGCAGACACTGTGGGCATACACAGGTTGGAAATTGAAGAAATGTTCCACAGGATTCCATAACATGAGATAAGGTGGCATTAGGTCACAGAGCCCAATTGCACAGTCCCTGGGATTTCCAGTTTTGGTGAACAGACCAAATTAGGAGGACCAGTAAATAACCAAATTAAGATGTGTGCATGTGATGGGTATGGGAAATAGAAGAATATGCTGACAGAACAGAATGTGTACAGTATGACGACCACAGGGAAACCAATTAATGATGCCCAGAGATGAAGAGTCATCAGAGGAGAAAAAGGATATAAAAGGAAGGATTTTAGAGCAGCAAAGGGTCACCAAAAGGGAAACCCGAGGCCATCAGGCACAGAGAGCACACCACCTGCCTGTCACCTACCCACTGGGGGAGAGGCAGGGGGCAGAAACTGGGCCTTGGCCCTTGACCTCCAGGCTGCTCACTGCTGACTTTCAAGAAAGAAACACAGGCTAAAGCTCGCATATCAGCCAGATGTACAACTGTTGCAACCTTAGGACTGGTAGATAAAGAACTGTTTGCATTATTCTCATCTGCTGTCACTGTGTATCAATAAAATTCACCTATTAACAAATGGAGAGGCCATGGTCAGTCTGAAAGTTTGGGTCTCCCCAGAACAAGGTATCTGGGTCATAAATTCAGGGCCAACTGTCTGGGGTCCCTTTAGAGACAGTCTCAGTTGCCTCTTAATGGAATAGAAAGTGGATACTATGAACATAAGGTCTTTTTCCTGTTCATCTTGAAGGAACCACAAGAATACAGACCACAGAATCTCTGGAAACTTGTTTTATCTACCTAGACACTTAGAATAATAAAATAATAGAAAAGTAGGGTTGGAACATACTTCCGGAGGTCATCTAGTCCAAACCCTAGCTTGAGGCAGTATCATCCCTATCCAAATCACCACTTGCATGGTTCCCATCATCAGAGGATGCAAAAGCCTCAGAAATAACAAATTTATCTTCAAAACCACTGTGTGAAGTAGCAGATATTTACAAACTTTATACAAGGCAGCTTTCTTTATACAAGGCAGCTCTGAAACAAGGTTAACTGCATTATCAGTACCAGTTTTTACAACCTCTTGGAGCCAGTCTGTTTCAGCCTAACCTGGTAAGCAGTTTAATTGTACATCACCTGCCAAAGTGTCTGTAGATTCTTCATTCTCCCGAAGAGATTGCCTTTGTGAGAATGCAGAGGAATTTCTCCAGTTGGAAAGTAGCTCATTCCATTTGAAAAGAGAAAGAATATCAAGTCCCTGATTGTAACACAGTGCTGAGGAAGGCTGAGCAAAGCACAGCTATATAAAAGAGTTTGCTAGAAAGACTCATGTTGTTTTTTAAAAAAACCTCATCATTTAGCTCAGATTATAGGATCAGATTATGCGCTTATAATTTTAACTCAGATTATAGGCACATGGCACTTGAGTCATCAATGGCGACTGAGCTCTTGATCTCTTTAAACTGCCTTTGTGCATAATTGCAGATAATTTCCCATCAACATTACTTATGCAGACCAAACTTCTTCCTAGTATTTTGAAGAATAATGTATTCCACTTCGTCAACTACTGTGGTTCACAGTGCAGCTACTATGCATGAATATAGTGCATCTTCCCCCCACTTCCCCCACAAACAAGAGGACTTCCTATAAGGATTCATTCATAGAAAGAAATGCAACATGAAATGTGTTGAGGTATTTATAATATAGCATGAAGCTACTCCATAGCTCAAAAAGTTAACTACAAAATACATTAGAGCATAGTTGGTCAAAAATTGCAAAACATTACAAAAACATTTCTTCTCTATTAAAACATTACATCTTTTATGCTAGAACATACTTTTACAATTGATTTCAATGGGAGGTCAACATTTTACCTATGTACACTCATATAAACAAATCCAATCCCATTTTGCTGATGGAAACCTGAAGTTGTTTCATACCAATTTCTTTCTAACCAGATTAGCACAGAGGGTCTGGTCTCCTGAGTGCAGGGGTTTAAACTCCCTGGTTGGGAGAGCCCCTTGGTTCTGCCTGCAGGAGACTGATCCTCCCCAAGCCTGGCAGTTCTGCCTCCCGTTAAAAACCTGGGGCCAGTGCCAACAGTCAGATGATGTCAGCACTAGGATGACTGGAGACCCAGTATTGATTGCGATTGTTGGCATCAGGCCCCAGGCATTCCCTGGTGTGTGGACATGCCACATATTCATAGATGCTAGGGTCAGAAGGGACCTCAATAGATCGAGTCCGACCCCCTGCATAGGCAGGAAAGAGTGCTGGGTTCAGATGACCCCAGCTAGATGCTTATCTAACCTCCTCTTGAAGACCCCCAGGGTAGGGGAGAGCACCACATCCCTTGGGAGCCTATTCCAGACCTTGGCCACTCTAACTGTGAAGAATTTCTTCACAATGTCTAGTCTAAATCTGCTCTCTGCTACCTTGTGGCCATTATTTCTTATAACCCCCGGGGGCGCCTTGGTGAATAAAACCTCACCAATTCCCTTCTGTGCCCCCGTGATGAACTTATAGGCAACCACAAGGTCACCTCTCAACCTTCTCTTGCAGAGGCTGAAGAGGTCCAGGTGCCCCAGTTTCTCCTCATAGGGCTTAGCCTGCAAGCCCTTAACCATATGAGTGGCCCTTCTCTGGACCCTCTCCAGGTTATCCACATCCCTCTTGAAGTGTGGCGCCCAAAACTGCATACAGTATTCCAAATGCGGTCTGACCAGCGCCCGATAGAGGGGAAGTATCACCTCCTTGGATCTGTTCGTCATGCATCTGCTGATGCACGATAAAGTGCCATTAGCTTTTCTGATGGCTTTGTCACACTGCCGACTCATGTACATCTTGGAGTCCACTAGGACTCCAAGATCCCTTTCTGCTTCCGTTCCACCCAGCAGGTCATTCCCTAGGCTGTAGGTGTGCTGGACATTTTTCCTCCCTAGGTGCAGCACTTTGCATTTCTCCTTGTTGAATTGCATTCTGTTGTTTTCCGCCCATACGTCCAACCTGTTCAGGTCTGCTTGTAGTTGTTCCCTGCCCTCTGGTGTGTCCACTTCTCCCCACAGTTTTGTATCATCCACAAACTTGGACAGAGTACACTTCACTCCCTTGTCCAAATCGCTGATGAAGACATTGAAGAGTATCGGTCCAAGGACCGAGCCCTGCGGGACTCCACTGCCCACACCCTTCCAGGTCGATACCGACCCATCCACTACGACTCTCTGGGTGCGACCCTCTAGCCAATTCGCCACCCACCGGACTGTGTAGTCATCCAAGTCACAGCCTCTTAACTTGTTCACCAGTATGGTGTGGGATACTGTATCAAAGGCCTTCCTGAAGTCTAAGTATATGACATCAACCCCTACTCCTGCGTCCAGGTGTTTTGTAACCTGGTCAGAAAAAGAGACTAGATTAGTCAGGCATGATCTACCTGCTACGAACCTGTGCTGGTTTCCCCTCAATATAATTTGTCCTGCTGGGCTCTCGCAAATGTGAGCCTTGATAATTTTTTCAAAGACTTTGCCTAGGATGGAGGTGAGACTGACTGGCCTATAGTTGCCTGGGTCCTCCTTCCTCCCCTTCTCGAAAATGGGGACCACACTGGTCCTTTTCCAGTCCTCCGGGACCCCGTGCGCCATGAGTGTTCAAATATTACCGCCAGTGGCTGTGCAATGACGTCAGCCAGTGCCTTCAGTACCCTCGGATAGAGCTCATCTGGGCCTGCAGACTTAAAGGCATCCAGTTCCTCCAAGTGACTCTGCACCATCTCAGGGTCTACACATGGCAGTCTGGTGCCTTGCTGCTGCCTCTCTACAATCCCAGTGAGAGCCTTGTCCTGCCCCTCACTCAGGAACACTGAGGCAAAGAACTCGTTGAGGAGTTCAGCCTTGCCCCCCCTGTCCGTCACCAATTGCTTTTGCCCATTTAGTAGGGGTCCTATTCTACCCTGGGCCTTCCTTTTACTCCCTATATATCTAAAAAACAATTTTTTGTTATCCTTTACTTGGGATGCCATCCTCAGCTCCATGGTAGCTTTGGCCCGTCTAACTGCCTCCCTACAAGTGCGAGCAGAGGAGGTATATTCCTCTTTGGTAATCTCTCCCCGTTTCCACTTTTCGTATGCTCCCCTTTTAGTCTGCAGGCTGCCCTGGATTTCTCTGGTCAGCCAAGGAAGTCTCCTGGCCCCTTTCCCTCTTTTTCCTCGCATTGGGATCGTCTCCCTCTGTGCCTGAAGGATCATTTCCTTAAGGCACAGCCACCCTTCCTGGGCTCCCATCTCTTCAAAACTCCAACTCTGCAGTGCGTCTGTGACTAATCGCGTGAATTCACTGAAATCAGCTTTCCTAAAGTCTAGCACTTTCACCCTACTAGTTACCTTACCCACTCCATGTCTTATGGTGAATTCTATTATTTGGTGATCACTGTCCCCCAGGTGACTACCAATCTGTAGGTCCCCTACCATATCATCCCCCGTTGCCAATACCAGGTCCAGTAAGGCATTCCCCCTAGTGGGACTGTGTACCTCCTGTGTCAGGTGGAAGTCCTGTAAGTAGGATAGGAATGTGCGTGAACAGTGGGACTTTGCTGTCTGTGTCTCCCAACAGATGTCTGGGTAGTTTAGGTCTGCCGTGACTACCGCCTCCTTAGTTTTTATGGTCTCTGAGAGCTGCCTCAGGAGCCCCGAATCTAGTTCTTCCCCTTGGTATGGGGGTCTGTAGCAGACTCCTACCACGAAATCCCTTTCTCCTTGCCCCCCATGCAACTTTACCCACAATCCTTCTACTTTCTCCTCCTTCAATTCCATCTTGATGAGGGTCGAAGTATATTGCTCATTGACATAGAGCGCAACCCCTCCCCCTTTCTTCCCCACCCTGTCCTTCAGTTTAAGGTGCCATATAAACTAGTCACAAACATATTCCACATTATATATTATTTGTGTAACAATGTTTTGGCTGGTTTGTCATTTTATGGCACCTCAAATTGGGTGAACATGTGGCACCACTGGCTGGACTCATACCACATGCTACTCACACCAGAAATGTAACATGTCAGGGGCCTGAAAGACTGAAAACTCCCTACTGCCTATTACAATTCAGACTTCACCCTGCAATCCACTCCCTTCCACCAAAAACAATCACAATTCACCCCAAAATAATGCAATTTATTTTAGAAGATCAACTCTGGCTTTTTT
Source organism: Alligator mississippiensis (assembly GCF_030867095.1). NCBI lineage: Eukaryota > Metazoa > Chordata > Crocodylia > Alligatoridae > Alligator > Alligator mississippiensis. The sequence goes on along the minus strand of NC_081825.1, from coordinate 100,525,484 downwards.
TTTTTTTTTTTTTTTTAACCTGTTGCATAGTTCCTGAACTACTCCTGCCTACCTGCATCATACGTGATAGGTGCACTGCTCCCAATTTCCCCAAATTTATAGTAAGGCAATTTTGATCCTCCCGGAAGAGCTCTCTTTAGTAGTCCTTTTGTTTAGTGTCCCTGTCTGATCTGCGTTTATTCAGAGCCGGCTGTTCCACTGACCCCCTCTCTGTCTCTGGGTGCCCTGAAGTACCCTTTGCCCTGAAGTAAAATCCCATGATTCTCCCACTCTCATAGCAGAGTACTAGGGTAGAGACCCTAGCATGCCAGATGTGAATCTTCAACACATGCAGCAAGGTTTGAGGCCTGCAATTCTTCCCTCTAGAATCCATGAAAATACAGTGACATAAGAAGAGCCTTTTCAAAGCAGAGTATTTAGTTTTCATTGTAGGAATCAACAATGGGAATCAGAGTATAACAAGAAAAGGATTCTGAACAAAACAAACAATCTACACATTTCTATCTCACTTGACGTTTAAGCAGGCTTACGTGCATCCAGACACCATTTCTGTGGCTGAGATGACAGACAGCCTGCACCCCTACAGTCTCTGTGTTTCCCCTCTCCCCATTCTTCATGGACAAATCTTTTATCCTCCTCCAAGTTTCTTTGTCTGTCTTGGGCCAAGTGTACTTGGTCAAATTGGCTTATGCATCTCACCACAGGGGGTCAGGAACAGACTTCACAGCAGTTATTCTCAGTATTGTCCTTTAGGTATTGGTGAATGGGGGCTAGAAGAGGCATGCCTTCCCTGTGTACATGTTGGTCAGCTTATGACTGAATTAACCCTCAACAATCAAATAGCATCTATTAAAATTACACCAAATCTTCAGAAAGAGCATGTACTACTAACAAAATATTACAGGCCTCTTTCAATTCTTTACAGGAACTAACAGAACTAGCAACAAAGCTGACAGGCTCCGTACAGATAGACAATGGGGGTGCCTGTAGACTTGCGAGACGTCTGCTTCAAAGCGCTGTAATTACAGTGTGTTGGAGCAGACTCGATTAATTAGCATGCTCAGCAGCCTTGGCATCTCATGTGTTCAGCATCCTCGTGCTTCAAAATCGTGATGGGGGCAATGTAACTGTTGAATGAGCTTTAAAGGACCCCCACTGTCATTTGGAGCGTGGGATGCTGAATACACAAGACACTGCAGGCACTTTAATTAGAGTGGCTCCCAAGATCTGTTCTAATTAAAGCACCTCCCCCTGCCCCCGGAGCACGCGTAAAGATGCCCTAGGAGACAGTCCACTCTCTGATCTGCAGAACCTAAAATCGTGGTGGTAAGTTGTGACATAGGAGCTGGATTTAGGGCTCAAAATCATCTCACGTGGCAGCTACCAAAACTTTCAGTAGACAGGAACAACTTTCAATCTCAGTACATGTTCAAGGCTCTACCACTCCTTATGCAATGCCCTAAGCTCTCCTTAAGGGTTAATGGGAGGGCAGAATACATTTTTTCAAACAGGGCTGAATCCTTTGAAGTTCTCACCTATTTGGAATTTACACAGATAGGGTCTCCCACTCTCTAACCAGTCAGACATGCTTGCGCATTGCTAAGTCTGTTACCCCCTAGCCTAAAAGAGACAGCGCCGACTGACCACCAATGCTAAATTAAAAAAGTGAAACAGGTATCAGCCAAACTTAAATTCCTTTCTAATTCAATGTTTTGTCATATACATGAATCCCCACAATTACACTGAGTACTTACATTCACTTTTACACACACATACACACACACACACACACACACACACACACACACACACACACACACAGATATTAAATGGCAAAATAATATATATCTATATATCTATATCTATAGATATCTATAGATCTATATATATATATAGTAGCAGAAAGCCCCTTTTCCTCTTGCCTGCAGTTGCTCTCCCCTACTTGGATATGTTTTTCCTCTTCTACCTTTTCTTCCTTCTTTCCTCTTTCTTTCACTTTAAGATAAGGAATTGTGTTTTGAAATTTGCGTGTGTGCATTTTGTATCTCCCCTTGTATTTTGGTATTTTTATCTATTTGTGTGCCATAGCATTTGTAGCTTATATTTTATACTCCTCACCTTTCAACTTTCAACTAAATGTGTTTTAGTAAGTTATACGTTGTAACAATGTTAACAAGGGCAGGAATCAAACTGTCCTTCACTGTATCAGGCTGGCCCCTGAAAGAGCAAGTGAATCAGTGATTGAATGTGTAACAACATAGCACACAGCAATTAACACCTGGAAGCTGCAGATCAGCCAATGGAAGAACTCAATAGAAGACAACGTAGCAACCGGGAAATCTCTAAACGTTACTGATCAAGGGCTAGAAGCCCTGGCCTGAGTTAATCAACGCTGGGGACCAACTTTTGGGCTGAGTATCTCCAGATCAACCGCTCCCAGAGCCCTATTCAAAATTCATCAACGGACTCCCAAACCTGCACGTACATGCGAGTGACCCCTGGGGCTGACAGATGCCGTCCAGTAGCCACCGAGGGGGGGGGGGGGGGGAGAGGTCCCACAAGGGTCAATGACCCCTGGATTGGGCAAACCTGAAAACTGGGGAGTCACCAAAGTCCGCCAAGGACAGATAAAAGGCAGTGAAAAGTGACCCTCAGGGGCGCCCTCTTGATCTCCAACTCGACCAGACCTGTCCAGCCAGAAGGACCAGCCGGCAACCCACTTCTGGAAGATAACACCACGCTGAAAGAAGCCTCAGCGACAGACTCCAGCACTTGTAGGATAGGTATACCTGACTTTGTAGCCTGCTACTGTGTGTGTGTGTGTGTGTGTGTGTGTGTGTGTGTGTGTGTGGGGACCAGCCCCAAGGTTTATGATTACAGTGTTTCAATCCGCCTAATAAACTAGAATTTTAAGGATCCCGAGTTGGACATTTGTAGCCAAATTTATATATATTATTTTGCCATTTAATGTCACCTCAAATTGGGTGAACATGTGGCACCACTGGCTGGACTCACAACACATGCTATATATGTGCTGTATATACATATATATTATTTTATTTTTTTCTCCCCTCTGCCTCTATGAATTATTGGCAGGGTTTTAACTCTCAGCCTTCAGGTCCACAACACAGATTGTGCTAGTATGGAGACATATCAGTGCCCTATAAGAAGTGCAAGATTGGAAGGGGTCTTTCTGGGCAATTAAGTCCTGGCCCTTGTTGGTAACATGCATTCCCATTAGGAATACACTGATAAAAAATTTCTGGGCCAATATCAATGGCCAATTATTGACCAGCTATATTGGCTGATACCAATCCGGTTGCCAATTTCCACCTCAGCAGCTTGGAGAGCAGTATCCATCTGGTAAGTCTGCTGGAGGCAAGAGGTGTGGGGGAGGGACGGCACCACCTCCCTCCCTGTGGTGAGGGAGGGAGTGGACAGGCATTGCACAGCTAAGATGGGGTGGGGCGGGGTGGGGGGTGGAGCCGGTGGTTCATCTGGAGGAGGGTGCAAGGAGGCTCACGCCACTGCACATACCCCTGGAGGATGCATGAGGGGCACATACCCCCCCCCAGATCTGTATGTTGGGCAAGGGCAGGCTGCTGCTGCGCGCTTGGGGACAGGGCTGTGCTGGGCTCTTCCCGGCAGCTGCGCTCAGGCCAGGTGAGGCAGGTGGTGGGGCCTGTAGCCCCACCTCGCAGTGCTGCAGCCACCCACCTCATGCTGCCCAGCCCAAGCACAGCTGCTGGAAGAGCCCAGCACAGCCCTGGCCCCAAGTGTGCAGCAGCACCCCACCCTCACCCTGTGCACAGATCTGGGGGGAGGGCACAAGCCTCCCATGCCTCCCCTGGGGTTGCATACAGTGGTGGGAGCTGCCCCCACCCCATCCCAGCTATGCCCTAATCTCTGCTCCAGTCCCAGCCCCACTCCCTCCCTCACTGCAGGGACCTCGATCTGGCCCTGCCACCACATCCCCTCCCCGAGACTTACCATCCGGACACTGCTCTCCAAGCTGCTGGGCTGCATTTCTGGCCATGTGCATGCTGCAGCTGTGCGCATGCATAAGGCATTATTGGCCACATCGGCCAAAAAAAGCCAATTGCCAATAATGTCAATTTTCCTTTTATTGGTGCTGATACGATAAGGACCGGTTTCAGTACACCTTTAATTACCATGTTGCTGTGTAAAAAGCAGGTATAGTTGTACCTTTCCTGGTGGATTAGAATACCTGCTTCACAGAAGGAGTGGACAGATGATGTCAGAGAAGCTGTGACAAAGGGTGCTGACAGACGTAGAAAAAAACCAAACCAAGCCAAACAAACAATCAAACAACACGCTTTAAAGGAAGCAGCAGCATGTTACTTTGACCCAGCTCTGCAGCATCTCTATAGCTCGGGCACTTCAGTGGGGCTTTTTAGCGCTTTCTAAAGCTAATTCAATCAGGTATTAGACAGAAGTGCCAAAAAAGCCCCACTAAAGCACCCAATCTATGCAGCTATTGGGAAAGCCAGGTCCAAGTAACACAATGGTTCTTCTGGACATGTGCTGGGCTCATCGCAGTAGTGTGCTGAGTTTAAAGTAAAGCACCGTTTTGTTTTTCTTCCACGTCTACAAGCAGCTGAGTGACTAAGGGTCCTTAACCCTGAATGCATCTTCCCTGCTATGATCTTTGACTTTGAATGATTCTCTTCATGGAGACAAGAAGATAGGTGAGAACTGGGAAAACTGGAGCGGAAACCTCTCCCCATCTTAAGCACATGGGAAAACAAGATAGAGTCAGTTTTAAAAGTGGTGCTCTTCTGAGCAAGGGAGGTCAACTGATACCAAAAGAAAGATCAGGTCAAGGCGGCACAAGTACTGTTGCCTTTAGAACCTAAGCAAACCTGTAGCAGCAATGAGATCAGACAAGAGGGACTGCATTCAAGAATTTGCCATTCTCCCATACATTTGTAATCTTCTGTGATTTTTCACTATTTATGAATAAGAAATTCCTTTGCCAATTGTGCTTTTCCTTATTCTTCTGCTACCATGATCCTTGACAAGCATAATAAGGAAACACTAAAAAAGGTCAAACATGTGGGGGAAACATACTCAAGTAATGGGGGATCAGTAGACCCGAGACACTTATTTAAGGATGTAGCAGGCTTGAATGTCAGGTGCCACTGCTGAAGAAGGAATTAAGTCTGAAGTCTCCACGTAAGAGTGCACTTGAGACAGCTAGAGCTAGGATCAGTGACTAGTCAACCATACAGACTCAAGGCTTTTATAAGCATGTGGGATTTGATGGCCAGATCCAATTACAACAGTTTGGGGTCAGCCTAGAGATAGAAACTGGACAAGACCGTGTCACAAATATCTTCCACTTCAATTAAAGAGGTAGTTGATGGTTCAGCCTTCACACACGGAACCAGCATACACATTGCATGTGGTTACATTAATAGTTGTGAGCCAATGGTGGAATTCCAGGCTTTCATGCTTTCTCCTCCTACCTGTATGCGCTGACTATGGTTGAGAGGTTATAAATGTGAAGATTCAAATTTATCAGCCACATCCCTGTTTTGATCACCTGCTAAACCCAGAGAGCTGGCATGTAAGTCCACCCTTGTGCCCCAGCCAACCCTGGTCACCATCTACATGTGTGATGCAGTAGAGTAAATAACTCTGCCACAGAATAGTATTTGTGTTGGGCAATACCATCCTACAGTGGAGTTAGTTTACTCTGGCCTAATAGCACTGCTTATATAGACAGGTGACGCTTTACTGTGGAGGTAATTAGGCAACTCCGCAGTAAGTGTCTCATGTAGATGCACCCAATGAGAAGTAATCCTAGTCTTGCCAGAAGGGAACAGAGCAGGACCCCTTATATATATACCTTTGAAGTCTACAGATTTTGGGAGATAACCTTGTTTCCACTGTAAAGTCTTAATTCCAACTCCCAATTCAGAACTCTATACATACTAAAATATGCAGTTTTGTAGAAAATTTTCTGAACAGTACTATTACAATTAACACTAATTCTTTAAAAGTAAAACAAGACATCTATGCATGATTGCATGTTATTGCATCTGGTAAGTAGAATCTGAAGTGTAGTTTTGACTCATCATATAGAAAAATGCAGCATATGACATCATTCTAAATATTAAAAATTATATCATAATAAAAGACACAAAGCATTATTTAAGATCAGACTTCAGAAATAAGTCACAAAAGAATGTCACTAATGACTGGAAAATAATTTTATATGGCTATATTTTAGCTATTTCACTGAATAGCTGGTCAGTTACGGAAGGGGGGAGGGGGGTAGAGTATGAAGTGCAGATAGTCTTTTCTTGTGAAAGTCAATACATCTTCTTAAGCTGAAAAAGGTCCCTAAACATCTCTAACTACAATCAGTAATTGTCATTAAAAGCTCTCATTATACAGAGTAAGTGTAATTAGAGCATCTTGCCCTCACAGGGTGCAGCACACAGAGAATGCTGGAAGGATTCATAAATTAGTGCCAAATCAGTCTCCTTTCTATCTACCATACAATCTGCTGTGAGAGAGAAAATTGTATTTATACACATTAAGGCAAAGCCCACTGGCCCCTACAAAATTAGCCTAAACACTAGATGTAGTTATTTGAGGGACTCCTTATTTCATTATGTGTCTTAGAAATAAAAGGGATAAAGTTTGCCATCAATAATGCTGAACATATCTGCTGAACCCCGCAGATTCCAGGGCATTAATAATTTAAAATCTTGTGGGAATTTTGTCATGGTGGAGATAGGACTTGTCTGCAAACGGAGCTCAGGGGATGTTCAACATGATCTATTCCAGTACACACACACACAACCATAGTATTCATCATGATGCAGAAGAAAAAGAATGATTCTTTCTTAAGGATTTCAGAAATGGTTTTGTAGTATACATTATAAAATCTCTGAGCAGCTAATAAAAATTCCAAGGACTAAATAGATATAATCATTTAAATCTTACTAAACAAAGATTTTTCTGTCTCCCCGTGTTTTCCTTTCTCCTCCACATATGTTGTTTTGGTATTTATCAAAACAACATAAAGTGGAATTGGGAAGTAAGCAATCTAGATGCCTGAAAGTAATTTTGCTGAGTGAAATGATACAACACTCACAGGTACCACTCAAAAATGTGGATCAAATTGTTAAAGTAGGGAGCAAGGGGTTTAACTTAAGAACTTGCAATGGCAAGGGCAAACCTAATAATTCTGCATATAAAACAGAAAGGTCATTGTATAATTACTGAATTGCAGAATATAAACTTTTTGCACACAATGATATACTGTGATAGACAAACTTCTCAAAAGAGGGTGGAACTAAAGCAGTGATTCTCAAACAGGGTGCTGCAACACCCTGTGGTGGTATAACACCCTTTTCAGGGTCCTGTGCAATATTAGCACCATTAGGTATGGAAAGACCCACACGATTCACAAGACAAACCTGGAGATTTTAAACAGGAATCCATAGTGTCAAAAACACTGTGACCTGTTGTGGTCTTTCTGTGTTCTTGGCAATAGAAAAACTGCTCTATTATTTTTCCACAGTCTAAAAATGAGTGAAAACTAAGCTGGCATTTTCTGAGGGTTCACTTGAGTCTAAAAACATTGGGAACTGCTAGTCTTGTCTACATTTCAATGAACCTGGATTTAGGCAAGTGTGAATATAAGGCACAAGAGATGACCCTAAAAAACTTCACAGCTGGGCACACTTATTTTCCTGTTAAGCTAAACTCATTTTCAAACTTGATCTGGGAAAAAGTATATCTGTGAATTGAATTAGAAAATGAACAATTAATCTGTGTGCAAACAAGCTCTAATTCTGAGAAAACAAATGTTATAAGCATGTCAAAAACATCTCTAGCCACCCATTTTTACATAAGAATTGCCATACTAGTTTAGACTAAAAGGTCCATCTTACCCATAACCTGTCACCAACAGTGGCAAGGATCAGAGAGAGTACAAGGAACATGTAAAAAAGTGACCCCTACCTCTAATCATATCCACACCAGCAGTAACCACCGTATTAGAGTATAAGTGTTTCAGATGTGCACAACATCTCAATTATAGGTTGTAAAAAGGCACTCAGTTTTAGCAGCAGAAAATTTTTCACTGCTACATACATTCTCAGGAGAGAGAGCAGCACATGCAGACTGCAACTGCCACCTCTCCCCTGCTCCTCGTGCCTCTCTCAAGGGGTGATCCCTTGGGGAGCAGTGGGTCAAAACCACCACCTGCCCTCAGAACAGAGACCCCAGAATAAAGAGTGGGCAGGAAGCAAGCAGAAGCTGTTTTTCCCCCGCACCTCTCTCAGTCTAAAGAGAGAGTGGGAGTAGCTGCCCCCTGCACCTTCTCCAGACAGGCCTGGGAAAGGCTTGTTGAGCATTTCCTTACCACTCAACTCCTCCAACCCCCCTGGAAGAGTCATGAAGCAGGCAAGTATACCAGATTTATTTTTCCAGGAGAAACTAATCCACGGTGCTTGATAAACAATTTTAAACAGATCTTGTGCTTAGATAACATGGTCATAGCAGTTTTCAAAAAAGGGACCTCTTCTGCTCTAACAAATAGGCATTAAAAATCGATTGGGAGTGGCTATAGAAGGTTTGAAGGGTCTTCACAATAATGTCAGCACCAAATAAGAATATAAACCACAACAATTAACAATATTAACCACAACAACCTTAACCTAAATGCATCTCAAGCAATGCAATTGTGCTGCTGATGTCTGAGTTTACGACAATAAATTTAAATGTGGAAATTTACAACTGATCAAACAAAACACACAGATTATCCTGTCACTAGGAAGCTGTTGTTACACTTTGCCCATATTTGCAATGCAGTAAACAAACCAAAGCTCTATATACTAGTATCTGAGGGGTTATTTTTCACAAGGCACAGTAGGTACTAGTGGTTCCCATTTTCCCAGATCTGTCTAAGGAAGGAGGGATGGCATCATTAGCATTCTACTCCCTGGGGCCTGGCAGAGTAAGCGACTGCTGATCTATTCTTTCAGCTCGCTGACCTGTGTGCATAAGCCAGCTGACCTCACACTCTTACTATGAAAGCTGAGGAAGTGCCACATAGGGTCTAAGGGGTTCTGCTTGTGGCACCCAAAAGCCAGCTAAGCAAAAAAAGGAGGATAAAAAATATTTACGTTTTATTAAACTCTATAATTAAATAAATCAGTTAGACAATACTTAGAGAGAGCTGCACACATTTTAAACATTATCTAAGTTTTATTTTGTTATCTGTTCAAATGCTATTATAATGCTGTCCTTAGCTTGCTGCATGTAAATCCACTAACAGAGCTGTGCGAAGCTTCAGTCCCCTGATTCGATTTGGTGGAGATTCGACTCGATTCGGTGGCTGAATCTCCAAATCCGAATCGAATCAGGAGACCTTTAATCTCTCCAAATTGAATCGGAACCCTCTCAATCAATTCAGAAAGATACGGCAATTCGGATATAGGCACAGCTTTAAAATGTTTTTTCTACATACCTCAAGGTACCAGGCAGCTTGTGAATGTGGCGATGCTAGGGCAGATGGAGCCTCCTACAGGATCCCAGGGGTCTCCCCAGCGTGCTCGGCAGCAGACCCAGAAGTGGACCAGAAGCACGTCTGGTCCACTTCTGGGTCCACTGGGGAGTGCACAGGAGGCCCTCCCACGCCTCCCCCGGCTCAGTGACTGGTGTTTCCTGGGTCTGGGGGAGCACTCGGGGTCCCCCCGCAGCCAACTGCCAAGCTAGGAAGGTGTGGGGGGAGGTGAAGGGAGCACCAGCACGATCAGTGGCAGACCCGGAAGCCGACTGGAAATACTTCCAGTTCACTTCCGGGTTCATGGCTCAGCATGTGGCCCCCCCCGCACTCCTGTGGGACACTCCATCCACCTTGGCATTGCAGCGTTCATGAGCCATGCCTTGTACCTTGAGGTATGTAGAAAAAGCCATTTAAAGTTGTGTCTATGGCCAAATCTCTGATTCTCTGAATCGGCAATGAATCTTCAGATCTGGATTCCACCGAATCGAATTGGGGACAGTGATCTGAATCAACAAACTGAACTGCTGTCCCTGATTTGGGCTAAATCCAAATCCAAATCAAATACGGCTCGTTTCACACACCCCTACTAACAAAAGGGACAGTAATGATGATAAACAAATGAAGGTGATAACATGAATTCATATGCCAACTAGTTTACAAATTGCAAAATGTGATTCTGGTAGCTTTGGGCTCTGACCGCTACACTTTGGTTCTGGAAACAAGAACTAAAACTGTATGAAATGAATTGCTTGGAGTCAGTGGCTATATTTAAAACTCACTGGAAGTGCTAGATACGTATTATAGGCCAGAGTAAATTTTTACCATTATCCTCTGGACTACTGCGTTAAATGCATCATGCATCTTATGAATACATCAAGCAACCTGGTGGCAAGGAATTATATTTGGCTTCCTAAGACCACCAACCATTGTGAGAAACGTACTCTATTTACCCAAATCCAAGATGATTTAAAATTTAAGATAAAGCCCCAGTAATGTGATTCTATATATGGAAAATTTATGTAAAAACTGTTATAATTCTCCATATATAGAAAATAATTAAATTCACCCCCCTCACCACAGCCTGGAGTTGCTGTCACTACTGCTACATGGCCAGGCAGGGGCCAGAGCAACCACATGCTCTGTGGCCCAGGCTAGAACGGGGGTCAAAGCCAGAGTTGTAGCCATCATGGAGGGTAAGTGGCAGCGTGGCTGTATGGAGTGGGGGCAGCAGCTGTGGCTTCAACTTGAAGCCCAAGCCCAAGTCAAGGCTGAAGTCAGACTTGCAGCAGACTTCTATTCCCACCCCTGCCCACCTACCCCCGAGCCCAATTTGTACTCAAATCCAAGACAAGGGGGTGTTGCCACTCTCTCCTCCCCACCATGTTAGTGCCTGTCACGGTCAAGAAACACAAATGAAGGTCTCAGCACCGGCTAATAGATATATGAGAGCAATACAGCTAGCCTGGATGCCTGTGGGTGGGAGTACATGGGCAACAGTGAGAATGAATAGGTATTTGGGATTTATTTACTCATATTAATCTTGACACACATGAATTTTGACATTTATAGCAATTTCAAATTTCAAGCAACTGTTTAAACAGCTGCATATTGCCTGCCCACTAGCAAACCTGGGGCAGGGATTTGGGCACATATTGCTTGCAGTGCAACAGAAGCAAAGCATAATAGTATAGCACAACTTGCTCTAGCAAGTCTAAACTATACTGTTATTTCCAAGGGAAAGGACACTTGTAAGATGGCAGAATGAGAGAAGGGTACCAGCGATGCAACTAAGCCAGGTTTTCAACTCTGTTGCTGCTTTTTGCATTACAATGGACAACAGGCTGCTGCTTTTGGTGGATCATGGTAAAGCCCAGTTCTTTTGACAAACTACATTTCACCTTACAAAGGGGGGGAAATGCTTCTCTTCTGAATCAAGCTTGCTTATTCAGTGAACAGTGAGGCTGCCATAAAGTACCATTTATCAAGATGTGTCCCATATGTCCTTGACTGTTCACTCAAAACAAAAATTCCCAACAAAATGGACAAAACAAAGGACACATCCCTGAATACCAGGGGTGGGCAAAATATGGCCCACAGGCTGGATCTGGCACATGAAGGGGCTTTGTCCGACATCTGGGGGGTCCCCTGATCCTGACTGGCTCAGGCGCCATCCACCCATGATGTATCCTGCTGCCCCCTGGGCATACAGCGGGGCTGGGGTGGCTTTGCAGCAGGACTACTTTTCTAGGCAGCCTAGGCAATGGCAGCTCATTCCAGCTGCTACCGCCCCTGGCCCCAGCCCAGCAGTACTAGCGGGGAACCGCACCTGCTGTGGACCTGCCCCATGCCTGCTATAGACTCTCCTGCTTCTGCTAAACAGCTGTAGCAACAGCATGCTGGTGGAGCAGAAGCGTGCTTGGTGTGGAGGGAAAGCAGTCCCTCCCCCTCACCACTGCCCACTGCTTCTTGTAGCAGCTGCATAGAGCTCATGCTAGGCTGCCCTGAAGCTCCTCTGTGCTGCCCCACTGAGCAGCCCAGAGATTGTGGTGACAGTGGTGGAGTTGCAGGGCAGCGCCATGTGGCTGCTGTAGGAAGCACTGGGCAGCAGTGAGCGGGAGGAGATGCTTTTCCCCCACACCGAGCACACTTCTGTCTCACCGGCGCTGCTGTTGCTGCAGCTGTTTGGCATGAACAGGTGAGTTTGCAGTAGGTGCAGGGCAGGTCAGGGCTACATGCGGGTCCCCGCTAGTACCACGGGGCTAGGGTCAATGGCTGCTGCCACTTGGGCTGCCTAAAAAGGCAGTCCAGTGTGGAACCACCCCAGCCCCACTGCATGCCCTGGGGGTGGCAAGACATGCCATGGACAGGTAGTGTGGAGCAGGCATAGGGGCCAGGTTAGGGCTGTGCGCATCTAGCTGATCCGGTCCTGCCTGAGTGAGTCCAGAGCAGGCGCCGGGCAGGGGCTGCATGCTGCTGGCGGTGGCAGGGAGGTGCTGCAGGGCGCACAGGCTCCAGGTTGTTGCAGGGCAGGTGCTGACCAGCTCAGGAGGAAACGTGTGGGGCTCCCATGCACACCCCACCATACCTGCAAACCCTCCCCTGCAAATCCCACAACCACATACTCTCACACACAATCACACACCCCACAAACACTGTCCACACCCATCACACCCCTTTCCACATGCACCCCCCCACACCCACAGGCCTCTGGGGGGAGCTCTGCTCACTGCTACCCACACGCAGCCCACCACACACATACACCCCACACATCCCCACAAACACCCCCACCCACATCCACGCATACCGCCACAACATCCCTCACACCTGATATACACCAATAGCCCCCCACAAACCCCATACCCCTTGACACCCCCTGCAATATATAAGAGAAAGACTTTATTTTGAGCTATTATGCAATCGCCTCTATTTACATGATGCCGACATGTAACATTCCTAACATCTATGAATCTATGAACACACACAAATCAGGACAAAAATATCTTTAAAAAAATATAATTAAAATATGTTATTGTGGATGTTTGATTTTTAGCATATAATTTATTTTTTTCTGGTTCTAAAATGGCAAACCACCTTCCCAAAAGGGGTACCCCTCCACGGCAAGGGGAGGGACTTCCAGTGGCAAAGGTCAGGGGTTAGGAGGCGGGACTTCAGGTCCCAGGAAGGCAACTGGGGGCAGAGCTCCTGTCAAGGGGCGGGGCTACCCTTGAGGCCCTTGGCAGCTCACCAAAACTGTCCTGTCTCCTTTCCCTTGGGCTCTAACTTTCTCCTCCTGGCACACCTTGCTCTATTCTATTATGGAAACTGGATCCTGAGGAACTATGACTGAAGCAGCTGTCCTGGTAAAGAACTATTCCATGATTTCATATATAGCACTCTCCAATAGGACTATGCAATGGCCTCTCTGCTTAAAATGTCTTGCCATGTGTTCATTATTTTCTGTATATGCTACTCTTTCTTCTTTGTCACAGAAGCCAGCTTCTATTTGCTTGACCAATGTTAGTCAGCTCTCACATTCTGACGATAGCCAACAAGAGTCAATCTGGCATCATTTTGGATTCCAGAATATTTTGCAGACAGCTTTTAATTTCCCCCAAGAAATAATTTATTCCTTGCCAAATGCAAAACCCTAGTAGGTTAAGGAACGGATTTAACAAAAAAATGGCCAATTTCAGATAAAAAAAAATATTCACTTCTGCCAGAACTTAATTTGCCTCAAAACCTTGAAATCTTTCTTCAGTACAGAATAAGGATACAAGATATAATATTCTAAGTACATAAAATGTTTCCTCCCTAAAGTGTTAAAATGAAAGCTAAATATATGCATTTTCAAATTATATTATTCTGAACACAATTTAGTAGCATTTCCAATAACACTTGTAATATGTTACATAGCAATGTGTTTTTGAAGGAGCCTGTGTGACAAAGACTAAAAACAAATTTAGTTCAGTGAAAAGCAAAATATATTTGCAAAGTTATATTATAGGCTTTATTTTTTAATTATGGGCAAAATTATGAGCCAGAATTTTTGGAAGGAGCCCAAATCCCTATCTCCAACTTCTTTAGAAGATACCTTTTCCTAATCTGCCTTTAATTCTTGCTTGTTTGGGAACCAGACCACTGATAAATCATATATGTGCACTTGACACTTGCCAAATTGAGACTAAATTAATTTTAGATTATAGCCTAAATTTTAAAGCACAGTGCAACCTACCACAAGAAATCCTCACTATTCCTTCACCAATTTGGCAGCAAGGAAAAGTTCATGCCCACTTCCCAAAAGGTGACAAGTATCATGCTACAACGTAGCCACAAAAACCCCATCCCATATCTGATATCCAAGGTGAGGGTGAGGTGGAGACCAGGATGAGCTTTTCTCTTGACAAAGCACAATGCTCCTGAAAAGGGGGAAAGGCTACAGAAGCCTTCCCTTTGGGTGTGAATGAGCTAAAAAGTCTGATTGGCCAGAATAATAGAGCCCCCTTCCATAAGGCCATAAGGATGTGGCAGAAGTACATGGGCGGGGGGGGGGAAGGAGTCCAAATCCCTATCTCCAACTTCTTTAGACCTCTTTCCCTTCTTGGTCAGACAAGGTAGGGGTGAAAGGAAAGCATGAAGCTTAGTGATAGTGCTACAGCTCCAGTACATTGCATTGAACCTCATGGGCAGCAACAGAAGAGTTTTCTTGGTAACTTATCTTAATCATTTATAAGACAAGATGTAACCTCCTTTATTTCAACCTGAACTTCAGAAAAGAAAGAGGAAACAACCTCAAACAAACAGCGAACAAAGTTTTTAAGCCCTCTAACAAGAATATATTGCTTTTAAAGGAGGGTGTTAATAAAAAACCTGGGAAATACATTACCCGAGATGGAAAATGAAAAATCCATAGCACTGAATATCCAGGATTAAACAACTCATTAAACCTTGTACCATTTTCACAAAAGCATACTGAGGAATTGACTCTCTCTCTCAACTGAAATTCCCAACATTTTCTGACACATGCTGAACTCTACTAAAATACAGACCACTTCATTCATAGAGATTTTTTACACACACAGACACACACCCTATTTATGCTGCATCTTTGAACAACATGTATGAATTGTGTGAACATACACTATGTATACATTTATATGCATCTTGTCATTGTGTATATTACCTGGATGGAATAAAACTTAAAAACTAACAGTAAAGTCTGCATGCTTGTTGTCAAATGCAGATAAAAGGGATAAGGAAAAACAGTTTAACGTAAAGGCACCTTTTCCCTAACTGCTGAACTATCTCACACAATAAAATTAATAATTTAAATATCTGAAACTTCACACGTGCAGTGCTCTTCAAGCAGACCAATGGCATTTTCACTTCAAATTTGTATAGTCTTTAGTCAATACACTTAATCTGCATTTCTAACACCTGCTTCAGTCAGCTGTGAAGTGCAATGTTATCTGTAAAATCTTCTTTCATCTTTACACTGTCCATCTGACAAAAAATTATATGATGGCAGATAATTATTTAGCTATAAAAAGGATATGAAACTATTCACATGATTTTTTGATCATTTCTTGAAAGACATTCATATATTTGAAATTCCATTTTATTAAAAGGTTTTTTTAAGCTCTGCCGTCTCATTATTAATGTTATCTAATCTTATATAATATATTTTCCCTTCAAAAAGTTAACATTAATTTTACATACAGTAGCAAAAATGCTGAAAATAAACTACAGTGCAATTAAGCAATGAAGCACGACAGGGTATGCATTAATGGGCCATTACTGCATGCCTCAGGTGCAATGGGAGGCAGGCAGACAAAAGCAGAATGACTTAAACACCAACAAGTTTACCAATGACTCAATAGTATATACCCTAGAATTACGTCCTATTATTGTGATAAGGACGAGATAACCTAAAGAAGTATTTTTATGGGTATAAGTTAGGTGATATCATAAACAAGCTTTCATCAAATGGATTTTTGCATGGATATAAAAATCACCTAAGACTATTGCAGCAAACTTAGGGCACATCTACCCCTGGGAGTATCACTGAGCACACTGTGTTCACTTATACCTGCTCAGTGCTTGCCAAAACCTAGAAATTAGGCGGTATAGCTGGCCCTAAAACAGCCCTAAGCAGAAGCCCAAAACCAGTCTCTCATTTTCCAACTCAGGCATGCTGGGTGACATATATATGTGGCTGCTCTAAGCTGGCCACATTGCCTAACCAGGCTTTTGGCACATGCAGAGTGGAAGCTTGTGGGCAAAGCATGCTTTCTGGCACCCCTTTCAGGATTGCTACAGAAGCAGCACAGACATGTCTTCAGAGACAAGGAGGAGGAGGTCACATCTGTCATAACCAAGTCACTTTGATGGTTCTTCCCCACCCCATTTTGCTCCTTTCTCCTGGTCTCACCATTGTGCTTCCTTCTGTGTGGCTGCTGTACATGGAACCCTCTCCCCAAGGTCTTTATAATAACTCTCCTACTCTCACTTCATTCACATCCTTTCTGAAAACATGGGCTATTTGTCTCAACAACCAGAAATGCCTGAATGAGGGTTGAGAAAAAAAAAAGAACAGCAAAAAAAAGTTAAATCCCTGACTCCACCAAGATGTGTAAAAGCTTTAGCAGTAAACAGTTATTGCTTGTACTTCTGCCCTCCTCTCCCCACATATGTGGCCTTTTTTCTGGGCCATGTCTAATTTGGTTCAGGACAGCAAAGGTGTCTGTCCATGCTTAATTTTGTGAGGCCCCCCTAAGCACATAGTTGGATGTTAGAAGAAACACACAATAATGATAATGAAAAGGAATTCTCAAAAGGTCATTCTCAACAAAATCTTACAGCATATGCTTCTACCACCAGCTGGATGAATGTGAAAGACACTCTAAGCAACAACCTCAAATGGTAGAAAACCAAAAAAACCCTGGAGAATAAAATAGAAAAGCTCTGCTTTTTGGGCTGTGCTTGAAGACATGCTCACAGCACCACCCTGATGGCTACAGTGCCTCATTCCTGAGATATGGTGAGCAAGTGAGTGGGATATGCTTTGCTACCATGGGCCCAGTTATGGCAGCGAGATGGCATACAATTTCCATGAAGAATGAACCTGAACCTCCAGACTGGTGAACATGCAAAAGCTCTATGAGTTCACTTTTTACAAATATATTTAAAAAACCTGTTCCAGGCTCTTACTGTAGCATCACTGGCAGAGCTCAAATTATGACAGACTCATTAATCAAGACATTTTCTCTTATTTCTTACTATAACTGATGTTTCCAAATATGTCATGGAGGTTGAAAGTTATAGGTTGTTTGGACTCTGTGGAAGTATGTCAGGAAATAAAAAAAAAAGGGTGGGGGGGAGAGGGAACATCTCAGTAACCTCACAGGTATCCACCCTTCAGAAAAATTACTAAACCATCACAGGCTAAATCTATAATAATAATTTCCTTTTAAGTCTCCTCATGTTTCCCTGAGATTGCCTTTTTAAAAGGTCAGCAGTAATAAGTAATATGAATTTTTAAAAGACGTTCCAGTTTTGGGACAAACCCCTCTTGATTGCTAGTTTGGTTAAGGACTTTGGAGAAGGTTCTGATTTTACCTCCAGTATTTCCATAAAGACAAACATTTGTCACCTTGACAGCAAGGTGAAAGGCTTGCAGCTAGCCTGTTTATAGTAACAATGATGTCCTTTTTCCTTCTACCCCCTAGGGACTTCTGAGTTTTAAATAGGCAGTAGCATGACGAATAAAAGATAAACCATCAAAACAAGAAATGGACTTGGACTTAGACAACATACCACTTTAATTTGTTCCAAAACAATATCAAAGAAGCTTAATACATACCTGTGCTTTTGCTCCAAAAATTCAATATAAGATAGAAGATTAACATATAAATAAATGACATGGTGTCAGATGTCAGCAGCATCGGGTTGTCATTATAGATGCATACATTTAAATCTTGGATTTCTAAAATTTATCTGCCACGGTGTGCTGAAGCCCGAATCCATGACAGATTCAGAACTGCACATACCTAATCAGTTCTTCCAAAAAGAAGTCTATCTTTTAAAACAAGACAGATCTGAGATGATGCTGTTCCTTACTGCAATGACATCAAGCCAAAGAGTTAAAAGATTCAAAAACATTTTCATTCTTTAAATTCAAAATTAAAAAGTTGAAGGGAGAAAGCTCTAGAAACTTCTGTTTTCTTCATTTTTCATGTGCAAATAGAGAAAGTTGGGAAAAGTCAAAAACGTATTTTTTCCTTTGCATTTAAATCTAACAAATTATAGGTTCTAAATGAAATATTACATTTCCTTTAAGCGAAGAAATAATTCATAAAACATGAATAAAAACTTTACCCATTTCTCTCAGATTTTTTTTGCAGAAAATACCCACCATTTTTAACCAGCAGTACAGGTAACATAACTTCACATGTACACAAACCAACTCCTAGCAGAATGCATCTTTATTTCTTATAACAGTTTTGGAGAAATCTCCAGATAGGACAGAACAAAGCTAATTGACCTGTATACATTTATAATGCTTTTCTTTTTTTTTTTAAATAACCATATCTGTACCTCTACAACTAAGGAGTGATTAGGTCTCAAATTACATAGCTTCCAAGTCCTCTCCTACCCCAACCTAAATCTATCATTTCTGCCAATTTATTCCACCATAGCGGCTTATTACTCCACTTTGAACTTCTTTTAGTTTTAAATGACTGCTATGTTTGTTCCTCCCATGTAGATGCTAGTTCTCAAGCATTGTTACATGTGATGCTTTTGTGGGATCCTCACCTAGAATGTACTGAATTCTGAAGCACTTGCCATGTCAAACAGAGGTCCTTTGACTAAGACCCCTGGTACATGTTAATTGTGCCAAAAATGTAACATGTTAACTGTGCCATAAGCAGCAACATACAACAAATTTATGGCATCATTAAACGGAAAACCAGCCACAAAAATATTCCTCAAAAAATCTGTAACGTGTTTGTAGCTTGTTTATATGGAGCCATTAACTTGAACATGTGGCATGCCCTTAAGATACAGAAAACCATTCCATTAAATACTATATTTACTTGAATCTAAGACTATCCTAAATTTAAGAGGACCCCTCCAATTATTAGATTCTATATATGGAAAATTTATAAATTTGTTACAATTTTCCAGACATAGAATCTAAATATTTCAGGGTTGTGTTGAATTTATCCCCACCCCAACAGCTACAGCAGGAAAAGCAGTGGTTGGGAGGGAGAGAGGGAGGCAGGTGGCTCCCTTGTGCTCTGTCCCCACCCCTCACCACTTCTTCCCCTTGCAGCCTTCAAGCCCCTCCTGCCACCTGCCCCCCCACCACTTTCAGCTTCTCACAGACTCTACTTCTCTCCTCCAGTCTCCAGTCTCTTCCCCTCTACTCCCCCAGCCTCTGCCTCTCTACCTTCCCCTCCCCCTCCCCCTTGTCTTTACTGTTAGATATTGTTCAGGCTCTGTTCCCTCCCCAGAGCACAGCACGTTAAAGCACAGCCCCTGCCAGCAATGCAGTAGCATCAGCACTGCTGACTAGCTGGGCAGGGGATGCAGTAGCATTGGTGCTGCTGATTGGCCAGGCAGTGGACAGAGTTTCCACGTGCTCCGTACCCAGGAGGAATTCCAGTCTGAGCTGGAGCCAAGCTTACCTGACTGTAATGGAGGGGAAGGGCGCAGGAGGGACAGAGGCTGCAAGGAGCAAGCAGGGGTGGGGCAGGTAGCTGCTGTGGGTCTGACTGGCCCTGACCTGGGCTTAGGGCCAGATTCAGAGAAGCAGCAGCTGCCTGCCCCACTCCCCACTGTACTCGAACCTAAGATGAGGGGCTTCCCCCACACTGGTACTGATTTGCGAAGAAAAGCTCATCTTAGATTCAAGTAAATACGGTACCTAACAAGGGATTGTAAAACCTATCTAAAAGGAACACAAGTCTTTGAGGAGACCGGAGAGGCATAACCACATCTGGGCTTCTCCTTAGGAAGGGCCATTAAATTAAGCCTTAGTAAAATATCTGGGTTTGAAGCTTACCAAATAACTTACATTCTTGTTTAATAATGAATGCAATCAACATTTATCATCCTGTTGAAACAAAATAGTCTACAGCTATACTTTATTGTAGATACTTACGAATTCAAATAAATAAAATGGACTTGCCTAACTACTTTTGAAAATCTGCTCTGTGATATTACTGTAGTGAACCCTTTTTGTTTAAAATTATTCTCAGAGTTGAACATCTTGGTCTTAGTCTGCAATACAATTGGTTCTCATTCTTTGTAACTTTACTATGGCTAAAAAGAGAAAAGTCTTGGAAAGTTATTCTCTTCCATTTTTAAAGAAAAAGTATATGAAGTCCTTAGAAAACAGAAAAAAAGACAAGTCTGAAATATGTACAACATTTGGTAACAACATCTAATGTATAAATTGTGAATTGCATGCAAATTTCTTCAAACTGAAATTGTTTCCCCAAATCCTGGCCAACAAAGAGCCCTGAACAAAGCCAGAAATACCTTGAAATTAAATCTGAAGAAAAGAAATAGATAATACACCTTTGACAAATATACTATGCTTTCATAAGAAAATGTGGAGCATGTTGCCTGGAAAAATGTTGAGCAATTAAATGCAAACAGATTTGATCTGATAAATTTTAGAAGTTAGGAGAAAATTATTTTTTTACTAATAAATTGATTTTAAACCAAATCTGTACGTAGGTACTAATGAGATTTACATGCTAGTCTAGTAAACTGCCTGGTAATTTAATAATATTAAACATATATCTATCTTCTCACCCAGATGTTCTCAAGATGATAGCCACCAGCAGAAAGTAAATTTTGCTTTCAAGTTTACATTAAAAATTGGGATCAGGGCAGTTATATCATCTCTTTTTAAACGCTTTCTTTTCACAATCTGTATGATTTTCAACAATGCCTGTACCACAGTCAAACCCAGAACATTCCAGTCTCTACATAAGTTTACTTCCTGGTTCACTTTGATGAAGTGGTAAGTGATCAGAGGGAATACACCAACCATTTGCACATAACTTAGTATGAATGTCCAATTCTACTTGCTGGAATTTCACTCATGCTGCTTTTATAATTTAGAAATGTTCACTGGATTGAAAGAGTAAATCAGGATGATGCGGACCAGAGTCTTCATCTCAAATTTCTCCTATAATAAAATCAGCAGCAAAAATTGAAGTTAACTCAAGAAATGTTATGGTACAGATACCCTCTGCTTTTAGTTTCACCGGAAGTCAGCTATGCTAGAGCCCACAAAGAAAAGGGAAAAAAAAAGGCTATCAATTTTCCTACCTGAATAAATAAAACTATGGAAAAAGTCACCCAATACTACATCATGTAGGAGCACTAGAGACAAGTGCTGGAGAACAAATAGTGAAGGGATAGAATCCTGAATACCTTTAACAGCATTAGTCACTGTATGGGAGAAGTGGAGCAACCATGACAAAAGTAGAAATACCTTGAACAGATGGTTCAAAATAGGCTGACTGAACAGCTTTGTGCTGCAAGGGTAACATAAAAAGATTCACTTCATGGGCTTGTCCACACCACTTTTAAGGGATCTGATTCAGAGAAATTCTCTGCTCTTTGTTGAGCAGCCATAAGTGAAATTACTGACAAATACCAACAGCTAAGAGGAAAACAGAGAACAATGGGACTACTCTAGGACACACTTTATCTGGCTGTGGAAAATGTCATAGCAACCTTCTTGAGAAGATTAAAAGAAAGCAAAATCCATTAAAAATATAGACAAAGTAGAGTTGCATTTTAAACAGCAATGTTCAAATGCAACCACATGTTTGAGAGCAATTAAAAGCAGATAAGATACAAAAATCCACATATGCCCTTATTGAGCTATAATTAGCCAATTGCTTTTTGTACAAAATACAGGAACAGTGGGTCTTCAAGAGGGACTGGAATGCAGAAAGAAGTGAAATGATCTCAAAAACTACCTTAAGAAGTGGCAAAGAGGAGGGCAAGAAAGATATTTATGAGATGATAGGGACAAGAAGGGAGCCAGAGTTCATTTTGTTGGTGGCAAGGTGTTCACAGGGCAGGAAGACACGACAAGAAGCAAAATCAAGTAAGCAGCAAAGAGCACAGTCCTAGAGGGCCTTGAGCTAAAAGAAATTAAAACTTGAGTCTGATGTGGTACAAGAGTGACGAAGTGGGTGCTTGCCATCATTTACAAGGAAGGAACATCTAAAATATTCAATAAATAACTTTTTGCACCGATGCAGGGACAGCAACATGAGCATCTGTGAACATTGAGAGGAGGTTATAAAAAAGTCAAGATGGGGAAATGATGATGGACCAAAGGGTAATTTTAGCAGTAGGAACAGGAAAAAAACAGACAAATCTTGGCAATATTCTGACATGGAAGCATTTGAATGACAATTGGACTATGTACCAAGAGAAAAAAAAAGAGTCCCAAAACCCACAGACTCTGGGACAGGGATGACTAGATCGAGGACAAGATTGTTATTAACAACAACAATGAAGGTGTGCGGACAGGGCTTTTGAGTGTTTGTAAGGACATCTCTGACTCTACTAGAGTTGAAGAAAGAGAGAACTTCCTCAGCTACAGAGTAATCAGTTCACAGCACAGGATTGCTCCTAAAAATTACTTTAAATATTTCCTCTAAAATGTTATCACACTATTTCTCAATTTAACTCTCTTGTTGTTTGGTTAGTTTTGGTCCTTGCATCTAACCTCAGTATATCCATTTATATTAATCCTCTGATCGCAGTGCTATTCTTCCCATTTTAGCATCATCTGTTAATGTGCTGTTTTATACCGTTTTCAGGATCATTAAAGATACTGAACACAATTATACCTAATACGAGGCTTAAAAGCAGGCTGCTAAAAGACTTCCCAAAACTTAATAATGGCCCTTCAGCTAGTTTTCACTATATGAGATAGCTTTCTTATCCACGTCAAGTTCTGAGTATAAGATATTGTGAAGCAGTGTAAAAGTGCTTCATTAAAACACATATGTATTTCACCTAGTGTCTTTAGCCACTAAGTCTGTAGACCTGTCAAAAAATTAGCTGCATACAGGATTAGGATTTTTAAAAATAAACCATGGTTACCTATTGTTAGTAGCTTCATTTTTCATTATTTTGTAGATGTTCAGTACATTTTCCTCTTTGTATTTACTATGCTTAGAAAGAAAAAAAGAAAGAAAGAAACCAAAACCAACAATAACATGAGTGATTAAATCCTAGCTTCCCAGCAAGTGTGGGCAAGGAAGAGGAAGAGGGAACACTTTCACAGCAGGCAGACAGGCCAAAGAAAAAGAAACAGGATACATAAAATGCAAGGATGGACTCTATAATTTGGAAAAGAAGCTATGTAAGGGAGGAGGGACACTGACCTATACCAAAGGAATGCTTGAGAGTGAAGAACAAACTGAGGTTAAGAAATATACAAAGACATTTATTTTGTTGTCTGCATCTACATATCATCTGCTAGCTGAAGTTAAGAATGACTGGTTTTGGGGGGGGTGCCTTTTACAAAGCCAGGTGAAGTAAATTCTGAATTATGAACTCACAATGCCCACAAAGTTGGACCTCTGAAAAAGGCATGCATAGGTTGATAGGGAGACTGAGGATTAACACTGGCCCTGGGCTGCCTAAGGCAGTTGGGCTCTTGGATCCTACTTCTGTGAAAAAAATAGCAAAGAAAGAGAACCTCTGCCAAGGAAGCGAGTCAGAGAAGCCAAGCAGTGCTGCAGCCACTCAGAGGATGCTTAAAAGTATTCATGCCCAATCTGGTGCAACCCAAATGCAAGTCTGGTGAGCGCCAAGCTGGGGGAGCACTACTGGGCTATGTGACAAAGGTTATACCCTTCAAATTTTACAGGCATTTCCAATACCACTTTGGTCTCTAATACATTTGTAAACACTCCCTTTCATTCCTGGTGGTAGAATAAACTCATTCTGTCTTTTTGCTACCTCTCTCTCCCCCTGCCCCCCCCCCCCCCCCCCATGTACTTTAACTCTATGGATTTTTGTTTAGTTGCCTATTTCTTCTCCTTTTTCATTTTCATTACATTTTCCCCCAAATTGTAAGGCAACTTTTTGTGAAACAGCATGTACTACTTATTCCTGCTTGATTATTTGCTTTCAGAGAAACCAACAGTACCAGGTGACAAATTTGAGCAATCCTGAAACTAGAGGGAAGAGGAATGCACCTGTTTTTACTCTGATGCGCCTCTTCCTCCTTTTTCTCCCATTTCTTAGCTAGGTGACCGAATTAGCAACACCTATGGCCCACTGTAGCCACAAGGGTGTTTATTTTCTTGTATTCATTTTATAATTCTTGCCTATGCCACTATTTCAAGGGGTGAGTTAATTGGGAGTTAAGATATATAACAAGTGACTAAGAATAATACTTTGCACATATAAAGTAACATTGTTTGGAGCAACGGACAATGCCCTCATTATGTTGAGCTTCTAGCTCTAACTATCAAAAATCAATATGCAGATAATAATAAATATGGGGGACTGAATCCTTAAAATACAGGTGAGATAGAGATGTGATATAAATAGCTTCTAAGCAGATTTAACTTCCTTGTATGCCTTCTACATAATATGTGGTCCAAGAATTCTCTGCCATAGAGACAGGCCCTTCTCTCCCTAAAGAAAAATCCTACCTTTTGAGGATTAGGTGGCTGATTAACAGGATGAGCTTTTTAAGGATTTTGTGAACTACCAGCACCAAATTCAGAACACAATCCAGCAGCACCATTATTCCGCTGAGTTCTGAGAGTGCAGAGAAAGCAGAGCTGAGTTCTGAGAGTGCAGTGGCACATCAGAAAGCAACAGCAGCCGTTCCACCTTGAAATTAACAAGACTGAATCTAGAATTCAGCACCTGTAGGCTACATACAGGCAGCCAAAAAGTCCAAGGCTGAATTGGTTCAGTCTTTGCAGGTTAGTCTAAACTGCACAGATTAAGCTGAAACAGAAAAAGATTAAATTGAACAGACATTTACCTTTGAATCAGGAACTGCAGCCACACGCCTCAGTGGCTTAGGCCAGAAGCCAGTGCTACAGCATGGCTCTCTGGCTGTGTGTTCACTTACTCTTCCTGCTGCCCCTGAGGTCTCTGGGATTTGCAGTCCAAAATTACAGCAGCAGGACTCTGCAAGGTTGTTCATCACTTCCTATTCCTGCTTCCAGGTGCCACTGGGATTTGTTGCCACAGTTGAAGCCAGCAGTAAATTTGAGTGGGGGAAGGGGTGTTTAACCCCCCTCCCTGGTCCCAGACTCCACCCAGGGTTTGCTGGGTGGGTGGGGGAATCCCCACCCTGTAGACTGGGCTGCATCCCCAGCTGGACTTGCCCTCCCATACCTGCTTGTCAGCCAGCTCTCACTGCTCCAACTATTGAGCAGAGGGGCAGGGCCAGCCCTGCTCTTTGGAGCAGGCACCACAGCCCAGACCAGGGCTGGAAAGCATGCTGGGGCACTGTGATTTAACTTGAATCAGGAAGGGGTCTGGGATAGAAGTTTCATAAACCGGTTTGATCTAAATCAGTTAAATCTGATACTACACTCAACCAGGTTCATCTTAAAACAGTTTCAGCCATTTTGAAACTGGTTTATGTGCACTGAATTTATATTCTGCTACAGGTTTAAACCTGTTTCTGATCACTTAAACCGGTTTATGTGCAACTTCTATCCCTAGCCATAGTGAACAGGCTTCCTGGCAAGTTCTGCTCATAAACACAAACAGTGAAAGTTCCTGAAGACTTTTACAAGGGGGATGGGGGAGCTATACAAATCAGGTTTTCCAGTTGTTGAGACACTAATGAAAATGTTTATCTTAAAACTAATTTACATAAAAGAACACACACACACACAGCATCTGGTAAAACATCATAAATTCAGTCAATTGGTTAGTTCCACACTGCTGGATTTCTTTAAATAGTAATGAAATCATTGCTAAAAAAATCCATCGTTATTAAAATTAAAAAGTTGGCTCAGCCTACCAAAATTAGATTTGTAAGTTGCTGGTCATTCCCATAATTAAATCTATGTCACAAATTTGCAAGAAAAATGGACACTATGACTAATGCATTTACTTGCTGCATAAGTCCTGTCAGGCTGTGTAAATCATTATGCCTGCTAAAATCAAGTAGATAAGAATTCCATACATTTTTATTAACTAACAAAGCTTCTGGATATGTGGGCATATGTCTAAATTGTATACCCGATTCCAAATAAACACATGGGCCTTGATTTGACAAGCTAAGTTGCTTCTCTAAGTACAAAGTCATGCAGGTGTTCTCAAATTTTCAAGTCATATGAACAAACTATCTCTTTGTGGCATAGAATTAAGTCATGCCACAAAAAACAAGCATAACTATATGTTTAATTTACACAAAGTAGATTTTTCCATTGATGACACATCTGAGCGGGGTCTCTCTCTCAACCTAACATGTTTCACTGAGGATTATATAATATATTGTATGCCCTCATTTTCCCTTTGGCTGTGACAGATTTTAGGGGAGTCCAAGACTGAGCAATAGGAGTTTAAACCAAGACTTTCATTTTAGGCTATTTTACACATTTTTTAATTCTTTTTTTTTTTTTTAAATAGGGGCCCAAAAGCTCCAAGCTAGACCTTTTAGGATTCCCTTAACATTTTCAGTTTTAATTCTCAGATTTCCACAGACATTATTAGGGATCCTGGATTTGCCTGATAAAAAAAATAAATCTCAAATTCTCTGATAAAAATCCCCATATCCGTGATTAAAATAAAAGGCCCCCTCACAGACCTGCTGGTATCCCCCACTCCCCCCACATTCTCCTGCCCCCCCCCCCAGCTCTGCTAGAAGGGGTCCCCAGCTGCCAGGGACTTGGGTCCACAGCCCCCTGCACCAGGCAGAAGGCCACGACTGCTACAGCACAGCAGATCACAGAGGCCGGCTCCCTCCCCTCCCCCCATCTGCTGCCTGCCAGCTTCAGGCTCAGGTGTGGGGGCCAGCTCACTGCTGCTGCATGCAGTCCTGGACAGCAGAGGGGACACCCCCAACCCCCAAGATCTCTGCGCAGGGCAGGGCTAGGGATAGATTGCCTGCTGCGGGCTTGGGCTCCCGCCCTGCTGCCCTCCCCTGGGGACTCCGCAGTCCAGCATGTGTGACCCGGCACTGCAGGGAACAGCAGAGTCATACAAGTTCTGCACTGACCAGGCAACACATCCTCTATGCATGGGGGCAACAGGAGAAAGCGGTGCGGGGTTGTGCTGCTCACTGCAGCCCTGTAAATGGAGGACCTGTCACCAGGGCAGGGAGGACCCATGCCCCTCCAGATCTGTGTGTAGGGCAGGGCGGGTGAGCACTGCTTGCTGCGGGCTTGGGCTCCTGCCCTGCTTCCATCCCGTGGAGCTCCCACAGCCCAGCAGGTGCAACCCGGAGCTGCAGGGCAGAGCGCAGCTGCATAGGAAAGCTGCTTACCGGTATGAGCTCTGCGCTGTCCTGGTGACGCATCCTCCATGTGCATGGCTGCAGTGACAAGCATAACCCTGCGCTACTTCCCCTGCTGCCCCCGTGCACTGAGGATGCGTTGCTGGTGCAATGCGGAGTTGCAACAGCAAGGAGATCCCTGCGTGGCTCCGCTGTTCCCTGCACTGCCAGGTCACACAGGCCAGGCTGTGGAGGCCCTGGGGAAGGGCAGCAGGGCAGGAGCCCAAGCCTGCTGCAGGCAGCCTGCCCCGCGCCACCTCACACATAGATCTGGGGGGCATGGGTCCCTCCTGTCCCCCCAGGACTGTGTGTGGCACTGGGGAGCTGGCCCCACCCCCTCCCAAACAAGCCATCCGCAGCCCCATCCTGCTCCCCGTCAGCATTGCAGCCCTGGGCCCCAAGCCCCATGTGCTGCCCAGCTGGGCAGCATCCCTAGTCCCAGGCCTGCCCAACTCCCCCCTTCCCTCCCTACAGGGGCCTCAATTCCCCTCCCCCCCAGCTTATCTGGGGGAGCTGCTCTCCAGGCTGCCTGGGGCCATGTGCATGTACATGCCTAACTGCCCTTTTCCCACTCTCTCTCAGCCACCTGCAGGCGGGAACTCTGCCAACCTCCAGGGAGCTCATGGCAAAACTGCAAATTCCATGGGTTTCTCTGCTAAAATGAGAAATTCACGTTTTACTCTGGTAAGGGGGAAAATCCATGTTTTACTCTCTTTTTCTGTGGGAAATGGAAAACCCAGATCCCTGGACATGTTTCTTTTGTCAACGGAGAGTGGATGACTGCTCCTTTGAAACTTAGAGCTGATGACCCCACATTGCTGAAGAGTGACCACTGTTGACAGAGACAGGGTAGACCCTCATCAGAAACTTTGCAGGTTTTCTAGCTAGCTGGCTCAGGAAGAAGAAAAATAAAGGTAGGAAAGGAGAATAAAAACAATCTGGCATATAACCTAACAATACAGAGCATATTATAAGGCTAGCCTCTCTACTCATCTTCAAGCCTTCTCTCCTTTCCCAAGCATGTGTTAATATATTGTGATGATAAAACCAAGGCAGCCAAAACTTAGCTGTGGTTCGAACAGACTCATCTCAAGAACAGGTGACACTTCACTGACAAGATAGATTTCAAGTTTCTAGAGGCAATGATAGAGCCAATATGGAAGTTGACTCTCTTCTGCTGAAGCTCCTAAGTAGACAAATTTGAAAAAGTGCTAGTATAGTGGGGAAGAATAACTCCATTAGAACATAAAATATAACACAATTTTTCATCGCAGCAACTTCCAAAACAGTCACAAGCAGCCACATTACCAATTCAAAGTAGACCAAACTTCTCTCTGTACTGGGTACAAAGACTGACCAAAAAGAAAATGTTCTGAACACAAATTTGGTCAGTCATACTTCTGACAAACCTCACCCCTCAGCCAACACACAGAATGCAAGCCTTGCAATTTACTCTGAAAATGGCCATTTGGATACAGACAATTCCATACAAACAAACTTACTGTATTCCTTTCCATTTCAATTTAAATTGAATTCCTTAAGTACGCTTATAATAATTAGTTCTCGCTTAAAACACCAGTAAAACAGAGCTCCTATCATAGCTGATGGTTTAATTTTGGACATTAACAATTATTTATTCTTTTCCAATTGGTGCAACCTTTAGAAATAAAACAGAGGTGTTCTGATACCATGGTGATGGACATAGCATAAGGACCTAGGATGTTAAGATGTTTGAAATTCTAATCCAAGTTTAATGTAAATCACCAGTTCTTTAGTTGAAAAAAAATGTCCTTTCCTTGTAGATATGAGAACAGTTGCCAGCTATGCTGTTGAACTAAATGGTACTATTCCTGCAATACATTTGCATGCTTTAGAGTAGCAACCACTCTGGTAACTATCCACCCTGAATTACTAAAATGCTATCAGATTTTATTAAAACCCTATCAAGGGGGAAAATTCAAATCACTTATTATGCTCCACAATTATTGTAAACCAAACTGTTTAAATGAGAGGAGGAGATAATGATATTAACTTCTCAACTTAAAGCAATCCTCTGTGGCATGATTCTAAAATATTCTTTTGGTCTGAAATTTATGTAAATTGAATTCATCTATCATCAGTTATTACCAGTCTAGCTACATAAAAACAGTTTTCTGTAACAATTAGTTCTTTAAAACACTGTGTTTTAATTAGACCTGGGACATTATTAAACTTAGTATAACATGTACGCTATTATTCTTTATATCATGTTGCCTGGCAATCTCTGAGAGTACATGTTTTTGGGGGGGTTGTTGGAAGAAGTTGGCTTGGGTTTTAGTTTTTTGGGGGGGGTTTTAAAGCTACCTCCCCAACAAAAAACCTGTGAATCTAATTAATATAAAACAGGATCACCAATCAAAATAGATATTCAAATAAGCATGTTTGAATACCAGAAAATTACTTGCTCCTAGGCAAATAATTATATTTTACTATTACTCTGTCATCATTGGCAGGGTCAGGGCCAGGTCTGGGCTTTATTTATGCACTTCCAGAACTCAACTTCATCTTTGACTAACAGATACCAATATGCCTTAGAATGTGTAATTGTATATGGGAACACAAGATTGGAAGGGGCTTCACAGGCCATCAGGTCAATTTCCCAAAGTGCACAGGCAAGCTTTACCCAAAGATTCTGAAAATTGTCTAATTCAAACCTTCCCACATCACAACTACAAAGCACAACCCCCCATGTTTTGATATGGATACATAAAGAGATATTTGAAGCAGTGTGTGGTGCTTTTAGTTTAGATGCAATGTGATGTCAAGAGTTGCAATGTAGCAGCAAATCTCTAGGTACCCAGAGTCCACATGTAGGCACCTCTATAAGCAAGAGTGCTAAACAGCAGCCAGTAGTTTTCATTAACTTTTGAGAAGTTGGCCACTTTTCCATCCCCAAATTTAGATTTCTGAATAATCACCCTAACTTCATACAGAAAAAATTGTGGACCACATTCTGATCTCACACTGGTAAAAATAAGAAATAACTCCACAAAGAACAATATACTCCAGTACAAAACTGCAATTTACCTGCATATTCTGGACCCTACCTGACAAACACTTCCCTATACCCTTAACATTATGTACAAGAATAGCCACATTGGGTACATCCAGATGAGCATGGACATGCAGTATGTGGCACCACAGACCCGTCTGCAGCACCACATACCACATATGCAGGATTTCCCCACGTTGCTACTTTGCAGCGTTGGGAGGGGGGGGGGGGGGGGGGGGGGAGGAGAGGCTGACCCTGGGAAATCCCAGGATCAAAAAAACCCACACCAAAAATAAGTGAGGTGGTACATGTGGCTGCAGTGTGCACCGCCCAAAACCAGAGCCTGGCTCCCTGAGGCCCCCAGGTAAGGCTGCTGGGGCCAGCACAGTTGCTGGCCCCAGCCTTCCCTACCCCACCCAGGTTAACCAGCCACACACTTCAAGGGAAACAAATTCTGCGCTTTTCTGGCTGAGCCTACTGAGTACAAAATTGAACAAGTGCATGTACGTTTACCAGATAAGAGCGAACATAGTTCTATCATACATATGTATTCTATCTGTGATATACTAGATGCCATACATATACATGCTATTCCATGAAAAGTCACATTTTCAAGCTGCAACATGAAAGTACGTTTCTGATTATTGGCACATATTAATCGACCTCTTAATTTAACTTTTTACAATAAATTTGATCTTAAAAACCATTCTGCACCATATTATTAGTTCATTTGTTGAACAGCTTTTTTTTATGAATATGTTAACAGAAGAATGATCACTCTGGCATCTCTCTAGGGTTGTACACATGGCAAGAAGTCAAATCAGTGAGAAGAGGCAATCATACTATAAGGTTTTTTTTTAAACTAA
Source organism: Alligator mississippiensis (assembly GCF_030867095.1). Lineage (NCBI taxonomy): Eukaryota > Metazoa > Chordata > Crocodylia > Alligatoridae > Alligator > Alligator mississippiensis. The sequence continues at coordinate 100,494,015 of NC_081825.1, read as the reverse complement.
CCAAAAGGTCTCAATTGTTTGCATATATAGAAAATAATCTATATTTGTAACTCTCTGCGTCTCTAAACACTATATTATATAAAAATCTGTTTTTCCTTTTTTCATAAATAATTTTAACAGATTTAAGCCCTTCTTTGCAGTTTATTGTCTAACATTTTACACACCACTGTATCTACAAATTAGGTGTGAGAGATGTTTAAAGAAACAGTTACATTTTCAGCTGAATTGATCATCTTGTTTCTAGCTATTTCAGTATGTTCCTTAGAGACAGAGTAGAAGTGGCTTCAGTGACAATGAAATATGCTAAACAAATGACATGTCACTGAGTAAATTAGCATCTCCTCTATGATCAGCTGGGTCATGTTTTCTTTTCAAAATCCATGGCCTCTTGATAGAAAATAATGATCATCTGATAGACCTCATTAGAAAAATCAATATATTGACACATCTAAAACATCTGCATAATAATAGATTGTGTTAACTCATTAAGGAAAAAATTAAAAATCACTTTAGAATTATTCATTTATATTGATCAGAGATAATTTATAGACTCATTTTCTTGAGAGAGATACAATATAAATAAATAGTATTTAATAAAAAACTAAGGTAAAACAGGTTATGGACCACAACTTAACAAAATGACTAGCTAAACACTAACCCGTAATATACAAAATTACAATGTTACTACAGGACTAAGCATAAACGTTGCATTACTTACCAAAAAACTTCCGAAGGCTGAGTTAAATATAGCAGCTGCCTGGAGAGAAGAGAGAGAGAGAAAACTATATGGTACTCTGAAAAAAAACCGTCAAAAAACCTTTCATATTCTCCAAACACCTACCCCCCCGCCCTCCCCACTAGGCAAAGTTAGCCACTGCTTACAAAATTGCCAATGGCTCACAGCTTATGAAGACAGATGAGTTCCAGTTTATGAACTCATAAATAATGTGTTGCAAAAGCAAGCAAAACAAAAAAGAAAAAAGAAAAGCTTGGCTATTTGCAAACTTATAATGGGTACCAATCAAATCACCAACATACTACATGGAAAGTTGTCACTGATTCGGTTATAATTCACTAAGAATTTTACATAGCAATTGGGCATGTAAACCTGAGTAATTATTAAAAACAATCAATAATTGACAGACTCAGAAGTTTATTTAAATTGAACAATGAATTTCAAGTAGGAATAATGCATTAAAAGCAGAAAAACACAGTTAATTCTGTAGCCAAAATATTTAAGCATTTCCTAAGACTTACTATTTTTTTGTAGAGGAGTAAATAAGCAATTGATAATGCCTTATTAAGCCTTTTTGCTTACCTAAATATCCAGGAAATATAAGATGGCAGTATTAATCTCTTAACTTTAAGTTACTTGATTCCAGGAATCTAAGTAAAAACTTAAGTCTCAAAAGCTTCACCAATTACCAAGAAAGCATACAAAGTCTTGTATGGTATCCAGTTCAATGATGAAAAGCCACGAGGCAAGTTATACAGGGAACAGGGGTGGGGGGGGGACCTACCATGTACAAGAAGATCTACAGAGTCAAATTAATCACCATGGACATGTTCAGCCATAGATTAATAACAAGTGGATGCTAGCAAGTTGAGCAAGTTTGAATAAAGTCCAAATCCAGAATAAGAGCTGTAGCTGAACCTGCCTTCTGCTCCATAAGAAGATGCAATGAGAGTGAATGGGTAATGAGATCCCTGGCTCTAGAGAGCTTAGCTTTCTTATTCAAGTTCATAATTAATTCAAAGCTTTGATAATTTCATTAGATTCCTCCTCTGCTGGCCCTATCAATAAAAGATGGCACTGGACTGCAGCTCCTCAGTGGCCCAAACACAAAAACAAATCCAGACTGGGAAACCTTTGCTTACTTGCTTACTAACAGGGACAATGGCATATGGCACTCCATGTTGCAAAGGGAGCATCTGAATAGATACAACTAAATAAAACATTATAGTTGACAGTTGTAAACTACAGCAAGATATTTTAACACCTCTTCCTCATCAGCATTTCTCTTTTGAACATAAAAAGGAGGCACCAGTCCAAATGGTTTCTTCTGCCAGGGAGCACAGTGAAAGAGTGTGCTCAACTTATACTAATTCTTCAACAAGTTTAAACTTAAATCATGGTTTTTAGCCTACCCTCAAAACCTTAAGACTGATCTAGTCACATAACAAGAGATATAGAATATCTGTGCAGCAAACGAACTCTGCATATGATCAGCATAAATATGGGATATATTCCTGTATGCACCTTCAGTTTATAAACCCTCCAGATCATAATATCAGTATATTAAAAAAATAAAAATAAAAATCAGGTTTATCAAACCCTTTCAGAGTTTCTTGGACATTGGTCCTAAACTCTGGTGGCATCTTGCTGTCTCCCATCCTTTGCCAGCAGCAGATTACAACATAATCTCCTGAGTAGGGAAAATGTTTTAGCCTAAATAACACTCATTGGGCTCAGTATAGCAGTTTCTCAGAGAAACATAATGGTGTGTGATACAGGTCAGACTAGATAAACGTCATGGTTTTCTGGCCTTTATCTTGATGAAACTTGTGCCAGAGTTTTACAACTGTTCCTGGGAGGGAGGCTGTAAGCTTATTTCTGTTTCGGAAGCAATACCACTATCCAGGAAAAAAGAAAAACAAACAAACAAAAAACCAGCTGCCTGTCCTGACCAAGGCTGCTGACCTGACTATTTACATGTGCAACAGAAAAATTACCCAAAGGGAATCCAGTCCCCAACTGACCTCCCAACCAGTTACTAGATAAGACTGCCATTCCATACAACCAGCCAACTCACGGCAAAGGCCACAGAATGACCTGCTTGCTTTCATGTCTTCCAGCAGGACATTCTCATAAGTAGCAGCTGTGCTGGCAAGAGGAACACCTGCCAGGCAAGCAAACAAGCTCCCCCACAGGGGCCTTTCTTGGGAAGAAGTATGGAGGTTGAGAGAGGTAGGTGCAGGACTGAAATTTCAAGTGGGAAGGGAAGGGAATCACTGGGGGAAGGTGTGGTTTGATTTTTTTTTTTTTTAGAGGAAATCTTTGATCCTTGTTAACATGTAGGTAGCACGTTTCTGCTCTGAAAACATTCTGATAGTCTATTAAAGGTAAGTTTCTGAAAAACACCTATAGGAACTCAGTGTCCAATTCTCACAAACTTGCAAGGGTGCTGAGCAAGTGTGTCACTCATGGCGATAAGCTGATATACATTTTCCTGGTGTAACTACTCTGGGCATGTAGCAGACTCTCCTTTGGTAAAGTTCTGACTAAAGAGGTATTCAAGAACTGATAATTCTATTATAATCAAAATGGTGATTACACATTCATATCTTACTCAAGAAGAACAAAGTGGATGTACAACTGAAGTTTGTTGGCCTCAACCCTGCAAACCCTGGGACTAGATATTATTAAGTACCTCACTCAGTAAGAAAGTGTCTTAGCTCAATCTGGTATCAAAAAAGAAAGAACAGAAATCAAGCAATAAATAGTAACAAAGCCAAAGGTTGCAAATTACAGCTAAATATACTCCTGTACGATTCTGACCCTATGGAATATAACCACTTTTTGCCTCCATCATCCCTTCTGTGAATAGTATTGCTTAGGTATCTCACAGCTCATTGTGAAAATTAATTCATTTTCTGAAAAACACTTCAAAATCTTTAGTCAGACAGTGCAAACAAGCATTTACTTCAGCACTATGCACTTTCTGCTTGAAATGTTTATTATTTGTGTTTCTTGAGGATTATTGTATCTTGTGCATTATTATGTATTTCACACTAACTTTGGTACAAAGGAGATAATGAAAGATTTAAATGTATTCAGATTTTGATTAAATTAATGCTTTATGTGGAATGTGTGCATTCCACTCCCCAGTAATATTAACAGACAGTTCTATGTAAAACCAAGGGCAAGATACTTTTGTAAAGTTATAACCAATCTATTCGCATGCTTAAATCAGACCACAGTCTAAAATGAAAGGTGTACCCATCAACCCATTACCACCCAACTGACCCATTCACATCTGTTATTTGGATAAACAACAATTCAAACATAATTTACAGAACTAAGCATGTTGTAATGCTGGGGCCTGGTAGATAGGAATGTTTATACCTCTACTTTGGTTTAAAACAATAAGCCTTATCAAACAGTTAAACTACTTTTCAGTTATTTCAATAGGGTTGTACAACCCTTTCTTGGTAATTCACAATCTTTCTTCTCTCCTGGAAGACTCACGACTCAAATTCTTTCAAAGAAAAAAAACCTGAGCCAATATACAGGGGGACTTTAATTCTGTATTTGATAGCAAGTGTGTGTATGATCCTCCTGTTAAACTTCACCACTTCCTCTCACACTGTAGGTACCCATTTAAACAAAAATAAAGACAGACTACTACATCTGTTAACATTGATAGCCTAAGACTCCAAAGTGCTTCCTAAAAATGAAACAAAATGGGACAAAACCATAACCAAGACTGCATATGTTCCGTAGCAAGCAAAAGACAAATTCTGTAGCAAGACAACTGGCTTCTACAGCATTCAAGTCCAACAGAACAGACATTTTGCAGCAAATGCAGGGAAAAGCTGATAAGCTAAGGTTTGAGTTTAAATATGAAACATTCTATACCCAGTACAATCTCTCTTGTGATATTTAGCAATCTAGCTCTCTACATAGTTTCACTGTATTACTTTTAGTACCCAAGGTGACAAAGTGCAACGAAGAAGTTGTAAAGAGGTGTTGGCTGTTTGAAGGAGAACAAGGAGCAGCTTTTGGGACTTGTGAAGTTTGGAATAGTGGGATAAACATATTACTTCTATGCTCCTACAACAAAGGTCAGCAAAGAAAGAGTTCTAATAAGCCACCGTCATTAAGTTGTCATCTTTAGGTTTCAAAATTTGCATACCAAAGGAGATGGATGTTCATAGTTTCATTAGAATTACTGTTTTCCCCCTGCACATTTGTAGGAAATTCTATTACATAGGTTTTTGCTCACTTCATTTTTAAAAAATTCCTTTGTTACCAAAAGCAACCGTCTTAAAGTTAAAAATACTGATTTTAGAGCATGATGCCACAGAAGAAGGGCGATTCCACAGCCACATCTGCATTTGCAGAATAATGCCACTGACAGGGCCCAAGAGGCTCATAACCAGGTGGGATTTAGTCGCAACAATCTCACAAGGACACTTTACACATGTCTGCAGTCAGGCAGCCTACAATTATTAGCAGATATAATTTTAGAGTGGTAAAAAGTGCATAAAAGGCTTTACAGTACAAATACCAAAGCAAAGGCCTATTTCAAAGAGTTTAAATCCTAATTTAAGACATGCCACAATGGAGGGAGGCAAAAGAACAGCAGGACGTTGGGGAAGAAAGGACAGACAACGGCTTCAGTAGTAAGACTGAGTGCTTACTCAGCAGAAGATAGAGAACACAAGATGGTGGTACAATCCTTTATTTTTGCATTAGTACAACATTGGTGTTCGTGAGGACCTATTTCTTACAGAATTTGCAGAAGAGAATCTTAAGAGCTTTGAATGAGAGGGAATTTTGCATTGGCAGACTACTTCAGGAAGAGAACTGTATCTACACAATTAGATCAACACTGAAAAGAACAAGAGTAGCGGAAGAAAAGGGCAGATGACATCCAGACTGGCTTGAATGGGCTGACAACGTCTCTTAAGTGACTACTTCAATCTCCTATTTAAAAATAAAATCTCATCTTTATTGTTACTGTAGGTTATGTCTTAACTGCTGTTTCCAGTAATAAGATGTTATATTTTTGGAGAAACATGTTTGCCACAGGTCCTTTACTATAAACAGAATATAAATATACTTAATAGATTTAGTCTACAATGCTGTTCATAACTATTCATTTGAATTCAGACAGGAAAATATATATATTCAAGTTCCTGGTTTTGGGTGCTAAATTGAATCAGGTGTCCTCTCCTCTTAAGAAAATTAAGTTGCTTTTGTGCAAGAGTGTTTTAATGAGAACAGAGCCTGCCGACATTGATAAATGGGAATGACACCGGAGAGAGCATGTAAGCAGGACAATATGTGCATGTTACAGTCTTACAGGCTATTTTTCACTGACTATCCTGAATGACTTCGCTGTTTCTTAAGGGGCCTATTAATCTCAAATTTAGTTATTACACAACGTTTATTTGAACATATATTCTGTGGATGATGACAGTTAATAAAGGAAATCTTTTACAAGCTGTATTTTTACATATTGTTCCACCTACAGCTCCCAGTCATTCTATTGTATTGGAATAACCCAGTTATGATGCAGCTTTAAAAAAAGGCACATATATTCAGATTCCTTTCTAAGCATATGGGGACTCTTAAATAACTGTTAAAATGCATATAAAACCTGCTACAACATGGCAAAATAAAAAAGATGGTGTTAACTGCTAAACAAAATCACTGGATGCACAAATGCCTCCTCAAAAGCAAAGCACATGCCTTTTAGCACTTCCATATCATATTTTAAAAATGAATGGGGCCAGATTCTACCTTGGGAGGTGTACATGCATTTCACACTGAATTCAATGGGAGCCGTGTGTGCGAATCTTAAACAGAGTTTGGCCACAGGTGTATAATATCTTACCAGCAGTCCTTGCAAAAGTACTCTCTCATAAGGAAGTTGATGATGATTAATTTTGGTCTAATTTTTTTGGCTTCAAATAAAAGAGTTTCTAAACTCACTTAATAAAAATATTGAATTTCCTGCCACTTTTACTAAAAGTGTGGCATTATATAATTTTTCCCTAAGCACATATTATCCTCATCCAATAGTGAAAAAGCCATGAGAGTGGTTACTTTGCATATTCTGAGCCAGTACCATCTTTGTTGTGATCCACTGGATTTATAAGGCTGGGGCAAAAATATCACACTTCCTCTTTCACTGAATCCTGCAACAGAGCTGCACTTCTTTCTTGATTATAAAAACTGATTACAAAAATATTAAATAACCAAGTTTTATGAAGCTCATACCAAAATATCCTACAAAATTAAAAAGGAACAAAATGTATACTGTTTATTTGCATTTCAGCAAGGGAATGCTGTCAAAAGCACACTGTTTTCTGACAGACCTCAACATTGATCTGAGACCATGAAGCCATGCACAATGAAGATTTGTTCCATACTAGCAGTTGTCATCAGCTTAGGCCACTGGCACGTGTTCATTTAATGAAATGATCCCCCAATCCCAACAACTACGCCTCCTGCCATAGCAAGGATCAGATCCCAAATGATGCTACAATTACTTGCCAGTGCAGGATGACCCAGAGATCATAATCCCACTTCCCCTCCACCTGCAAGTTGAATGCCAAGTGCTGACAGCCTGGAGTAGACCAGAAAGGTCCCAGAGCTGGGACTGAAAATCAGCTTATTGTCAGTCCTAACCCCTGGGACCACACCAGGGTCTTATTGTTGGTCCCAGCCCTGGTATCACATCAAAATCTGGAACCAACTCTGGTGGGGTCCGGGAACTGACAATTAGCTGATCGCTGGTCCCAGCCCCAGGACTGAACCAAGGTCTAGAACCGTCTCTGGTGTGCCCCAGGACTGACAATCAGCTGACTGTTAGTCCCAACTCTGGAACTACAGGGGAGTCTGGAACCAGCTCCAGTGAAGTCTCAGGGTTGAGATCTAAAAATCAGCTGATTGTTAGTTCCTGCCTTGGCACCTCACCAGGGTCCTGAACTCGCTCCCTGGGGTTGACAATCAGGTGATTTTGTATCCTAGCCCAGGACCACACAGGAGTCTGGAAACAGCTCCAATTTGTCACTACCCTGCCACACGTTCAATTTAAATCACAAAGGAAGCCAGCCACAAAAAAACCCTGCGCATTCTTTGTGGAACATTTTTGTGGCTGTTTTCCCATTTTGTTGCACTATTAATTCCTTTAACATGTGGCAGGATTACTATTTATGGTATGATTAACATGTAATGACTGCCAGGGGTCTCAGCCAGCTCTGGAATTCTGCAACAAATACTTAACCAAAACAAGCTGACAGCTTTACCTTGCTACTTCCTAGCTATAGCCCTATAAGACACCCTTTGGTAGAAACCAAACCTTGCACTGGCACAGATTCCCACCTTGATGGTTCAATATAAGACTTGCTACTCTTTGGGAGAAATGATATTTATGAAAACTGCCATTGTGGCAAACCTCCAGGAGACGTGTGCTTTGTTTATCTGCCTCTTCATTATAAGTATCCTTCAATTTCACCAACATCTCTGGCAATACGAAGAGGGAAATTCTCCGTTTCTCCACAACATTTTAGTCAGATGCTTAAATGATTCAAGATGGAACCAAGATCCATCTTTTCATAGTGATTGAAATTTCAGTGGTAGCAGGAAATGACAACTAGTATCAATCCAGGAAGTTATGTAGCCAAGTATCTTCCAGACAAGCTATTGTAGTTTAGCCTTCATCTACTATGGGAAAAGAGTGTGAACATGGGAAGTTACCACAGAGTAGCTGATGCATGGTAAATCCTGACCCCCTACCTCACAATAACTACCTAGTGTGCACAGCTCCTACACTAACAAATATGCAAGTAAGCCCACCTTCAGATTTTATGGAGACACATGTGGTGCTCTTCTGATTCCTATTTATATTTGATGTGGTCCCAATTTTATCACCTGCCAGGAAGCAGGACATTGAAAAAAGGGGTCAGGAAACATTGTGATACCTTGGAATCATTTACTTATAGCTAATAGAAATGTCATTTTTTATTTTATGTGGTAAAAAAATCTCACTCAACTATCATTTATCCATGTTGGTCACTGTAACTGTCCAGGAACTGGGATCAAGGGACATAATTTGCTACACACTGGAATGTCGCTGGAATTCCACAACCTCCCTCTTGTAACCTATTCCAGTCCATAACTATACCTACAGTTAGAAACCATTTTTAACATCTAATTTAAATTTCCCTTCCTGTAAGCTAACCAAATTTCTTCTGTCCTAATCCCCAGTGGGCACAGAGAACTATTCATAACAGTAGTCCTCAACTGGGGTACTATGAGACACTTTCATGGGTGCCAAGGAGCCAGCACCATTGCTACCCCCATCACCATAGCCTCATATGACTGTTTCCAGATATCAGAAAAACCTATATATAGGCGCAGGTTTGCCCCTTCCTCCCATAGCCACTTCCTGGTCTGGCCCTGCATGGATCTCCTGGAAAACAGACTGTTACTAAATTCAGAAAATTATGGAGGGACGCCATAAGCCTAAAAAGGCTGAGAACCACTGGTATACAACCTCTCCCATTACAGCAGCATTTACATATTTGAAGATTTTTGCCACGTGATTGATTGCCACATCTCCTTTTGTCGGTCTCTTCTTCTCTGGACTACGTGATCCTAGTTCTTTCAATCTTTCATTATGCATCACATTTCCTCTATTTCATCTATTTCGGATCATTTTGTTATTCTCTATGGACTCTCTCCAACTGATCGACATCTGATCTATATTAACACTAACACACTGAAGTGTAGTGACCAAAACAGGGGTTTAGGTTGTAGCCGTGTTGGTCTAAGGATATAGGCAGACAAGGTTCCTTGGGTGAATTTGATATCTTTTATTAGACCAACCTAAATGGCTGGAGAATAGTTATTAAGCAAGCTTTCGGGTTCAAAAACCCTTCGTCAGGCTAAGGACGCTGCAGCAGTTGGTGTATGCTGCAGCGTCCTTAGCCTGACGAAGGGTTTTTGAACCCGAAAGCTTGCTTAATAACTATTCTCCAGCCATTTAGGTTGGTCTAATAAAAGATATCAAATTCACCCAAGGAACCTTGTCTGCCTATATCCTTAGACCAACACGGCTACAACCTAAACCCCTGTTTTGGTCACTACACTTCAGTGTGTTAGTGTTAATATAGATCAGATGTCGATCAGTTGGAGAGAGTCCATAGAGAATAACAAAATGATCCGAAATAGATGAAATAGAGGAAATGTGATGCATAATGAAAGATTGAAAGAACTAGGATCACGTAGTCCAGAGAAGAAGAGACCGACAAAAGGAGATGTGGCAATCAATCACGTGGCAAAAATCTTCAAATATGTAAATGCTGCTGTAATGGGAGAGGTTGTATACCAGTGGTTCTCAGCCTTTTTAGGCTTATGGCGTCCCTCCATAATTTTCTGAATTTAGTAACAGTCTGTTTTCCAGGAGATCCATGCAGGGCCAGACCAGGAAGTGGCTATGGGAGGAAGGGGCAAACCTGCGCCTATATATAGGTTTTTCTGATATCTGGAAACAGTCATATGAGGCTATGGTGATGGGGGTAGCAATGGTGCTGGCTCCTTGGCACCCATGAAAGTGTCTCATAGTACCCCAGTTGAGGACTACTGTTATGAATAGTTCTCTGTGCCCACTGGGGATTAGGACAGAAGAAATTTGGTTAGCTTACAGGAAGGGAAATTTAAATTAGATGTTAAAAATGGTTTCTAACTGTAGGTATAGTTATGGACTGGAATAGGTTACAAGAGGGAGGTTGTGGAATTGGAACCTTGTGACCAAAACAGGACACAATACTCTATCTGAGACCCTAACACTGCTGAGTAGAGTGGAAAGATTACTTCACATCTTGCATGTGACACTCCTATTTGCACACCATTAGACTTTTTTTCCACAACAGGTGACACTTTTGACACATATTTGCTTTATAATCCCCTGCAACTCCCATATGCTTGTCTGTAAAATTGTTCCTAGGTAGTCATTTCCCATTTTGCATTTACATAGTTGATCATTACTACCTTAGTGCAATACTTTGCACTCTATGTGTTGGGTACTTGAGTGAGATGGAGAGTATGAGTAGTCCAAATCCCTGAAGTCCAGTCCTCTTCCCAATTCCAAAAGGATGTAATTCACTGCCTCCTACTCTGTCCATAAATGGTCAGCAATATGAAAACAAGTATCCATGTATTCATCCTCATTCCAACACACCACAATTAGTTCAGGAACTGAATGTCTAAATTGGACATTTCGATGCTATCTTTACTAATAAGCACAAGCAGCTTCTCTCTGTTTCTTTTCTCCTTTCAAAACAATACAAATTAAATATAAAAAATGAAAACAATGCAGAGTGTTAATTTAAGCACCTACACAGGAATGATAAAGAGCAAACAGTGTCATAGAATCACCTAGCTAATAAAAAAATATGAAAGATACAACTCCTTCCATTTCCCCTTTTTTGCACATCTAAGTTAATGTGAATTAATCTTGACATTACATTTTTTTGAATATGTGAGCAGTGAATTCATGCTATGAGCAGCAGATTCTGCTAAAATATTTGAAGTTTTCTTGCAAAGCGGTTTTATTTGGCTCTTGCCTGTAAGATCTGTAAAACCTTCCTCTCCACAGGCAGCCCTGCTTATGCTAGATAGGAAAAGGTTTTCATTCCCTATACCTGAGGAGGCAAGAAGGAACCTGTTATGCAAGTACTTTTCATTGAAGAAATCAAATTATTTCCCCAGCATTTCCAGGCATTAAGAAACACCTGAAAACCTCCAACGAGGGGCCTTTCAACACCATGAAGGTATAGTGGGACCTCTTCTAGCTGTAGGTTTGGCACCTTAGTGAGCCAACCCCATATTCCAGTTTAAGAAGAAAAAAACGAAAAACCAAAGAACAGAACCAGCAACTAAACACACAAGCATGAAAGCCACCTACAAATCTTATTTATGGCTCATATTTGTTAATGGCTGAAGGCTTATTAGCTTAGTGAGCCAGGCAATAGCTGTAGCACCAAAACAAATGGACTGCCAAGCAATGATTTAATAAAGAGGCCCAGCTGAACAATGGTGTTTAAGTAACTCTGCCAACCTGAGGCTCACTTCTGGTCAAACATTTCATATCTGTAAGTGACTTTCTCTTAAAAAAAATTATCACAGAAGGTATCCTCAAAGGATACAGAGCAATAACAGCCTCCCAAACATACTTTTATTTAAGTTCAAATTTTCTGAGATCTTAAGCTGTGAGAAAAACACTTAAAGGTCTTGTCCCCAGATCCTCTTGAAGACACATCATCTATAACATGATTAGAGGTCTAGTTAAACAATGCATCCCACAACTCCAAGGAATATTACTTTTCTGCTGAAGTGAAATGAAAGAACAAGGCCACTTTTTAAAAGATGCCATGTGCATTAACTGAAAGGCTGTGTCTATATCAGTATATATGCGCCACTGTCATACTACTTACAGTGCAGGTTGCTGGGGGGTGCTAGTGTAGACAGGACCAGGCATATCAATCATTTTCTCACCAAAGCACACTTAGCACAGAACTAAACAGGATTGTGACTGGTAGGCCAACAGCATCTGATCTATAGTAACACTCCCACCATTGCTAAAACTGATGGAGCTGCACTGCTAGTAGTGCAAATAGCAAAAGTTTGAAGAAAAATATGAGTAAAAAGAAGTACATATGTGTGTGGGGGGGGGGGAGGGTGTTGGAGGGGGATGTTGCTAAAGTACCTGCTTTACAAAGTAACTGGTCAAGTGGTTTATTCACTAGATGTGTGCCCTGCCCACTATAATGAAGTGAATATTAGAATGTGTCACAGGTTGCAATGAAATGTATTCGGAGGTGTCCATCTAATCTCAGTTGCAGGAGGTGTCCATTTAGATTACAAAACCAACACTGTTTTGGCACTAGTACCCTTTTCCCAGTTGGCCTGAGGCAAAGGTGTAAACATGTACTGAATTGAGCTGGTAGACCTCCATTTGTGAGACCAGCCAATGCCCTGAATTCTCTGCAGTCTTTCAGGAAAAAAGGAAATCAGCTGTAGGCAAGAGGCCATCGCTACCACTATCACCAGTGGAAAAGACAAACAGACCCTAATGTGTGTAGTTTTACCATTTAAAAATGTGTTTACATAGTACTGCACTCATCACAGTTGTAACTGATTACTGAGGTTGTATTAGACAGAAAGCTATGATTAGATTATTATAAAATGAAATATAGTTTTAAATAATGCCTTTTCTGCTGCAAGAATCTCAAATAATTTTACCAAATAATGAATCGGACATTAGGAGTATCTTTTTTTATCAGGATAATTGCATAGATAGTAACAAACTCCAGGGGTTTCATCTACAGAGTTCCACTCACATTCTCTGAGGAGTGGAACTTGCTCTTTTCCAAGGACCTAGAGTGGGGTTTGGCTCAAAGATGTCATGACGTTGACTCACAAGAGGTTTGCTACTAAAACCAGCAGACATTCTATCTGTACTCAGTATATTTCCTAGTCACTTCACTCAGTTTCTCTGGATGCCACCTGCAGTACAGATGATCAAGAAATTTGCTTTAATCCAAAATTTAAGTAAAAAATCAACCTTTTTGTGAAATATTTGGAAACATTGAAATATTTTGTCTCTATATTTTGCAACAAACCGACACATTTTGCTTTGTTTCAGTGTAAAATTGTGTTCCCTTTGCCTCGTCATCATATCCAAACGGGATGGGGGTTAGAGTGCCTTGTGCCTCCACTCTCCAGTATGAACCAGGCTCCCAAGTTAGGCAGCAACTCCCATGGTACACCACAGCTACAGAATTCATCTAATGCACTGGAGTTGTTCAACCAGAATGATGTAGTCCAACCAAGAAGAATTAGGGGATGAGGCACCTGAAGTATAAGGAAAGCTAAAATGAGGCACAAAAACTACAGTGGAAGCTAAGTCAAACTCGCCCAAGATAAAATGTTTTGGATTTGTAAAACTGAACTCCCCCCCCACCCCCCCACCGCACACACACACTCCCCTCCTAAAAAAAGGCTTCAAGTTAGGTCAATCTAACCCCAAAGTAAAATATTTAGATATTTCTGACAGAAGACAGGAAAAAAAAAAAAATCACAATACCTAAATCTTCCTGTGGAAATTAAAACAAAAAAATCCTGATCATCTTTTATCTGTGCTGAAAATACTCCACCTCCTTCAATCAGCATCAGGTTTAATCAGCCAGACTGAAAAACATGCATAAGCAGCAGAGAAGAAAGGTTTTACATATCTAGGATGGATAGATACCCAATCACAGAAGAGACCTCCAGTACTAGAGAACATTTCAAGACTTGAAGAACGTCTTGCATTCAAAAAACTATCTAACTTTATTCTGACCAAGTAGTTGGTACAATAAGCACGATGACTTCCCCAAAACACTTGCTCCTCTTTTAATTCCTGGACCATCATGGCTATAACATCACTCTAACACTACCAGAAGATTTCAACAAGCTTTGACCATAAACTCCACACTTTTAACATAGTCTCCTCCTGTGTTTCACCATTTGTAAGTGAAAATATTAGAACCTTCTTATCCCTCTGAGAAACTGTGGAGATGAATTCATTAAAACTGGTGAGCCTCCAATATACTAGGAAAAAGTTTTCATAGAAAACCTATGAGGAAATGGATAATCCTGTATTCAGCAAAGGGCTTAAATAAGGGCATGCACATGAATAACAATAAAAAGAATGACCCATTCAGTGAGCTCCGTCCACACTGTGCACTAAACGAGACAGGGATCCTGGGGGAAAACCAGTACACAAGCATGTATTTTAAGGCTGTATCATAATGCATATGCACAGAGAGGTTGAAAAAAGGTTGCAGAGTCAACTTGAAATCTGGCATTTTCTAACCCAAGTTCTTGATCTTGCAACCTGAAAGTTTTTAAAAAATTGGTGCTTGTGCGCTCTCACTCTCTCTCTCAGCTGCAAAGTCAGGCTTTCACAAGTTGTAACAGCTGCTGGTCTTTCTGTGCAATTTCAGGTACTTATTTTAAGGAGGAAGTATCTTTTGTAGTAATATGGCACAGCCATATATATGAATTTGGCACAGAGAGATAAGTGGGGTAAAGAGTAGGCAGTTTAGCAAATTATTGTTAAATAATAATAAATGTCCTACAGTACACTGCTTGCAGAATATTACCTAGAACTAAAGGCTAATGGTTCTTTTGATTAAAATACGCCCAGTACAAATGTGCACAAAAATACAAGATGTATGACAAGCAAATCACATATCAGACATCTCACATGCTAGCTTTATTTAATAAAAACAAGTAGAGTTTTTTAGTGTAGAAATTATTTCTGAGTATTCTGCAATATTGTAGGACCACTTTTAAGGCAAGCTGGGAGAGCAGAAATCATTCATGAAATTCCTATGACGAGAATATTGAATAGAGGTTTACCACTTATTACACAAAAGAAAAAAAGGAAGCCCTTCCTAGTAACAAATTGCTCGCTATTTCCATCAAACCAAGATCAGGCAGTTTACAATACTATCAAAAGGATTTTTCTTATCATTCACTCTCACATATTTATTCTATGACTGACTTTAGGAAATTCCATATGTAGGAAAGATTCAAGGAAAATATTACAGTATTGTCAAGGCAGAGTTAATGCAAAATCCAATTTGCTCCTTATGCAACAACAAATATAATCTGTTTCTATACTCTACTGTCAAAGATGTATGAACAAAATTCAGACTGATGTACTCATCTACAGTATATAAAAAAATTGTATCATGGTTGTAAGCTACAGAGTAGCAGAGTATGAGACGGTAATCAAAGTCCTGAAAAATACTCCACTGTCAGCATTGTACACAGGTACCAGGTATTATAGCACCTTGGTTTAAAATAAATCAACATAAATGCCTGCTTTGGTAAGCATTTCAGATTCAGTGTACATCAGCATTAGAAGGGAGGGCAGTAGAAGGCACAAAGGAATGAATCAGAAAATGGGGTTTATAAGTAACAATTCAATTAGCAGATTTATACTATTCTTTTTCTAATAAACTTTCTATCTGAACCTATATGAAAACCCTCCTACAGATTTCCTTCCTTCATTTACATATCTGTGCAGGCCTGTTCTTTTTTCTTTCAAGCCCCTTTGCCCTTTCAATCATGAAGTATATTACTCCACTGTCAGTGCAAAGCAGTTCCTAACAACAGGGAACCCAGCTGGGATAGGAAGAGGGCAGCAGGCTCATGCATTAACATAATAATCCAACTGTGTTCCCATAGGCCCTTAGGGCAGACAGCATATTAGGTAGGCCTCCTGTGCAGACCCTAGTGGAAGCTGCCTTATCACCTGCCTATCAACCTGTGGCAGTTACAGCCGATTCAATAGCACCAGCTCCTGCCAAGCTGTGGTGCCCAATTACCTTACTACAAAAGGCAGAAATCTATTTCTTTACGTCTGGTTAATGTACCTGATGCATGCCCTTATTTATGATTTGAATATATGTTTCTGCAATCATTTCCAGGGAACTGACTTATTGCCTTTTAACTTCTGAAAGTCTAGTTTTCTAAAGGACATATTGCTGCAGCCAGCAGGAGCAAGACCTTGAAACAAAATTCCAAATAAAGCAGAGCTCTGCACATGCAACTTTCAGCTCCATAAGCCTGTGGATTATTCTGTGAATGAGACAAAAAGCAAAATCTCTTTTAGCTATTGTTATTTCCTTTCAAAACCTACTCAAGAGTTTTTACGTTTGTAGCATCTGATGACTTTCAGCAACAGAGCTGTTGTCATCTACAGCCCAAACTCTACCTTCATGCAAAGGCATGGTTACTAATGGATGAAATATGGCCTATCATATATGTTTTTGTGTACATATATATTGCTGCACATGTACATGTTAAGTATTTATGTAGATCGCCATATCTGGCTGATTTCAGACAAAATATTATGCTATATAATTTGATGAAGGCTTTGCTTATGGCAGTACCAATCTTAATTTACAAAACATTTCTCCCTCTAAGAAATATTTTCAGTGATTTTTTTTTTTAAACAGAAAAAATTAGAAACTAAATTTAAAATGTCCCCTTTTCTCTATTCCATTAGTAGAGCTGTTCTACAAGTCCATGCGCGTAATCGACTACTCCTTTAATACAAACACCTTTGATTTACTGTATGCATGTTTGTTTGGTTTGTCTAGGTTGTTGTTTTTTTTAACAACCTATAGAACATATCTAGTTAGGGAAAGACAAGTAGACTATTAAAAACACTGCTTTGCTCATGTAACACAGAACACACAAAAATATTATTTAGTACATATTACAGAAGATGACCTCATAAAGATCATCCATGATTTCTAAAGGCAGTCTAGTAAAGGCTGAGCCCCTCCTGGGACCAGCCGATCAGGTTGTTTGATTCCCTGCTCTGGCGGGGAGTTTAAAAGACCTGCCTGAAGCAGCATAGGTAAGTACCCCCTGACCTAGGAGCTGCAAGCATAGGCATGCCAGGTGCCTGCCCCCACAGCCAGGCATGGGGCACAGAGTGCCCCCACTTCAGATGCTTCCCCCTGCCCAGCATGGATCTCCACTTAAAATTCTTGCTTTGCTTTGCTTTGCTGCCATGCAGGAATGGAGAACTTCCCCCTTCCTTTCTCTGTGCGGTGGGATAAAGTGAGGTGAGAGACCCGTGCTGGGCAGGGGGGAGCCCCTGCAGCAGAGGCACCCTACACCCCATGCCTGGCTATGGAAGCAGGCACCCAGCATGGGTCTCCTGAGTCCTGCTGTGCAGAGAAGGGGTGGGGGAAATTCCCTTCCTCTCCCATGCAGCAGCAGAGTAAGCAGGGCTCAGGAGACCCTGCACCATGCTGGGGGAAGGCCTTGCTCCACACCTGGCTGTGGGGGCAGGCACCCAGGAGGAGGGAACCCTCCGCTTCTCCCTCCCAGCCTCCAAACCATGTCCTCAAAGTTCAAGACCACAGAAAGCAGTCTGGCAAGAAGAGGGGCTATGTTTGCGCTGGTTAAAGTATTCACAGCTGCAACTATACCTCTGCAGAAGCTTGAACACCCAAATCCTGAGACAGTACTTGCAGGACAATGTGTCAAATGGGGGAAGTATTCCAAGAGCCAGGGCCATCCCTGGGGGGTGTGAATCAGGGTGACAGCCCCAGGCCTTGCACTTTGGGGGGCCCCGCGGAGCCAGGCAGAGCGGTGTGGGAATTCTGCGCTGCAGCCACCTTCATGTTTGGCCCTTCTCCACTGCTGAATCTGCCGCTGGCTTCGTGTCCGGGGGTGGGGCCCCACACAGGCTGATTTGCCCTGGGCCCCGCACCCTGCTCAGATTGTCTCTGCCAAAAGCTAACAGGCTTTGGGAAGAATATCTTCTGCAGCTGATAGCGTCACACGTTCAGTCCACAAAAGCTGCACTGGCAGAGTTCAACTCCATTCCCATTGGGGTCGATGAAGCCACAGACAGTTAAGACAACTACGTACTGTGTATTTTATTTGTAGGTAGGAGCTGGACAGGTAGTGACCTGCCTGTTTTACAGGCAGAGCCAGTCTACCTCGAGGGTGTTAGTTTTTCTATAGTTGCACAGGCAGGCATGAAAGCTGTTTTCACTTATATCTTAGATTTCAACAAGATCTCGGCCTTCCTTTCTGACAACGCCAGGTACATGTGTAAGGCTTTAGCTGATGTGCTCCAGGGAGCAATGCTCAACTCTGTACGTGTCACCTGAAATGCACCCACCCTGTCATTGGTGGGTGACATCTGGTGCACGCAGTTCGAAGATGTAGATAGCCCAGTGTCCTGCCTGAAGAAATCCTTTAAACTCTGCTGGCTGTGAGCTCCGATACAGAGAGTCTGTTGCCAATCAGTGTGAGGAACCATGTGCCACTGTTCTGCTGGAATTCATGGTTCAGGGCTGTCCAGTACCATGCTGAAGATATCCAGTACTACTGGCACTTTCTGGCCAAAGAGCTAGATATCACACTAAGCATGCAGTGCATGCTACAGCTAAGGAAGGGATCTCCTGGAGGAGGAAGACATTAAAGAGCAGGTGGCCTTTGTGGCAGAAAATGCCACAAAATTCATGGAGCTCCTCACCTGGTTTGAGGGCTAGCAGCCTTCTATTCGCCAGGCTCACAACAAAGTGATGGATTTACTAGCTGGGTTGAAGCCAGGGCACCATTGCACAAGCTTTCCAAGTGTTGATGAGAAAACCAGCAGAGAAGGAAGGTGTTTCAGGCAGTAGCTGCCAAGCTGCACCAATATTACAGATACAATCCCTTCAATCCACCAAGATTCAGGCAACCAGCTGCCTCATTCCTTAGGGCAGCACAAATTTTTGACTCAAACCAGGTGGCTCTGCTGAGCTTTGATGCTCAGCTGCTCAAGTCCGTTTGTGGGTATGGGAAACAGCATGAGGAGGAATATCCTGCTTATGTAAGCAGGAGCAAAGAGTGTCAGCTGCCCATGAATGTAACTGTATTCTTGGACTCTGTCAGGAAGCAGTTCCCAGAGCTATACGCTAGCAAAACAGTGCCTCACAGTCCCCACGAATTAGGTAGATGCGGAGCGTGCCATCTCCATCTATGGCCAAATGTTCACTCCACAAAAGACAGGATATGTCACCAAGAAACATCAGTGGCTGGTCCATGCTCGCTTTCAATAGTTAACATGGATTTTGCAGCAGTGGACACTGCCTGAGGATCAGTATTCTGTCAAAATTAGCACTCAATAAAAGCTGTTGTTTAATAAAGTTTATTTATTATGGCTTCATCAAGAATTTTACAGTGGTGAGCTTTACTTAAAAGTTATTTAATAAGTGGTGATCTTTACTTTCTTAAGACACCTGAAGAACCTGTGCTGCTGTTCAATGGTAATCAGCTCTATGGCAGGTTCCCTCAAGCAGCGGCATGGGAGAGCCCACCCTAAAAAATGCCTGAAATTGTCTCTGGCGAGTCTGCAGGGAGCCCACTTTTCCCTCTGCCAGAGCCTGAATTGCAGTGGTCTCTACCCACAATTATCTATCTAAAACTTAGCCCACAAATTAGGAGGTGAGATCAAATCACAAATAAAGCTTTGACCTGAATCTTTCTATTTTATGTTATTAGTTTCTTAGTAGTAAAGGACCCTCCCCCTCCAGGGCTTGCAAAGCAGCATACAAGCCTAAGAGGTTACAAAAGTAATAAATATCAGCTGAAAGAATCTTCCCCTACATGGTCTTAACCCCGTATTAGATTAGTCTGCCTCCTATTAGCCGCCAAAATGCAGTCTGAGGACCTTCAATACTCTTTCCTCATCAGCTAATTCATGGTCCTTCTAACTCACAGGGTACTCAACATCTTGCCTATGAGCCAAATGCAGCTCATGGAGCCATTGCATCTGGCCCACAGGGCTCCCCATGGGTCTGGAAATTTGGTATCGGGGGAGTGGTGGCCATTAATACAGCCACCCTCTGCCCTACCAAATCCCCAAACCCCATTCTCTGCGCAGCTGGAGCCAAGCTACTTCCCCTTCCCCCACAGGGCTGGGCCATGCCCCCTTTTCTTCCCACATAAATTCAGAGATTCATAGAGTCGGAAGGGACCTCAGTGGCCATCTAGTCCGACCCTCTGCCCCTGGCAGACAAGAAAAGAAACACCAACCCTGGGGTCATGTGATCCCAGCCAGGTGCCTGTCCAGTCTCTTCTTGAAGACCCCCAAGGAAGAACTTTTTCCTAATGTCCAGCCTGAACCTTCTCTCTAGTAGCTTATGGCTATTGTTCCTTGTCGTTCCAGGGGGTGCCCTGGTGAACAGATCGTCACCTACTTCATGTTGCTCTCCCCTTATGAATTTGTACATAACCACAAGGTCCTCTCTCAGCCTTCTTTTGGAGAGGCTGAAGAGGTGAAGGTCCCTTAGCCTTTCCTCATAGCATTTTCCCTGCAGGCCTCTAATCAGGCAAGTGGCTCTTCTTTGGACCCTCTCCAGGTTGTCCACATACCACTTGAACTGCGGCAACCAGACTGGACACAGTACTCCACCTGTGGTCTGACCAGTGCCGCGGAGAGGGGGAGAATCACTTCCCTGGACCTGTTTGTGAAGCACCTAGGGATGCACGACAAGATGCGATTGGCTCTTCCAACTGCTTCATCACATTGTCGACTCGTTCATCCTGGAGTCAACAGTGACTCCAAGATCTTTTTCTGCCTCAGTGGAGCTGAGAAGGTCACCCCCAGCCTGTAGGTATGATGGCAGTTCTTCCTCCCTAGATGCAGCACCTTGCATTCCTTATTGAATTGCATCCTGCTGCTCTCTGCTCACTTCCCCAGCCTGTCTAGGTCGGCCTGGATCTGGTTCCTCCTCTCCAGGGTGTTAGCTGCACCCCATAATTTTGTGTCGTCCGCAAATTTGGACAGGGTGCTTCCCACCCCCTCATCCAGATCACTGATAAAGATGTTGAACAGCACCGGCCCCAGAACTGAGTCCTGAGGGACTCCACTGCCCACAGCTTTCCAGGTTGACACCAACCCATCCACTACCACCCTCTGAGTGTGACCTTTGAGCCAATTTGCTACCCAGTTTACTGTGTAATCATCCAAGGCAAATCCCCTCAGCTTATTTATAAGGATGGTATGAGATACCTTGTCAAAGGTCTTCTTGAAGTCCAGATAGATAACATCCATCTCAACTCCTGCATCTAAACAATTAGTGGCCTTGTCATAAAAGGAAAACATGGCCAGCTCAAGCTCCCTTCTTCTGCAGGCTATGTTGGGGCTGGCTGGCATGGCCTCCACTGCCTCTGCATGGCCAGATGGTACCTATTATGCCCATGCTAGATTGGGAGTACCAGCTGGATCTAGCCCCTGGACAGACCGGGCACTGCCAATCTGGCCCACCAGTCAAAAAAGTTGGGCATCACTGTTCTAACTCATTAAAAGAAAAGTAAAGGACAAAAAGAGAACACCTCTCCAAAATACTGCTTCTGCATTATGCTGCAATAAAAGCAAATACAAAAGTATTAATTTCAGTGACACATAATATTAAAATAACTATAAATATTAAAAACAATGTAAAATGCCTATGCTACTGAAGATTCTAGTCTCTTCATTAACCTTAGAGAGCAAGGTCATATGCAGCAGAAACATTATGTGGGAGGATATCATCTGAAAAGGTGCTCTACACGGGTAATAGCTGTCAAATGGAAGCTGTGCCAGCAGTAATGGGGAGGGCAGGCAGACAAAGAATCACTTGGAAGGCTAAACAGAGGTTTGATCCTTCACAGTCTCTAAACAGCAATAACTTTGTTTATCCACAACAATGGAAAGAAAAATTAGAAAAAGACGGGGGGAGGGGGGAGGAAAGAAATGGCAGTGTTCAAGTCTGATCTGGAAGAAAGATCCTAGAATCAACACCACTTTGTAAATGGTTGTTCCAATTAAATTTACCCCATCTGAATTGTTTGGCAAGACAGGCTATAGATAAAAGCAATACTTTTTACAATATACATCATGTAACAAAGGAGAAAATGTTGGCAAGCGTAAAATCAAGACTGCCAAATGCCTACACTTTTTTTTAGACTTTGTGTAAATACTGAGGTAGTAAGAGTGGCACAAATTCACTGAAGATAATAAGTCTTTTGCAGCAAAACTATGTTGCTGATAATTGCCATATTCCATGAAGAGTAGCCCCCTACAAACAGATATCAAGAGGACCCTAGGATTAAGCTAATGTGTATTAGCTATGTTGTCTATTTTCTATGTGGATTCAAACTATTTAAACGACTTCCAAGAAATATTATGCATCTTCCCTGTTTTGTGTTTTTAAGATCAAAACCTAAGTGATGCTCTGAGGCTGCATAACTCTTCCCTTGCTTTTCATACTGAAACCAACAATACTTTTTACAGAGAATTCACCAAGACCAAGGCTAGGACACCCACATCTTTAAGGAGACAGAGAATGCAAGTTGTGACTTTAATTTCAGATAGATACTGTACTCTGGTAGCTAAAGTATTTTTAACTAGTGAAGATTCTCCAAAATTGCTGAAAACAAAGGTTAAAATATGGCAAAACTGTATAAAAGTTATTAGAAGATAACTAACATCATCTCCCATGTACTAGTCATGCTAACCATAATGTAATTCCTTGAGATATAAAACATACCTATTAGATTTATGCTGTTGGTCTATTTTACCTATTTAACTTATGCAGAAACTCAAAGAAATTGAACTAGCCCATACCTTTTTTCCTTTCCAAAACCAAATGGAATCCCACATTCACTTCCTACTTCCCACATTCACTTTTCGTAATATATTTCACACAATCTTCATTAGTATCATTCCTGAATGTCCAGTTTTTATCGATTGATGGATATTTCACTTCCCTGCAGGGGCCTTCCACAGTCTACTGAAGCAGAACATCAGGAAGGTTTTCTTCAAATGTTTCCTTTCATATCTTCATCCCCTTCCTACTACTTAAATCTCCTTTTATATGGCACTTAAACTGCCTCATGTTCAGAACCTTCATGTACTATATCCCCCTTCTGGCCTTTAAGTCATCACTTAATCAACAATACATGTTTGGATCTTTGTGTATATAATTAATCTTCTCTCTCAAGTCACTGTTTTATTTTGCTTTTTCTTTTCTGAAAGTTTCCCAAAATTTAGCAATACTGTTCTCATAGGTGCCCAAAAGTGAACAAATAGCTTATATCTACTCACAATGGATTATCTGGTGAAACAATGCATCTAACTACATAGCCATGGCCTTCACCAAGATCTTTTAAACATATTTACAACCTTATTTTTCAAACTAACGAAACAACAAAAACTCTCAAGATTTTACCTCTTCATAAATTCAAACAAAGAATTTTCTACTAACTTTTCAGTTGATAGACTTTTTTTTTTTTTTTTTTTTTAACAGCAAAGCAAAGCTACCAGGCTTAGTCTCCTCCTCCAGTCATAATTAACATCACCAACTGATAGCACTTTTAAAAGTACAGGATCCAACAATTTTGTGTTAGACTCTCTAGCATTTCACAAATCTATTCCAGAACACAAGGCTTCCCATCTGCAATACTGTGGCAAATCTTGTAGTTTACAGAGTTCTCCCACATTCTCTTTTGCCCTTTATCTCCAATCCCACACTAGTTAGGCGCCACCACCCCACTCCTCCTCCCTCCTATCCCCCCCACAAATGCACTGCTAGTCTACAATCAGACAGAGGCCCTGGAGACCACCATAGTACTGTGATGTTTAGCGATGGCATTCTAATGCCACATGTTGATTACTAGCTGCTTCATGCTGTCTCTCAGCTTTATAAAGGTAATGCAGGGTGTGCACAAGCATTTACCACACCCGGTCTAAGTATAGGTGGCTTACTTTAAGCCACCTAAACCTAGACCAGGAGCAGCACATGCAGTTGTTTATCACTACTGGGAGTGGCACGGGAAGCCCGAGGTAAATAACTTGGGAAGCCCAAGGTAAATAATTTAAAACCTCGAATGCCTGCATGAGCAGGCATTTAGATCGACCTAACCCTGGTTACATTGATCTAAAATATAACATGTGTATGCAGCCATAGAGAATATTCCACAGAATTAATTGGCATTACCACAATTCTGACTGAGGAATGTTGCAGATGCTTCTGTTTGCACAAAGAAACCTTACACACACACACACACACACACACACAAAATACTGTCCTTTTCTACTTTCAGGTCTTGCAGCACAGCAAAAGGAAATGGGGATAGAGAAAAATCAGACTGTGAATTTGGTAGCTGGAATCTCCAATCCAATAATTTCACAGGGCCCCAAGGTTTGTATTTATGAATCATGCCTACCAACAGAACCCTACAGATTACTACAAAAAAGATGCAGCAGAAAGAAAGAGCCACGACTCCAAGCTAAAACACAAAAGCTTAAACCAAAAAAGGGAAAAGAGCTGTGTGAAACAGTTCAAATGTTCAATGAGCAGATTTCTTTAGTTGACACAGCTCAAGGACCTCAAACGCAAGTGAAGAGTTATGTGGCCTCACAGCATCACTAAGCTTTGCAAGGAAATTTTCCATTACGCTTGTTTTCTAGTGTAGTCCATCTCAAGTTTTTGGAGTAGCTGGGAAGTGAAAGAAGCAAGCCACCAAACTGGTGCGATCACATTTAAAATAGCATCTCTGTTTAAACTGTGAGATGCAGACAAGGGTACACATGAGCAGACTGAAAATATAAACAGGTGATGCTCCTCAGGTCAGGTCAGATGATTTGGTTCCTTTCTTAAATAGTGTATTTCTGAGAGATATTGTGAAGATTGAAACAGATAATTCAGTCTTTTAAAATGACTCCAGGGATCTTTTCTTCATTCATTGCACACTCAAAATTGTTCCTTAGAATTGTTAAGCATGAGAAACACAGGCAATAAATTATAAACACATTTTCAATGTGATCAGAGTCCTCACTCCAGTATTTACAGCACACTAACATTACTCTGTCCTAAAAAAAGTGAAATTGAAGCACTTGAACCACACAGAACAGATCATCTAATCATATCCTTGATAACAGTACCTTATCATTTGAAAACTAAGAAAGATTGTGTCAAGCCTTTAATTCTACAATGGCAGAAAATGTTTCCATTTAATAAAATAAACAGACAGTCTATTCTTAACTGTGATATTTTCATTTGGAGACAAAGACATTGAAGGTTATAATCAGATTTCTTTTTCTTCCCAGGAGCCATCCCACTCTAAAAGCATTACAAGAATCCAGAGCCAGCACTTACCCTAAAATAAAAGAGCTTCAGATTTTCTATAACACAAACAGGTGTTGATAACTAAAATGTTAATTAGCATTTCATTAGGAATATCAATGTGGGGGGAAAAAAATCAGTGATGTGCAGATATCCTGCCTCTGGGATTTAATCTGAATTAATTTTAGACTAGGAAGCAATGATCTAAAATCTGTACCAAGACAAGTTAACCATTCTCACTGACATAATTTTGGATGAAGAAAAAATAAAGCAGCTAGCAACAATGGCCCAAGAGTGTGGCCTGGTAATTTTCTACATTCACTTACAATGCTTTCAAGCTAAAATATAATCAATGTTATGCATAGTGAAATGTCTGATGGCCACGGCCTCCTGTTAAACTACAAATTTTGCTAGTTTATATGCAATGTAATTTTTTAAATGGCTTTGACACTTGTTCATTCCACAAAAAAGAACAAAATATTTATATCAGACAGGACTCTACTTACACTTAAATTTAGCCAACAAAAGGGTTAATTAGGGATACAAATTTTCTCAGACTGTTTATAATGGGAACAACACATAGTATGTGCCCATAAGTAATTCTCAGGTACCTTTGATCTTCAGCCCCCAGCGATTACTGTTGCCTACCATACCCTGGCCTCTGGGACTCTTTCAGAACCAGACATCTGGCTACTTTGTTGTTTTAGACTAATCTCATCCCATGAGAGCTCAAGAAACGACACCAGGCAAGGAGGGTCCTGGCAAGGGAAAAAACATTACCGTATCAGCAGATTTTTTGAGTGGACTAGAGTATCAAAATTGCCTTGAAATTTGTATAGGAGTCTTCCAGGTTGCTCTGTTCTGCAGTTTGGTTTTAGCATAATAAACTGGAATGTATATTTTCAGTACTTTCAGGGCTAGCAATCAAATGTAAATAATCCACTAGAAAATAATGGTAGGCAAGGGTTATAAGATATAAGCAAATTGGAAGAAAAGCCAAAAGGAAAAGGCCATTTGATGAAGACTGTACTGAATGATCAAAAGAAATGTACAGCAGGCCTGACTCATTTAAAAAAAAAAACAAAAAACTTTAAAAATAATTTAATCTTCCTATGGCCAATTTTTTGACTGATATGCTTTCACAGTTTTTAGCTATGATTTGACTGGCAGCAAATGGTTTAATAGAATATTAAACATAGAAAATTAAGGTTGGAAGGGACCTCAGTAAGTCATCTAGTCCAACCCCCTGCTCAAAGCAGAGCCATCTCCACCTAGATCATCCCAGCCAAAGTTTTGTCTAGCCAGGTCTTAAAAACCCCCAAGGATGGAGATTCTACCACCTCTCCAGGTAACCTGTTCCAGTGTTTTACTACCCTCTTCATTAGAAAGCTTTTCTTAATATCTAACCTGAACTTCCCTTGCTGCAACTTGAGACCACTGCTCCTCGTTCGGTCATCTGAGAACAGTCTAGCTCCATCCTCTTTGTAAGAACTCTTCAGGTATTTGAAGGGTGCTATTAAGTCCTCCTTTGGTCTTCCCTTCTCCAAACTAAAAAACCCAGTTCCCTCAACTTTTCCTCATAAATCATGTGCCCCAGGCTCCTAATCATTTTTGCTGTTGTCTGGCTGGACTCTCTCCAATATGTCTACACTGTTTCTGTAATGGGAGGAACAAAATTGGACACAGTACTCCAGACGTGGCCTCACCAGTGCCAAATAGAGGGAAATAATTGCTTCTCTCGATCTGCTGGCACTCCTGCTACTGCAGCCCAGTATGCTATTAGCCTTCTCCACAACAAGGGCAACACTGTTGGCTCATATTCAGTTTCTTATCCGCTGTAACCCCTAGGTCCTTTTCTACAGAGCTGCTGGTTAGCCAGTCAGTCCCCAGCTTGCACCTGTGCATGGGATTGTTCCGTCCTAAGTGCAGGACTTTGCACTTGTCCTTACTGAACCTCATGAGATGTCTTTAGGTCTAATCCTCCAATTTGTTAAGGTCTTTCTGAATTACTTCTACCCTCTAGTGCATCTACTACTCATGCCAGCTTGGTGTCATCTGCAAACTTGCTGAGGGTACAATCTATCCCATCTTCCAAGTCATTGATGTAGACCCCTGGGGTGCTCCATTTGATGTAATCTTCCAGCTAAACATCAAACCATCGATTATTACCCTTTGAGCCTGATGATCTAACCAATTTTCTACCAGCCTTGCATCCAACCCATACTTCCTTAGTTTGCTTGCAAGAATGTTGTGGGAGACCATATCAAAAGCCTTGTTAAAGTCAAAGTACACCATGTCCATGCTCTCCCTGCAGCCACAGAGCCAGTCATCTCATCGTGGAAGGCAATTAGACTGGTCAGGCATGACTTACCCTTGGTGAATCCATGCTGACTGTTCAATTCAATTCATTAAGGATTCTGGCTAAACGCTATGCTCCCGAAAACAACATAACAGACATACAGCCATAATATAAATTTTAACATAAATAACAGAAATGCAAATATAGTAATAAAATAGGGCCAGCCATTATATAAGCATTATTCCTACTCTTAAAATTAACACAATCAAGTACAAATATGGTGATAAATCAGATCATGAATCTATAAAAATGTTGTACATAAGTCCACAATTAACACAGTAAAAAACAAATATAGTGATAAAGTTTATTGGTCAGATCAACAGTAAAGGATGTTTAGCTCTAATGGCTTCAGCCTTGTAAGCAAAAATTGCAAGACAGTTTACTATATATGGATCTGTTTGCTGAAGAAGCCATATTAATTTCTCTCTATTTGAGAAGTATGTCAATTTCTGCAAGAGCAGTGATAAATATTTTCTCCTTATGTCGTTATATAGAGGACATTCTAAGACATAACGAATAGTGTTTTTCAAAACTCCTAGACAGGCTGGGCAACACCTTTTAGCCCTTGGAATGGAAAGTTTACATCCAGCCAAAACAGCTCTGGGCATCTGTTTGGTTCTGAGTCTAGTCAAAGAGGTTTGCTATTTATTGTTGAGATCCAGCTGTAAATACCTTTCTCTCCTCCAAATTAATTTCCAAACAATATTTAGAGAGGCAATGCAGGTAACCCTGGTCACTGCAAAATCATTCTGCCTGACAATATCTCCGAAGCTCTGGTAAACCCGGACCTTTTCTATAGAGGAGAAGAGTCTTTCATTGTCTTTGATATAGTGTCCTATCCCGGAGAATGCAAAAGTGTGGGAAAGAAAAGCCAGCCAGGAAGAACTGACTGTTCCTAATCACCTTCTTTTCCAAATGCTTAGAAATGGACTCCTTGAGAATCTGCTCCATGATTTTTCCAGGGACTGAGAAGAGGTTGCCAGGTCTGTAGTTCCCCAAATCCTCCTCCTTCTCTTTCTTAAGGAGGGGCACTATATTTGCCCTTTTCCAATCATCTGGGACCTCTCCCAATCACCACAAGTTTTCAAATATAATGGCCAGCAGCACTACAATCACATTGACCAACTCCCTCAGGACCCATGGGTGCATCACATCCGGCCCCATTGACTTGCACATATCCAACTTTTCTATATATTCCCTAACCTGTTCTTCCATCACTGTTGGCTGCTTACCTCCTTTCCAACCTGTGCTGCCAGTTGCAGTAGTCTGGGAATACTACTTGCTTGCCTATGAATACTGAGGTGAAAACGGCATCGAGTACTTCAGCCTTATCCACATCATTTGTCACTAGGTTGCCTCCCCCATAAGGGACCAACACTTTCCCTGATCTTCATCTTCTTGCTGACATACTTACAGAAACCCTTCTTGTTGCCCTTCATGTTCTGTGCTAGCTGCAACTCCAACTGCGCTTTGGCCTTCCTGACTTCATCCCTACATGCCCAAGTAATACTCTTTTACTCCTCCCTAGTGGTTTGTCCAAATTTCCTCTTCTTGCAAGCTTCCTTTCTGTGTTTTAGCTTACTGAAGAGTTCCCTGCTAAGCCAAGCTGGTCTTCTGCCATATTTGCTAGTCATCAGGACGGTTCGTTCCTGTGCCCTTAGTAAGGCTTTTTAAAAATACAACCAGCTCTCCTGGACTCTTGGCCCGTCAGCTTGGCTTCCAAGGGTATCCTACCCATCAATTCCTGAGCAAGTAATACTCTGCTCCTCTTAAACCCAGGGTCCTTATTCTGCCACTCTTCTTCCTGCCTTGTCAGGATCCTGAGCTCAATCATCATACGCCTCATAAAATACACCTCCCTAAGAAAAATAACCAATAAAACCCAGTGCCCAATTCACCACCATGATTTCAGAAGCAGCACAATTTATAATGCACTGCATCCACAAGTGCAGTGTGGGTTGGCACAGGCACTGGTGATGACCAGGTGATGGAGACAGTAGAACCACTATTCCTATCACAAGAGATGGTTTCCATGTGTGGAGATCAATTTAGTTTCGGGACCAGGTTTCCCTAGGCATCCCTGCCTGAGGGAGATGTTGAATCAGCAGGCAGTCAAGTTTACATGATTCCTGCTTCTCTTAAGAGAGATCTATTTAATTGGTATGCTATATACAATATGACATCTTTTGTACCTACTTAAGTATAGTAAAGCCAAAAGCCTCATGACTTCCCATATCGCTTAGTGAGGTGGGTCCTAACAGTCAGAGTTAAGCCATGGTGACCCCACAGCTCAGCACTGCTCAGAATGCATGTGTACAGCAGACATCACCCACAAAGGATCCATGTGCTAATTAGCCCCACCACTCATGACTGGAACCAGGTATTCCTGTCATGAGTCTTAGGATCCTCCAAAACTATATATTCAGATGAGGCTTAGGGCAACCTGGTCTGGCTCCACCTCATGAAAAGTGGGGCTACACAAATAACAGGCAGAGGGGCCGACAGAAATATTCTGGGAGAACTGTTTGGGACCCCACTTGGTGATGTTTGCCAGGCATTTAAACCTGGTGAAGAAACAGAAATGACTTCAAATGGGAAAGGCATAGCTCAGCTGTGGGAGTGAAGAAGAAATTTAAGTGTATTCAATGTACTGGCTCACCATGACTTGGAAAAGAGTTGGCGCTGATGGGGACCGAGCACAGTGGGCACTCACATGCATATCTTATTCAGGTGGGTTGCACTAACCTACTCTTGTGGTAGGTTCCTTCAGCTCCTTCAGGTTTCTGGTTAAACCTGTTAAAGAAGAGGAGCTGAGGGACATATGGGCTGAAGGAAAAACCTATATCAGAGTGGATCCCACAGGTAAAAAGAGGTCAAGAACTGATTTTATGTTCTTGCCTAAAATGTAGCAATTAGACACAAAGAGGTCCAAACAATTCCCTTCAGCGAGCACAAAATTCTGACAGCGGAGACCAGTGTCCAAAGGTGTGTCAGGAGAAGGAAAGGCATATGGAAGCTAAACACTCAACTTCTACAGATTGACAAGACATGCCAAGGTTAAATTGCAGTGTACAAGGCATTGAAAACACTGAAGAAGAGTTACAAGAGTATGGGGGAATGGTGGCAAATAGTTAAAAGAAGTGCCAAAGATTTCTTTGAAAGAGAAACTGCAAGTGGACAAGAGAGAGTTTGGAGACAAAAGACTATGGACTAGTGTCAGGTGCAAGACTGAATAAAACAAAAAGCATGCTGATAAGGTAGGAAACTGGTCGGACCTAGACAAACATGGCCTACGAGCGCTCAAGAATGAAATGAAAATCCTAGATGTGCCTATGGATGCTGAGGGAAAAGGGAAGGTGGTGTGGGAGGAAGCCAGTGCAAGGCTGGGTAGAATCTCGGAATTATAAAGTACAAGAATGCCATCCTTTTGCGGGAAGGCAACAGTAATTAGACAAAGTATTATTACTGGTAATTTTGTTTACAGGAGTGGTATATCCCCCTTCATAGACTCAAATCCATGCATGTCTGTGAACTTTCCGGATTTGAGTCCATGAAGGGGAATATACCACCCCTTGTAAACAAGATTCTTGAGCACTTGTAGGCCATATTTGCCTAGGTCCGACCAGTTTCATATTTGGTGGAATTAATTCAGGACAGTGATCTGAATCACCAAATCGAATCATTGTCCCCTGAATCAGCCGAATCCAAATCTGAAGCGAATACTAACCGATTCGCACAGGCCTAATACACACACACATGCACACACACACACACACACACACACACACACACACAATACTTTTTCAATAAACTTTTCTTCTATTAAAAGCATTTCTTTAAAGTCAACCTGAAATATTTCAATTGATTATTTCTCTGATTGCTGTACTATGCAAGTGGCTAGGCAGCTTTACACAAAGGAAACACAAGAGTAAAAAAAAGCTATTGATTAAATAATCTACACTATCATATTAGAAACCTATACCATACTCCAAAATAAATAAAGAAAACTAAAACAAAAACCAAACAACTGCTGTGCAGGTCAAAATGTACTGTTATTGGCAAAGAAAAACAATGAGAAAAACTGCTTCACTTATTATAGCATCTGAAAAATGTTGTTGGCCACACTACATGTACTGTATTTTAATAAATAATGCATATGCAAGGAAGTAGAACTAAAATTGCATACAGAAATTTAATCTTGGTATTTCATGCATGCTGAAATGCTTAATCATACAATTGTGTGTTCTCTTGCTGGAGGATTATTAATGAAGTTTCCTGTTTGCTTGATGTTTTAAAAGAAAAAAAATGCTGAAATTATTTCCTAAAATGAAACTATTTGCTGGACATCAGTAGCATGTCTTATCCATTGTCTTAGGCACGCGAGATGGAGCCCAGCCTCTGAACGTATCGAGAGATACATTAAACGAACCGCTAAATTATCCTTGTGTAATGCTTCTTCCATAGTTATGCTCATTTAGTTTATAAACTCAAGGCAAATTTAAAATTGCACTTGCTGAGGTGCATTTAGATTATAAACTGCAAGTGCTGAGGTGAAAATGTAGATCCTGATTCAACAAATACAGTACATAGAAGTTAAGCTTTGTGTGCATCAGACCACTGTGCCTTGGACATGCACATTGTGAACTTACTTTAGAGTTGCATTACATACCATAACTCTACCAGCAAAAACAATTTTGGAAGGCAAATACACCTTGTATTTTATTGACTTGCATATTATGGGTGTCCAGATAATGGAAGTGAACAATATTTTAGATTAAGACCTTAAAAGAAAGCTACTGCCACAATGAGCAGCCGTAAGAGAAGTCACTAACTTTCAAAATTTTGAACAATAAATAATTCCCCTTGACCACTACTGACAAATTTCTACCCCTTTCTGGTGTCTGTGTTCTAGTAAATCAAGGGTAAGAGTGAATTCCAGGTTCAAAGGGTCTTCAGACAGCATAGCTTGCCAACAGTCCCTATGCTTTTAGAGAGATGACATGGAAACATCTTCCACACATCCCAACTTTGGTAGTCTAGCATAATGTGGGGGATAGACACAATGATTTAAAGGAACTGAAACTGAACATCTTGAATTTCCTTACGTTTTTCATCAACTTTTCTGAATTTGTGACCCTAAAATAATGAAGAATTATGAACTGTGAAACACAGAAATGTTTTAAATAGAATATACAACAAGTGTTGATCTGACCAGGGAACCTTGAATTGGTTCTTGGTAATAAACTCCACGTCCTAAATTTATGCTTGTTAACTTTGCAGTATAGTGCAAGTTTTCAGCCAGTTTATTACCTAAAGCTTTGGTTCACCATCTTTGATATTTAGCTGGGTTTAGTATATGGCCCTGCAATTATTTGCTGAACCTGTTGCACTTTTATTTATTTGCTTTCGTTTTATATTCAAGCTGTATTAATAAAATGAGTAGAAAACCATTTTTTTTTACCTAACGTAATATTCACCCAGGATCTTGATGGCCACAAGATGCCCACATAAGTAGAGAATGTTAGGGTTAGTCTGAAGTCTGGGAGAAGGCAGGGTGGCATCTTACAGATTACCTAGTTTAGGGAGGCACAAGTTTTCATAGGATAACAAAGCACCTGACGAAGTAAGCTGTCACCTGCAAAAGATTATGCCTCTCTGAACTCTAAGGTGCCACACTGGCATGCCAAGATTCCCTCAGTGAAATAAAACTGTGGACCTTCCACTCTCCTTTATGCATGGATGGAAACAAAG
This sequence comes from Alligator mississippiensis, assembly GCF_030867095.1. Lineage (NCBI taxonomy): Eukaryota > Metazoa > Chordata > Crocodylia > Alligatoridae > Alligator > Alligator mississippiensis. The sequence continues at coordinate 100,460,432 of NC_081825.1, read as the reverse complement.
GGGTTTGACACCTTGGAGTGAATACACCACTTCACAAGCTCTCCGTGTTGCAAACCTACATTTTCTGTAAAACTCCATTTCATATCAAGATCAATTTTTCACGATATAAAACTACTTCCTACTGCTCTTTCTATATACACCTTAAGAAACGTGTAAGTATTCAGAGACTAAATTCTCTCTCCTAAAGAACATATCTACAACTGGAAAAGTTAAAAGGTAAATGATAAGTCCTCTAAAGCTGAGTCAATAAAGATTAAAGTGTCACTTAAACCTCAGATAAGGCTCTCTCTCCAATAAAAAATTACTGCATGAGTTACAGTGAAATCCTGCCTTTCACAGGCCATCTTGATTTTGTTTATTTGCAGTTTAAAAATTTCACTGTAAAACTAGATAGGGGAAGAATAGAATACTATGTTGCTAAAAAAATACTGTTTTCTGTCAACAGCACACTTTCACATCAGATTAGCCAAGACTAATTAGTTTTGATGAAATCAGGCCCTGCAAATATTGTAGGCCCTGATTTTCATTCACAGTGCCACTGCTTTGACTTCAATAGAACTGCTTCTGATTTACCATGGTAAATGGGAGGAGAATGAGGATAGCAGGAGCTCCCAGGTATCTCTACACAGTGACACAGGTGTTCTTTTGCCTGTGGCAGCTGGTATCTGCTAATTAACAAGAAAGTCCAATACAAGTTTCTTCTTGTTTTTGAAGAAAAATTTAACAAGAGAAGTGCTGCAGCATAAAGCCTCAACAGATTACAGTACACACTATGGGAGGACATAACCCAACAATGAAATTCTCTCCTTGCATCATGGCATTCAGAAGAAGCCTGAGGTTTGAAACATACAGGAACTCCTAGAAGGTTGCTCATATTGCATCTCAGCCTTCATTTACAAAGAAGCATCAGAGCACATAAGAGAATCTCAAAAAAATTAATAAAAACCGAGCAACAAAAGCTAACTTGGAAACTACAAAAAAAAAAAAAAAATCTGTCAAAAACTTTTTTAAAGTCAGACATCTACCTTCTCCATATGATACTATGTGCTAGGTTACCATATCCAATGAACTGCTTGAGCAGATAAAACACTGCCTTAAGTGTTGGAGACAGAAGATACTGCTGAGAACAAGCAGTTTGAGAAACAGAAGATTTTACTGCACATTTTAATCAGGTTGTATGCTAGTAACCTGAAAGGAGGATGAACAAAAGTAACATGCTGAAATGATAAAAAAAAAAAAAAATGTGAAACAACCTCATCAATACAAAGGAGGAAAGCAATTAAATTTGGGAAAGGCTTTACAGACAAGATAAGATGTTTATATAACAAATGCAGTGAATTATGTGGAGAAAACACAAAGAAAAACTTTTAAAAAAAAGATACTATGTTGTTTATGCAGAGCCCAGATTTTACACACACTGAAGCTAAAAATAGCAGTGTGATTCCCATTCATTTAGCTGTTGTTCAGCTTTCCAGAAACGCAAGAAATTTTTGGGGTATGTACAGCCATTACATACATACATGAAAGAAGGTGAAATATAGTTAACATGCAAAACATTATTTTGAATCTCCCAATTCTTTCTGTAGCTAAAACGCTACCAATAAAATTGTATTAATGTAGATCTTTGCATGCATTTTTTTAGATTGTATGAAAAAATAAAAGTGATAAAGAAACAAATTAAGAACAAAGAAACGAAGGAGTTAGTCAGATGCTTGGTTATTATTTGGAGGTGAAGAAGATTTCTGCATCTGGTGAGCACCTGGAAGTTTGGCTATTCAGTGTCAGGAAGGTGTGCAGAGCTGGCATAGGCTAGATACTTGTCATTCAAGGGGTCAACACACTGATGGAAGTATGTGTGGGGAATAGCTCTCACTTTTCCAAAGGGATTTGTGTGTAGCAGCATGTCTTACACTCTGTACTCCAATCCAGACAAAAAGAGTCCACTGCCTTTGATCATCTCATTCTGATAAGAATCAGGAGTCAGAAGAGAATCAGGCCCAATTAAGTGCATTCACAGATGTACACACAGCAAGAGTTTGCTAGTATTTGTAAGCTACAATAATTTATACCCAGAGTTCCTCTCAGGATTGTACCCAAGTGGACTGGACTGCTGGTTGAACAGAAGTTGCATAATTCATGGTTCTTGTCTTAATTATTAAAATATATACGTTAGAGAGAAGAACTTAAGATATAAAAAGTCTGGTTCAATAATGACATATTAGAGCACTAGGGAAATGAAAATATGATAAGCAAATGAGGCTTGTTTTTTTTTTGGAGGGGTGGAAAGATTACACAAATGACTAAGGTTACAATAATGGCTATTTTGAAAATAGCATGTGTTTACATAATTTCAAAAACAATATTATAAAACATGTCCACGTGGCAGAGAGATGGTTTTAGATGCAACCTTGAGTTTTTCTGGAATTCTGGGTGTCTATCAATTGAATAGTAACTGCTCCCAGCATTGGCTTTTTAGGGAATTACATACATTGCATGGAGCAAGCTGCTGACTTTTAAATATGTTCAATTTCAAAGAAAGTATTTTGCTACAAATGGAAACAGCCTGACAGTCCCTACTTACTTTGAGATGAAGAGCACTCTTCATGAGACCTGTAATAAATATGCTTGCTTTCAAAATAGTTTGTTTTAAAAGAAATTAAAATATTGACTGTTAAAAAGGAAGTACTCAGGATTTATATCTGTCATGTATAAAGGAAAAATGTCCACTAATGCAAACATCATTGTTTTAAAAGACTGCAAAGAACTTGAAAGAATGCCAACAGCTTAGCCTAGAGAAATCAGGCTTTTATAAATAAAGCCATGAAAGGTAATGCTTTCTTGTAAATCCCACACCCTTCATGGTACAGGAGACTTCCGCCCCAGATTTTTAAGGAAAACTTTTCATGTCCTAGGTCAAATTAGACAAATCAGCCAGATCAGTTCCAAATCCTTTGAATCGTTCAGGAACCATACGTGACCCTACTACTAGCAAGTATCCTCCACCCCAAACTTTTCAGCCTGGGGCTTCAGATACTTCCAAATCTTAACAGGCATCCAAGATGCAGGCCCAAGCCTAGAATGCCCCCTTTGGATGCTCCCAAGTTTCGCTTGCCCTCAGCTGTACAGCTGCAGGAACAAGCTAGGGAGGAATATCCCATTTCTATAAAGTTGGCATGTAGCCAAGATCCTCCCACTGGAAGCTGGTCAGTGGGACGCTAACTCTGAGGCTCTTGTAGGGAGTCTTGCCCGCAAGCAGACAAGGGTGCACCCTCCACTACACAGTGCCATTTTATGCATTACCTTGGTCATGGTATTTTCCCTGCCAGCTAAGTAACTTCTGCCCCAGATACCTTTTATATTGTTATGAGTGGCCCCTCATTGCTCAGCCACAGCATTTTTAAAAGCAAAGACATCAAGGACTATCCACTAGCAACTCTCTGAAGTAAAATAAACTGGCATTAGTCGGATGCACGGATGCTGAACAGGACCTCAAACTACTGAACAGATTTCAGTAACAAACAGGCATAGCTGAAGTGGATGCACTGCAGATCAGAAAATACCATTCAAGTCTATTGACATGCTGGCCAAACGAATGGTGGTCTAGTACACAGTATGCTGGACAGAAGCCCATCTTCTATTTCCAGATACCCAGGTATTTCCCCTCCAACCTTTAATCTTTCTCATCTATGTAGGGACAGTTTCTCAGTAAACATGTATACTTTAGTTAGCACAATAGGGCCCAAAATCTAAATTACTACTATGATATAAATAAATAGAAAGTATATTACTCATTAAATGCTTTAAAAGTTGGGTGCTATAAAAATAAAGATGGCAGATAATGAAAAAATAAAAAAAAATAAAGGCCATAAAACATCACAAGTGTGTTTTCCTCACAAAAGCTTGAAATAAAACCAAAGTAAATGAAGAGTTATGACAATTCTGATTTTCAATATCTAGATTGGCAAATGCAAACTCTTCATCAATAATGTGAAAACCTCTGTGAATGTTTCATGTTCCACTGTTATGTCTGAGGAAGAACTTTTTAGACTCCATTATGTCTGCAATGAACTTGATCTTTCACCTGCAGTGAAAATTCTCTTATAACTATAATTTTAAAGTTAATGATGATAGGTTTCATTTGCTTTCCAAGCAGAGATTAAACCTTTTTGAAATACTCTCTCACTGTCATGACCTTGGTCTATGACTTAGAGTTCACCACATGTAATAATTTACTTTGCCCCATGGGGCTCATTGAGATTTCCTTTGAAAAGGTTTTGAATTTGGATACACAGCTGGAATTGAAACATTTATATAGTATATAATCATAAATTATACACCCTTTATGCACTGTTTTTAATATAAAGGAAACTCAGTGAATTTAAACAACTACAAACTATAACATTGATTCATACAAGGTTTAGTTATGTGAAGATATTAACATGTTATTAGCTAACTGACTGAGAATTCTGTTAGAAATAAAAAATATTTTTAAATATCTTCAAAAATCCTGCTGAAATACACATTTATGTGGGATACAATTTTTTAAATGCAAATAATAACATGCACAGGACTGCAGAACTAAGTTTGTAAAATGAACGAATGTTCTGAAACTCATTAGATTAAGCATCATACAGTTTGAGTCCTGGGGTGATTTTTAGATAATTACTAAAAATTAGATAATTGAGCCTGGCCACAAACCTCCTCCCCTGTCTGCTTCCTTCCCTTTGTTGATAAATCATCTGCCAACTGCTTAGTTGCTTGCTTGCTTTGGCTCTTAACCTACGCTTCCTTTTGGTACTAAGAGAAGAGAGAAACCAAGGTTTTTCCTCAAATATTCTATTCACATTTTTCAAATACTGTACCATTAACTTCTACTCAACTTACATTCACATAGCTGAAAACAAACCTTAGCCCTCTGTTACTGATGGTCTAAATAGACTTATTTCCTACCCAGTCTTGTTAATCTCTGGTCATTTTGGATGCAAATGGAATCCAAAGGATTTAGTGTTTGACTTTTGCTGCAGAAAGTGCTGGGCAGAAGCAAACACTACCACAAAAAAAAAAATTAAACAAAGCCAAAAACCACTACACCTCGGTTAAGTAATCTGATTCAGCAACTTTAAGATGTTTATGGACTGCCAGTGGCCATTAGGCTTTGCTTCAACAAATTCAGAAGTAGTTCGACAGCAGCACTTTACCCATCAGGTTTCATAACCATATCAAGATTTATCTTTTTTAAATAGGAACCTAAACTTTTCCTAAACTCTCTTTCCCCTGCTTGTTCCCCTGGGACAGAGAGTGCAATCAGCCCAGCTGGACGCACTGCAGGGGAAGGGGTTTCTCCCCCCCCCAGCTTGCTCCTGCAGGACCGGTGGAGTGAACAGCCTGTCCAGGCATGCTGCAGAGAGAAAGGGACACCCAACAGCACACTCAGCCAGGCTGCCAGATCACCTGGTCCCTGGAACACTGCAGGAAGAGACACCATCACCCCTTTACTCCCCCCAGACAAACTATGGCTCTCATCTGGCTGGAGGGAGGAGATGGAGCTGGGATGAGAGGCTGTCACTGACAATCCAGGAGGTGGGGCCAGTCTGGCGCTTGGGCAGGCAGAGGGGATGAGCACTGCCTGCCTGAGGCTAGAGCACAGCCCTATGCAAAGGCACATGGGATATGGGTGGACTCACCCAAAAGTTCCCCCTGCTGTGAACTTGTACACAGGTACACTAAGGTGCTCTGCCCAAGAGCACCTTCATCTGATAACTCATCAGAAGAGGGTTAAACTTCCATGCGATCAGCCATTTTAAAAGTGCTCTGCAGCCACAAACATTTATTACATTATGGCTATAGAGCACTTTTGGGGGCCTCTGAGTGAAAAATGTAACCTCTTTACACATGCTGAGATGGATACAGTAACAAAAATTAAAACATATGGAAAGTAAACTACTTTGTTTAGTTTATGGGGGGGGCGGGGGGGTTAATTGACTGAATTCAAATCAAGTTGGCTGCTAGTGGGGATACAGTTATACTCTCATTAAGGTCTCAGAATAAGCACTTTTTCCAGTGTAACTCATTAGATGACAGAGGCTGCACACTTTAATTACACCCACGTAGTTAAACCGTAAGACTTTTTCATACGGACAACCTCTAGTTGTCATTTTGAACCACTAGTCACTTTGTCTTTGTTTACTTTTTTAATTGTTGCTAGTCTCTATACCAAAATCGCAAATTCAGTGCGTCTGGGAAGAACCTTTGGGGATTTTTTGGTTTTGAGAACACTTACATAAATACATGACAAATGATTGAAATAAAAGATAAAACTTAAAACATACTATAGAGAATTATATTATATTATATTGTGTGTAGGGGTGTGGGAGGGGTGTAATATCAATAATAAGGGAACAAATCTTAAGTTGTACTAATGAACAACCTGATTTAATAAAAAATATATTAAGTATAAAACTTGATTAAATCACAGACTACTAAATGTACTCATTTAGCACCCCAAAACAATTTTAAAGAAAATGAACTAATAAACCAAATTTTATATGTTTCTATCCTTTATATATTGGCAGCCAACCAGTAAACATGCTTGCTTATTTATTATGTTTGTTTATATTTTTGCAAACAAGTGATGAAAATATTTTCCCAGACACACTGAATTTGCGATTTTGGTGTAGAGACTAGCAACAATTTAAAAAGTAAACAAAGACAAAATGACTAGTGTCTATAAGCCACTGTTCAGAGATGACATACTTCAACAGAGACAATGCTAAAATCCTTGCCTAAATCCACTGAGGATATTCCTTATACAAATTACAGGGGATTTTTATCTTCTTACTAGATGCTTTCCACTTCTTTAGCTCATCTCCTTTAACTTATCTTGAAAAGGAGTTACCATCGCTTAAGAGTGGAAAAGGAAAATTTTCTCCTCAAGGTGCTACAACATCTTTATTTAAATGCATATACCAGATATATAATTGTTTTTCTTTTTAGGACAAAAAATACTTCTATATTAACTACTGTTAGATATATAAACAAACTGTATCTTTACAATCATAAAACTAAGGGCCACAATCAATCACTCACTCAATCATATTCAGTGGTACCTTATTCTGCAAGCAATTCCACTGACATCAATGGGTGGTAACAATCAAAGGTCAAATTCTTTTTTGTTCAGTGGAAAAAATGGAAGATTTGCAAGAAACAAGTCAAGGTAATTAAGTTTCTACTCTTCTGCAGTATTAGTTTAACATCAAAACTTTGCAAGCTAAAGTTTAAATGCTGTGTTTAATCTTTAATATTAACGTTGCTTCCACTTTTTAAACCAGCATTAAGGCACAGCACAAACTGAATTACAGGAATCCTGTATGGTAGGATTCAGTACTACCATAGCCAGATTATAATGGTATTTCTCAACCAGAAGAACACTGTTCAGCAATACGACCTATATGGTACACAATTTTACTGGAGGATACACAATCAATAGAATTAAGGTCACATGATAACTAAAGATGACCTTTCCTTTGAAAAATTGTGTGAAAGTAATTTGGACATGTTTTTGTATAGGAAAGTGAACAGAACATTTTCCCTTTTAATAACATTTCTGCAGCCTTCCTTTCAAATAGTTGTGCTGATGAAACAGTTGGGGGCATAAAGCTGAACCTCAGAAGGGCAACAGGACTCATCAAGAAAAAAATACTTCTGTTTTGACCACAGAATTATCCTTTCAATGTCTTTTGCTAAGTAGGACCAATAGATTTTGTTGGCCACTCCTTACTAACCTCAAAACTGCCTATCTCCTGTATACTCTAAAACTGAATTTTAGACTAAGGCAAAGTTGTTGCAAAATGTTTACTTCAAAAAAAACCAACCAAACAACCAACCAACCAACCAACCAACCAGTGCTGGTCTTAACAAGGGAGGAAATGAGATCCTCACCCCTGTTCCAGCCCCTTCGTGCCAGCAGCAGTGTAAAGAGGCTGTAAAAGTCCTGTATTTAGCCAAGTCAGGATCTCCCTTGCTAGTCTCTGCCTGCCTTCTGAAGTCCCCTTCACTAAACCTGGTGTAGCCTACAGAAGCGAACACAGTTGCAGCATGCAACTCAGCACTGTGAAGATTGCAGGCAGCACTGCAGTGCACAGGACAGCTAAAGGAACATGGCAAAATACAGGCCCTGGACTTAACATACTCGCACCAGCATAAGCCAGTTTCACCAGTAGAGCAAAAGTGATGTATAGCCCTGGTATAGAGTCTAGTGCAGAGCTCCCCTAAGAAAAAACGCAATAATATTTCACTGTTTCAGTTATATTAGCATATATTTCATGTACCTGTTTTCAACCAGGGATAGCCATTTGCTGAAGACAAGCAAGCTATTATTACTTGTTCCCCTGCCTTCTCATAGTACAGTACTGTGATGACAGCTGTTGCAGTAAACGCTCTGTGAGAACTGGTATAATCTACATCAATGGATAAAACTGATGCTTTGGTGTTACCATGTCTTGTGTTCAGGCCCTGACACAGATATTTAAGGTTATCTACATTATGTCAGGTGCTTTGCTAATCCTGGGAGCTCTTCAAGATGGGAGGAGCCAATACCCCAAGCTGCAAGTTCTGTGATGTGGTTCTAAGGGACAAGCATTATTTCATTGTTTGGTTGTGCTCCCTACTTCTACTTATTATACTTACCCATAGTCTATAGTCTAATACTTAGATTGTTTTTCCCTTAGGACAGGAACTCTCTTTGTTACAAGTTGGTAAGATGTCCAACACAACAGGCTCTTGACCCCTATGCTGTACCACAGTTTTTTTCTTGTGTTGTTATTTTTAAGTTGCAGAATGTGATCCCAGGGCAAAGTACAGGTGAGCATAGGGCATCTTCCATCTCTGCTCTTTCCTTAGCTCCTGTGCACTTCGTAAGATACCTTGCACAATGCACTGCAATAGAGGGCTCTCGTACAGTTAGAAAAGTCCCAATCCAACATGCCTTAGATCTGCCCCTGGGGAAGGTAAGAAGCAACATTGCAGACCCAGGGCTCCAGCCTACAATTTCCTTTATTTGCTCCTAGAAACTAAATTAATCAATAAAGTTCATTAAGCAGCATTTAAAATAAACCTGCAAAATATGCAAAATGGGAAGCTACCTACGTTAAATGGAATAAGAGTGGATAAACAGCCATTCGAATGAAAAATTCCCAAGCTGGTGAATCTGCTCAGTACCAGATAAACAAAAGTATATTGAAACAGGATGCGATCAATTAGTAACTGGCCAAGAGAAGGATAAAAAAATAAATGGTCAATTTTCAACATTTCAGAGTCAACAATTGAGCATCCCAGGGATCTGTACTAGAGTTACTACTGTTAAATCAGGTGAACAGTAAGGCAGAAAAAAAAATGCAGATGTAAGAACATTCTTTGGGTTATGCAAGACTTGAATAGACTACAAGGAACTAACTAATGGGGTGAAGTGATAGCACTGTGGCAATGAAATCTACTTTGAAAACATTTGGACTACTTGTATTGTTGGTTTTGAACTAGCTGCCTAGGAAATAAAACAAGAGCCTCGGTTAAATAATTTGATAAAAGACATCTCTATAGTCCTTCCTTTCTTTTTTCCATCCTTGTAATAAGATATTTAGCAGAACTTGCAGATTTGTTGGAATCTGACAGGCCACGCCAAGAATACTTCTGCTATGGCCTCAAACTTGCAACCTCTGGGCTGCCAATGATACTAATGATCATAAAAAGAAATTATGTTAAGCTGTATAAAGAATTAGAAAATGAGAAAATAGCAGAATACCATAGCTATACATAATAGTAGGCCCTTTCTGTGTACATGCACAATCTGTGATCACACTTCTTTGTTGCAGATGTCTACAAAGAATGCAGCTTAGCTGCTAATTTTCACAAATAAAGCCCTTCAGGGCAAATCTTGCCTGATACCCATATGCATTTCCCTGTGACTTCAATGAAAGTGCCATGTGCTTATCTGGGAACAATATTAGGTCTTTCATATTTTAATCTAGAAGAAATTGGCAGAGTTTTTTTTCTTGAATTTAAGGGGACAAAAATAATAAAGAAAAATAAGTAAATAACATATTATCATTAACTAATTTTCTTTTGTAATGTCAATTTTAATGTAAAATTTACGAGATCACTTATACCAACATATACACTCACAAAGGTTATCCTTTAACACACATTGTAAATATAACCTAAAAATTACTTTCCCAAGTCATCTTAGGCATGTGAACTTGAAGAGACTTAACATTAATTAGAAAAGGAAGCCAAATGCTATAATGTGCATATTTTATATCCAGTTCTCAAATAATTGTGTTTTGTAATATTTGTGAGTTAGTATCAAAAGTTTTTAGACACTGCACAGTATACTGGTACATAAAGGCATGAAAAAACCCAAACAATTTGGGTTTCCACTTTCCTTTAAATGTATTGTACTTTGCTTTTGAAAAGGTTAATGTTTATATATACACAGTTCAAAGAACCCTTCTGATATTTTTAGAAAAGTCAATAGCTTATTTGTGACTTTACAGTTTTGTTCAGGTTTGTTTTTTGTTCTTTCTAAAAAGAAAGACCGCAGAAATTTTCCAGTGTTTGTTTACTGCAACTTTTATTTTAAAATGAACTGCATATTTGTTAAAACCATTATTTTATGTTTTTGTTTGTATAAAGTTATTATTCTCCCTCCCTTCAAATCTTTTCCAGAAAGCCTATTTGCCCCTTTAAATATAATCCATAAATAAATAAAAGTGTTAGTTCTCTCCCAGCAAGTATCTGGTTCCAGGAATACTCTTACTAACTTCTTTTTTATTTACAAATCTTCTTCATATATATAGCACTTAATTTTGCAAATGGCAGGTGTAGTACACCCAGATGCAGGAAGAATTAATAAGAGGTCAACCTGACTAAAATTCAAGAGAGTTATTTAGACTACAATTTCCTTTAACTGCAAAAAAATTACTTCCATGATTTCCTCTCATGATGTAGCTAAGGGCCAAAGTATTCTTCAATAACAAATTGTCTATTGTGATTTATCTCTACAATTCTATCCCAGCTCTGCCTAGTATGCTATACTGTTCCAAATGTGGCATTACGCTGCCCATAAAAGTCATCTCAAATTGTGTTTTTTCCAAACACAGATGAGGGACTTACAGATCTAATTTTCAACCTCTTCTCTTTATCCTTTCTTTCTTCAGAAAAAAAAAAATAGTTGCCTTCTAAACACTCTATAATAATAATTTGCACTCTGACAGCATCTCCTGGCTAAAGACCCTTTTTATGAGTCGGTCTTTGTAATATACTGCAATGTTTGTAAATTTTACAGAAGAACAGAGTAATTTAGGACCAGGTTTTTCTATGTATTTAGACATCTAAACATGCAGATAGGTGCCTCATGGGATTTTCAATTGGTGTTAGGCATCTGCTAGGGGGTCCTGAAAATCCACAAAGCGCTGATCTGCATCATTAGGCACCTAAATACCTTTAAAAATATGGCCTTTAGTGGCTTGCCCAAGGTCATACTGGGAGTCTGGCATATTGGCAGAGCTGGAAATTAAAACAGGTCTCTTGTTTTTCAATTCCGTAGTTTAGTTATAGGACTGTCCTTCTCCAGCATTTCCCACTATCACGAGACTTCCTAAAATTATCTGATACAGCTAGATTATCAGTAAATGTCACCAAATTAAAAATTACATTTTGATTTGTCATGTCCAACCTCTTTTTCTCACTTTTGCTAGCACTCATGTGAACAGTTCATTCATACAGATATTAGCTGAAAACAAAACTCAGGTTAGTACTTGAAATTAGTCTTGCAAATGACCCTAAATTCATAACTCTGCCATCCCCTACCAAGCCCATCTACCTGAAAGAACATCTCCCTTCCTGGTAGAAAATCCTAGCTGCAAACAGCAACAGCCTTCAAGATTGTTTTATAAGGAGGGAGAAACACAGGCCACTACTGGCAGAGGGTTCTGCATACAAGTTTGTTTTCTCTGGAGTGCTCTGACCCCTAAAGTCTGAAATAGCTTCAGAAGGTGATCTTCTGGCTCTATGCAAAATGTGTCACTTTAGTGGAGACAGTGAGGTCTGTGGGATATCTGTTGGGAAAGTACATCGGGTGTTTCAAGCTATAGGGATCACAGGACTGGTGATCCAGTGATGTGGGCTTTCTAACTCCGTTATTGTGTTCTTAAAAGGTACCTCAAGGATACTCTGAGCTGTGGTAGCTATCCTTCAGTGTAGAGTGCTTTTAGACCAAAATAGAAATAAATTAATGTGATTAGGTTCTAAAGCTCACTATTAAATGTCACTTGTTTATGCTGCTACACGTATACTGCATTTGATTGAGCCTGGACTTTAAATTTACCTGCATTTGTACCTAAAAGTCCAAACAGAAATTTGGAATCACTGAATACAATTCAATTAGTTTCCCAAAGTGTCTTCAATATTAACTTAACTTCCCTAATCAACCAAAGTAAATCATTTTTGTGCCTTCTCTCAGAAACTAATTTAAAACAGAATAAAATGAACAAAAATTCCTCCCTTTTTATCACTTCATGGTGAAGTTTTCAAAATGATATGCAGAAAAATCCTCAGCTCCTAGCCTAACAGTGCTGGCTATCTCCTTATTTTAGCAAATATTTATTCACCCTCATGCAAAACTAAGAACCGCGTGCAATGCTTTCCACGAGCAGATCTGTAGGTACCCTTACCTCCATAGATGAGGTAAAATGACTTGTTCATTCAGCAAGTTAATGGCAAAACCAAGAACAGAATGCAGGAATGCTGAGTCTTGGGTAGAGTATTCCTTCTGCTAACCCATACTGCACAGTATTTCCTAAGACAGACCGCTGGCTCTTTTTCTACTTAATTGCTGAATGCCAATGAGATTCAAACCTTTATTTGCCACCTAAAGTTTTTTTCTATCTTACTGCAGCATTCTACCATCCATGCCACTGTGTACTCCTAGAAAATAGATTGAAATTTTCAAATCTTTACTGAAGAAAAATATGTCAACTGCATGAAAAGAAGCAGTACCTGATGAAGTAACATTAGCTTTGGAGGGATTACAGTCAACAATCAAAATTACAATATCGGCATTTACAGCTCTGGTTCACCTCAGGTATTAAAATACAATAACTTCACAACTGAAAAGTGATTTCTGTAAGATTAGGTGAAAAAAAGTTTTTTTTCTGCATGAAATAATTCTTATAGCCAATCAGTTGAATCTAGCAGTGCTGATCTGACTGAGCTTGCACCAGAGCTAGGCCATTTGCTGTTCCATGGAGAAAAAGGCAGAAATTCAGTCAAACTACAAGTTGCCAAAAAAAAAAAAAAAAAAAAAAAAAAAAAAATCGTTCTGCACATACTCCCTAGAGACTGTCAGAGTTTAGAAGCCAAATTATCCAAAGAGTCCACCTCAACTAAGCATACTCACAGCCAAAGATGTGGGGGCTGAGCAAAATATTTCTTATAACTGCTACCCCCATGGGACACCAGAGATACTCTCTCTCCTGTCCTCAAGATCAGGGGTGGACAATGCTTTTGGCCAGAGTGCTAAAAACACCCTAATCCTGGCCCATGCCTTGATTTGGTGTGCCAGAGGCAGACTGTGGGGAGGAGCTACAAGGGGCCCAGTCCTTGGAACTTGGGGCAGCCAAGAGACTGGGTCTGGCTTGAGCAAAGAAACTGATAGGCAAGGCTGAAGGAAAGGAGAGGGAGGTTGCAAAAGTAGCATTGGAGGAGGGAAAATACTGGAACTGGCTTGGCCAGGAGTGAGACTGAGATAAAGAATCTGCTGTGGGAATGGAGTCTTGGCCTAGACTTTGCAAGAGACCACGTGCTGAAGTGGGGAAGGAACAGAAGCATAACACACATCCCTGTACTCTGGACAGAGGCAGCACATAGAGTGGCATCAGCTGCAGCAGTGACTATTTTTGCATCTCACCCTGCCCTGCACCCTCAGCTGTTACTGGGGTGGAACACACAAGAGAACTGAAACAAGGACAGGGCAGAAGGGATCAGACAGGGAGATGGACAGTCAAATCTATGTCCAGCGAGGTATTTTCACCTCTAGAACTGAGGAAGGCAATCAAGATTCCCGAGTCTCACCATTACTCTTGTGCTAGTAAATATCCATGAAGCCCACTGACAGTGTTCAACTCCCCTTCTAACACAGGTCCATACAAAAGCTGACAGCCTACTACTATTATCAGTTACTCATAGCTCAAGTTGTAGAAGTTTGTGTAGTGGATCTGGAGGCTTCAACCTTGCAATTAATTGCCTTAGCTGTAAGACCTATCCCATAACTTCTTTCTTTCCCCCATCTGATCCAGAACACACCTGTCAATTTCTGCAATAGGAAGACAGAAACCCTAGGAAAAAAAGTTTAATTGCCAAGCCTTAATTCACTGCCCAAGCATCATCTGTCTTGTCCACTAGGGGTCCTGTAGAAAATCTTATGTCTGGTGATACAATTACAGACTAATCACAATGCACTCCAGCAGACCACTAGAATTCTGGAATTTCCTCTCTTTTGAGAGTTTGACTTTGCAACATGATTAACATTTAAATACAGGCACTTTTAAAAATGTAATTACTGCTTATATTAGTGCTAAAAGATCACAGGCAGGAAGCAGTCTCAGAATGAGAGACTGCACAATCCCTCCAAAGACAGTCCTTGTCCCAGAGAGCTCACCATCTCTGATTTAGTCAATACGAAACAGGTGAGAATATATGTGGTAGGGGAGGAGGAAATACAATGTAAAAAGAGAGACAGATATATTTATATCAGTTGGTCTCACCACAGGTCTCAGTGGTTACAGGGATTTACTGTCTTAACCAATACCAGCAGGTTATTAAGACACTTGTGTGACAAACTTTGTTTTCCTTATTTCATACCAACAAAGCATCAATATTTTCAGAGTCTCTATAAGCTTAGTAGTATGCCACATCTGTTTTGCTATACTATATGTTTTGGCATAATCCAGTGCTACCCACCCCACACAGAAACAAATGTCCAAGTTGCAGTACAGTCTGTTGATCTCAGATAGGCCTCATCAGCCATCTTCAGACACAGACAAGACAATCCTGGAAGACAATCATTCTTGACTGCGAGGGACTGCCGAAGATGTTTTGGCAAATGATTTTCATCACAGAACATATTCTTTGTAGAGACATACTAAAAATAAATAGTAGAAAAATAAAACTCACCTCATTTCCACCAACAGCTTTGGTTAAAATAACTGCAGAAGACACAGGAGGTGGCATGCAGCCTACCGTCTGCAAACTAAAAACAAAAAAAGGAAATATATTCATAACCATTCCCAATCACTATACAGTCCAAAATACTGAGCTACTGAACACCTCTTCAGAAACAATTATTCAATCACATATTTGACTCCTGACCCAGTGATGTCCATCTAGTAGTTACAGCAAAGCAACAGGAAGTAGACTGTTAGTGGCCATGTGAATGGCTCTATGACTATGACCACGAATAAAACAGTCAACCTTTTTTTGACTCAGCTTCCTGAGCTGTAACATGCATCTCATAATACTTACCATTTATAAGTATTATATCCTTCATTTATTTATGTTTGCTGATACTACCTATATTATGGTAAATATACACAACATAATATTTTTCTATATAAGCTACAATATATTAAAAGTGTGGACTATCAGGAAGCCTCAGGGGAGAGATCAGGTTTACTAATTTAGGTTGATACTATCCTTTTTATTTCTAGGTAAAAACACAAACACACACAACTGGAATTTTATTTATTTCATGTTAGGAAAAGTTGTCATATATTTTTAAGATGAACATCTGCTTCCTTAGCAATTTTATCCACTTCCATTAAATCAAAAATAATTTTCTTTCTTCTGTATGTTTTGAAAGTATATATACAGGTCTGCGTTGCATGCTCAGCACTTCTCCGATATGCACACCTTAGACTGACAGCAGCAATGTGCATGCATCCAAAAGCAATGATCTGACAATTTTAACAATCAATTTGCAAGGGGCAGGAACACGTAGGCAGGGCAGATCTCCATGGGAGTGCTTCTAGCATGGTCCAGCGATGTGTAGCATGCTCTGGGTTTTGAAATGAAGCATCCTGAGCTCAGCTATCATGACAACCTTTGCCATGTACAATAATTTTTAAATTACATATGTAATGCTGTAGGCATCACATCAGAATTAATGTTGATTTTTCAGCATGTGTCCAATTCCCAGTAGCTAAGGTTACACCATTAGTGTCCCTAACGTAACAAGATACATATCATAAGTTCAGACTCTTATTCATCAGGACTTGATGCAGTTCTAGAAAGCACAAACAATGAGTGGCTTTTAAACAAAAATGAGTTCTATTGAAACTACGTCATTTGAATTTCTGATTCAGTATTCCAGCAAAGAAAAGTATCCAGTGGTAATCTATTCTATATTTTGAAGTGTTCATTTACACTCAAAGAATGCAATATTAAAAAGTAACATTAAAAATGACCATTAAGTCAGTACAAAAATATGTTACATTACAAAGTCATGGATATGATAGTACTATGGGTAGTGTTGTCTTGGGTTCAAATGCTTCAGATAACCCTACACCAATAGTTTTCACAACCTTTTCACTTGCAGACCCCCTAAAAAATTTTGAATGGATGTGCAGACCCCTTTGAATTGTAAGTGTGGACATTCATATACTTTTGATTGATCATAGTCATCTTTTGTAGACCCCTTAGACAGAGTCTGTGGACACCCAGGGGTCTGCAGAACACGGGCTGAAAACCACTACCCTACATGAATGCACTGCAGTCAGACTTTAGTTATGCAACTAACAAAACCATATTACTTACTAGATCTCTGTAGCTTGAACATAAAAACATACCATAAGTACTTGGGGTATGTGAAGCAGGCTGTATTTGATTCAGATTCGGCCTGATTCAGGGGACAGTGATTCGATTTGCTGATTCAGATCACTGTCCCGATTCAATTCGGCCAAATCCAAATCTGAAGCTTAGATTCCGATTCAGAAAAATCAGTGATTTGGCCACAGACATAGCTTTATATGTTTTTTCTGCATATCTTGAGGTACCAGGCACAGCTCATGAATGTTGAGATGGTGGGGTGGATGAAGCGTCCCACAGGAGTGCAGGGTGGGGGGTGCCCCGCATGCTCAGTGGTGGACCTGGAAGTGGACTGGAAGTACTTCTGGTCTGCTTCTGGGTCTGCCACCAAGTGCGCAGGGGACCTTCCCCGCAGCCCCCCTGGCTTGGGGATCGGCCACGGGGCAACCCTGGGTGCTCCCTCAGACCCAGGAGGCACCAGTCACCAAGCTACCTGGTACCTTGAGATTTGTAGAAAAAACATATAAAACTATGTCTACATCCAAATCATTGACTCTCTCCAAATCAAATCGGAGGCTTCCAATTCAATTCGGAGATTAATGAATCTCCTGATTTGATTCGGTTTCAGAGATTCAGCTGCCGAATCTGAATCAAATTAGCGACTTGAAGCTTCGCACAGCCCTAAGTATTACACACCTACAGAATTGTTTCTGAAGATGGAAAAAGCGAATCTATGCACGCATTTACTTCTTCATCTTACTTTTAAAAGGATACTGTCAATTTAAAAACAAACTGAGAAAAAAGAAATTTAAGAGTAATTTATGGAGGTTTCAGCTTATTTTACTATAATTACATCCTCCACCTCCTTTCTTACCACTGTAATTTGTTAGCTCTAAAAATTCTAAAAATAACATTTGAAACAAAAGGACTTCCCAATACTATTCTCATCTAAAATGGAAAAAACGTGCAACTGAAGAAAGGAAGAGAGCTGGAAAACAAAGTTAAACAAAAATGAAGGTACTGACAATATTTGAAATTGTTTCCTAAATAGCTGTTACAGCAAAAGAAACAGCTACCCAGGACTAGAGAATAAATAATTCATGAACTCAATATAGAAGCACTGCAAAAAACTTAATTTTAGGTTTGACTGTACCTTTCAGGTGCCTCCCTGTATTGAGAGTAGCACAGAGTCTCAGGAGGAGCAGCAAGAGGCACTCTGGCAAGTGCAAGCAGGAATGCCTCTGGAAGCTCATGCCTACATTTACACTCCTTGGGTGAGAGAATTTTATTAATCCCTTCCTTTAAGCTTCACTAATCAGTCAGTAAAGGGAGCAGCTAAGGCACTGCCTCTGTCTACACCCTTCTGTCTTTATTGGGGATACCCTAATGCTTCTGAAGAGTAGGGATAAAGCTGTTTCACAAGAGCATGAGGGCAGCAATTTGTCCTGTTTTAAGTTAGAAGGTTCCTTGCATTCTCCTTTAGTTCAACATAGAAAGCTCCCTTAAAGAGCAAGAAATATTAGCTCCAGAATGAGCTAAACTGGCAATTAAAAGACTTTAAACCTTCTTTTGGGAGGGTGTTTGTCTAAGTAAGGATAGAGCTCAGTGGTTTTGATTTTCCTCACCTTCCTTGCAGCTCCCACTAAACTTTCCCCCCTGAGTGCATGGATTCACTCACAAGGGCAACTTGCCAGTGCAGTCTCGTGAATGGCAGTATTGATAGAGAAGTTGCCCTTTTAAATTATTTTGCATCAATTCACTAATTTGAGTGTTCTTTGTATGAAATCCCCACACAATAAGCTAACTGCAATAAAAGCTAAAACACTCTCAACACAAAAAATAAATCAAAGCACAATTGGACAAGCGTTTCTGAAGCATTTTTAAGTTTAAAGAAACCTCGATAGACACTTTTGTAAAAATAGCTGTAAATGTGAAATTCATGAAAAGCAGGTAAGTTTTAGTCACTATAATTATGGTATCACATGTATGTGTATGTGCATAAAGATGACAATATAACCCTTAAATCCAAATGAACACAGCGAGAAAGAAAGAAGGCAATGCAGAGGGTGGGAAGAGAAGGATCAAAACTCCTTGTACATTGTAGTCTAGCAATCAAGACTATTAGGAATTAGGGGAGATTACTGGCAAGCTAATTATGAGGAAAACCAAGCATTAGTCTTGCTGGTTACAAAGCCAATGCCATCATCTTCACAGTAGCCTTGAATCACCAAGTCTAAATTAAAGCTGTTCCTCTTCATCCTTAATCTCAGTAATCTAAAGGCATTAATATGCAAGACATTACTACTGTTTCATAAATGAAAGTCTTCTCTTTAAGATTCTGTGTCACTTGTAATGTTGGGACCATTTCACAAAGCAAAAAGACTGTAACACAGCTGAAAAATAAATACTGAATAATCATCTGGAAATGTACAACGTGAAGCTGAATACACAAGATCATTTAAAAAACACACACAAGACATACGTACTAAATGGGTTCACAGACTTAAGTCTATCTGCATTAATCACTTTTTCCCCATACTTCTTAAAAACTAGCATAGCAGCTTCAACAGCCTGCTGTCAAACAGAAAGCTGATCTGTAGCAAGCTCTGTACATCTGAAATTAGCTGACAAGTTTTTCTAAACACAAGACCCTCATTCTGAAAGAATAATCTTGTGTGTGCTGCTTTTTCAACAGCAAGTGTCAAAGCATGATAGTGCACAGTGAAATCTCTTCACTACATAACTGTTAAACATACATTACTGAAAGAACAACCTTTAAAATAGCCATAAATATATTTCACTCCAATATGTTTAAACATACCCTTTTAAAAGCCATTCATTTATGGGTGTGATTGATAATAGTTGAAGAAAAAGCCATATTGCTGTTGGGAAGAACACAAGTGTAAAGATCTGGACAAAAAGATGTAGTTTCACATGCATCAAAGCACTTGTCAGCTCCTGCAAAATAAGAAAGAGAGAGGAAGCTGCAGTCATAACACCTTAAGTAAGCTCACTTTTGTGCTAATAGTAAGAAAAAAAAAAATACATGTCAGAGGCATCTTTGTCAGAATGCCTATTCTCCCCTTCAGTAATTCCCATTAACACTAAGGCTTGTTTTACTATTAGGCTTTAAAAAAAAAAAAAAAACAACCCCAAATGTCCCTACCATTGTTAACAACAGTTCATCTCCCACAATGGAAGCTCTAATACAGACAGGCACCTGACTGCCATCACCACTAACAATTAAGTTGACATACTGTTTACACCAGGCAGTAGCGTAGGGATGCAGCCGGGTGCCCAAAGCAAAGCAGACGCCGTGATTTCTGGTTGCTACAGCAATTGTGGACATGCAGCTACTGCCAGCAGTTGCTTCTTTTCACCATCCCTGCCAAAGTTGGTGCCTGGGTGGTTGCCCTTATTCCCTCCCCACAGTTATACCACTAATACTAGAGTTCCTGTCCCTGTTATCGCAAGGGCAGTAAACAAAGTGAATATTTTAAAAGTTTTCCCAAGTTGAGACCAACCCAACAACTGTACAAGTCTTCTGTGTACCAACACTAAAAGGCTTATAATACAGGAAAAATCATCAGCATGGTATTTATAGTGAAAAAACAAAGCCATTCAGTGCCATTTTTTTAAAAACTTATTTGGCATCCCAGGAAGAAAAGATGTGCTTAAACACTAACAGTGTGCACTGGAAACTACTGCAGCAAATTCATACAAAAAGACCCCAGTAAGCTGATGAAGCACTGCCCAAAAAGAATACTGACGTTGTGACTAACACATAGCAGCCAGAACATTCAGAGAAATAAAAGAGTAAAATGTAACTGGATGCTGCAAAAATAAATACAGATAGTAAAGCATTATTTACATGGCCTACTACCTACTTACCTATGGTCTCATACTTTGATCTTTCTGCTGTATTACAAAAAACCCTTCAGCAGGTTTTATGTATGAATTTCCTTGCAAAAGTCTTGACAGAGCATCACCTCTCTGAGATGAATAGACCATATTTGAAGGAACAAACTAAACAACATAGCTCTCAAAACACTAGAATCCCCTTCAATCACTTTAAACGTTTACTTCATTGAAGGATAACATAAATCTTATGAGAAAGTTATTGTTAGGATTGCTCAACCGTCTAAGTCAGATACGTAAGATCAACTTTAAAAACCCCCATCTGCTTAAGTGTATATGCACAGTTGACATGGTATTCACAGTATGCATTTTATAATGTTACTTTATGTCAATGTTCAAGAAAATCGCACTTCCCCAAAAAACAGGCTAAGGAATGTGTGTACTGAAGTTTTCAATTTTGAAACGTAGCCCTTTTTCACAGATAATTTATAAAGGAAACAGACAGTCAAACAAGCTTCAAGAATGATGCTCAAGTCAAACATTCTTGGCCAGTTTTGTTCAATATGTTCAATATCTTCATTAATGATCTGGAAGATGGGATGGACTGCACCATAAGCAAGTTCGCAGAAGACACCAAGCTGGGGGGAGTAGTAGATATGCTGGAGGGTAGGGCTAGGATTCAGAGTCACCAAGACAAATTGGAGGATTGGGCCTTTGTTCAACAAGGACAAGTACAAAGTCTTGCACTCAGGATGGAAGAATCCCATGCACCCCTACAGGCTTGGGATCAACTAGCTAAGTGACAGCTCTGCAGAAGAGGACTCAAGGGTTACAGTGGACAGGAAGCTGAATATGAATCAACAGTGCACTCAGAAGGCTAACAGCATACTGGGCTGCATTAGTAGGAGTGCTGCCAGCAGATTGAGGGAAGTAATTATTCTCCTCTATTCTGCACAGGTGAGGCCACACCTAGAGTACTGTGTCTATTTTTGGGCTCCCCCACTACAGAAAGGATGTGGACAAATTGGAGAGAGTCCAGCAGAGGGCAGCGAAAATGGCAAGGGGCTGGGGCACATGTCTTATGAGGAAAGACTGAAGGAACTGGGCTTATTTAGTCTGCAAAAGAGAAGACCAAGATGGGATCTGATAGCAGCCTTCAATGACCTGAAAGGTGGTTCCAAAGAAGATGGAGCTAGACCAGGCTTGTCCAAAATATGGCCCGCGGAGCACAAAGCCGTGGCCATGGCACCACGGAGCACAGAGCCACGGCGACGGCGGTGGCGAGGCAGGCAGGGAGCGTGGAGGGAGCGCGGCGAGGCGGGCAGGGAGCGCTGCGGAGCGGCGGTGGTGGTGGCGCAGAGCTGTAGCGGCAAGGCAGGCAGAGAGTGCAAAGGGAGCGCAGTGAAGCAGGCAGGGAACACTGCGGAGCGTGGAGGCGGGGCCATGGCGAGGCGGACAGCGAGGGGAGGGGAGCTGCTTACCCCTGTGGGAATGGCCCCGCGCGGGAGGCCAAGCAGCGGCCACTGGCAGTGCTGGCCCATGCCTGCCTCCTTACCACCCCCAACTCTCCCACTTCAAGCCAGCCCCGCTGCCCTGCCCCACAGCAAGGCAGCACCTGCTCCCCCGGCCAGTCTCCCCCTGGGCACTGCGGATCTCCAGGCCCAGCCGCCCACACGCGAGGCCCCAAGGGGGCCGCTTCTCACGTGCTGCGGCAATGGAGCCGTGTGCCGCTCGGGACGGGACGAGCCTGCACCAGTCAGTCTTGAGTGGCACACGGCTCCGCCGGCGCTTCTGCTGGCTGGTGCAGACCTGGCCGGCCTCCTCCCGTCCCCAGCAGCACATGGGAAGCTGGCTTCAGCTGTATACTGCTTTTCCTGGCTGGTGCCGACCCGGTTCTGCCCAGGCGGGTCCTGCAGGACCATGTCAACTCGAGCATGGCACCGGCAGGCTGGGCGGGCCCCAGGTTAACCCCAGCCTGGCCCTGCGGCTTCTCCAGCACCAGGTCAACCCAGTTGTAGCCAAGCAGCTCCTACAGCACCGTGTCAACCCGGGCATGCATGCCATGTCAACCAGCACCATGTCAACCCTTGCAACTTCATTGGTGTCAAAGGTCACATGACATCACTTCCTGATATGATACCACTTTCTGTGACGTTTTTGAATATGGCTCGCCGACCCACTGGGTGATAAAAAGTTCGTGATCCGGCCCCACATTCAAAAAGGTTGGACACCCCTAAGCTAGACTGTTCTCAGTGGTGGCAGATGACAGAACAAGGAACAGCAGTCCCAAGTTGCAGCACAGGAAGCTAAAATTGGATATTAGGAAAAATTAGCTCACTAGAAGGGTGGTGAAGCACTGGAACAGGTTACCAAGAGAGGCAGTGGGATCTCCATCCTTGAAGGTTTTTAAGGCTCAGCTCAACAAAGCCCTGACTAGGATGATCTAGTTGGGAATGGTCCTGCTTTGAGCGGGAGTTGGACTAGATGACCTCATGAGGTCCCTTCCAACCCTAATTTTCTATGATCCTATGAAACACTGAACTTTTGTCCATCCAAAATGCCTTCCAGAAAAACAAATGTTTTGGAATTACAAAGAAATCAGCATAAGATCTGTCAGGTATTTTTGCTTTCTTGTAATAAAACAATTTTTTCCCCAAACTTGGGTTTAAAAAAAATTCTCATTTGATCTGAAACGTTGTCTATTTACAACCTTAAAAGTTTTCTCATTGAGTTACATAGGCCTGAAAAATACAGATTTATAACATACATTCCAAACAGTGTTACCACAAAGGAAAGGCTGCATATATTGTTAATATTTCTACACACATGACCTTTAAGAGATTAAGATATTTTCCATCAAAAATCTTTAATAAATCTAATGCCAATATCTCTGAGGAAGATGTCTTTATTATTACAAGCATGACAAAATGCAGTGCAATTCTTTTGGTTGCAACACCACTACTGAACCTCTTATAAACTGGTTTCATCACAAGTACTATTTAATATTTTCTTCAACAAAAAGAAGAAAGATGAATGAAAGATTATCATATCAAATCCAAGATGAGGGTCTCTCCCCATTCAACAAAAAAAAAAAAAAATAATTGTCAATGTATAGAATCTAATTATTGAGGGACTGCCTCACATTTGAAGTCATCTTGGACTTGGAAAAATATGGCAATCATTTAGTACATCTGCACATTCTTTCTTCTTTCTTGCCAGGTCCCCAAAGTTTGGTCCTACAACTGTTCACTGACTGAGCAGTGTAAAATCCTTAGCATAATTTCTGGTTGCCAATGTCGCATCCACTTAAAAAAAAAAAAAAAAAAAAAAAATCAACGTGGAAATTAAAGCCGACATATTTATGTAGAATAAGCTTCATTTCCCATTTCAATACCATACAGTTTTCAGCAGTTTTCCTTTTAATGAATTATTTTGCCACATTAATGATATAGATCCTTGCAGATATAAAGGGAGAAGAAAAGAGATTATCTGAGTTACAAGCTATACATACCCCAAATTATCAGTGTCTTAAATATGTTTTAAACTATGATCCACTTCCTGCGCACCCATGCCAATCTGTGCACACACTCCTAACATCAGCACAATACCTAGACTCCTGATGGCCCTGGGCAAACTTTTAGTATCGGGCCCCCCTCCTCCAGAGATAATGATAATAATAATTTTTAAATTACCATTTTCAGGCCCCCTTTCTGTCCAGGCCCCAGGCGACTGCCCAGTTTGCCCATGCCTGTGTCCAGCTCTGCCTATCCTCTCATGGCCCCCTGGTCTTTCCCCTGCTGTGCTGCTCCAGGCGGGGGGTGCGGCTTCATCTGGGCAATTCCAGCTTCAGTGCACAGAGCTCTGGCTCCAGCTTCCAGCTGCCTTCCACCCACTCTGCCCACCTGGTGAGATGAGCAGCCACCCAGGGGCGGGTGGAGCGGGTGAAAAGGTGGCTGGGGAGCTGGAACTGGAGCCCCACGCGCTGGGGCAGGAGCCGCCCAGCTGAAGCTTCTCCCCTGCCCACCTGGAGCACATGGCACATCAAAGGCAGGAGCAAGAGGAGGAGCTGCTGCTGGAGGCAAGGGAAGCAGAGCAGCACCCAGCTGGCTGCAGCAGCACCAGGAACAGCCCCACTGGAAGCTGTGCTGGCTGAGGTCAGGGCTGGGTTGGCAGTGTGGGTTCCCCTGGCAGAAGTGAGCAGGCCTCAGCCTCATGCAGAGCACTGTGGGGGCAGCTGTCAGCTGGAGCCAGTCAGTTGGGAGGCTGGGTCTGTCCCACAGGCTGTATTTTTACCCACCCCTGTATTAAACAGACATTCACGAATAAGTTTTTAAGTTCTAGGTCCACAGGGAGGTTCGCATAAGGAAGCTGTTTTAAAAGCCGTAACTAGCTAATAAGTGAAATGGGAGTGGGCACCATGGTAACGTCAAGTTAAACATTCCTTTTGTGTATTGGGACCACAGACTTATTACCACAAAAATATAACCAAAGTGACTTCTGTTTACTTATAGTCCAAACTATATCAGCAAGCTGCCAACTGTTCTGCAACATACTTTTGAATCATATCAAGATATTATTGAGCATGAGCTGTGTTTTCCCAATAACAGTGACTGATGCAAGTTATTCTAAACTTTCCAGATGTTTAGTTTAAATATGCACATTGTTAATGTAAAACTTGTATTTTTTTAATTTCATACAATATATTCAGTACACACATGCATACACACAAACATTAAAATAAGGGAGAAACAACTTGTACTGATAGCATTAATCAGTAATGACTTGGTTAAGAGATACAGTATGATCAACTTTAGATTACACCTCATACAACTCAAACCACAGAAGGGTTTAGAAAGAACAAATAAAATAGGCCCTAGAGTATCTCACTGCTAATCCAGTTGTACATTAAAAATGATTTTTCAAGTCTGGGACATTTAAGAATTTAACAGCTCCTAGAAACAAGGTCTTCTGTCAGACCAGATACTTCATAAAAAGAGCTCAGATTCTTAATGGAATAGAAAGCTGGGCATATGTGATATAACTGATGTGAATAAAATAATGGATAACAAAATGCCATATAAGTTTAAAGCAGGACTTGGAAGGTTTATTAAGTATAAATTTGCCAAGCACTCAAACTACTAAAAAAAGATGGGAGATCTGAACAGGCAGGTCCAGAAGTCAAGGCCCTCTACCAAGCTCATTTACCAGCCCATCTAACAGGCACTGCTTTTTATATCAACTGGTCCTAATTTGATCAGCTTCTAATTAGCAACTGCCTTATGAAACCAAATCTTCACAACTTCAAGCAACCAAAAGGGAAATGGAATTTTTCTATTTCTTCTCCAAACCCAAGACACTCAATGTTCCTTGGAGAAGACCCCCTATGCTACTTCTCAACTTCCGCTTTTGAGTATTCTTTCCTTATGAAAAAACTCCAATTGCCTCCCTCTCCTAGCATTACTTTTCCTAATAGAAGAATGAAACTGATAAGCTCTCAACAGTTCCACTGACAACAAAAGAGTTCCAAATTACAGTAATTAAATGGTCCAAGGTTACTCAATTCAATTATGCCACATTTGGGCACAAGTGTAGCACATGCCCTCAGGCAGCATGTCCTCAATTCAAACTTGGTGCCCATTTGGAGTATTATTTTAACAACCATTAGGGTTATAAACTTTTTAAAAAATAAATAAAAATAAAAGCTTTAACTTGCAAAAGCCAACTTAAAGATGAGTCAGCAAGTACATTTTTCAAATCCTGGCTCAAAGTACCCACCAAAATACTAATCTTATCTCTGCTTTACAGCTAAAATGCTTGCTTTAGAGGCAAATGCAAAACTATTTAAGGTATCTTATTTAATAAACAGCTCAAGTCAGTCTACAAAGTGAAAAGGAACTAGGTGACTACATTGGCAGAGAAAATTAATGTTTTTCTTTAATTTTAAGCCTTGTGCAAGGAGATAAAGAGAAAACAGCTGTACTTCTACCAATTATCACAGCACCACAGGCAACCTGGCCTGATGATCTCCCTTAAATTGAAACTCTCAGTCTAATCCTTGTTCTGGAAAAAAAAAGAAAAAAGAAGGAAGCAAAAGTTGAAACAGGGGCAAGCCTAGACATGGCACTAGGATCAGGACATGAACCACATATCCATCCATGATTCACATAAAAGAATGCTCCAGGAAAAAGTTCTCAATCCACGGATAGCTCATGGAGCCATACTACACGCACGTGCTAATAGAGCCTCATCAGCAGGGATCATGCAGCTACTCACCATTTTTGAGCCACTGGTCATCTTTAGAGGTCAGGTAAGGAGCTTGTGGAGGGCAGGTGAGGCCCTGAATGACTAGAAAGGGGTAAATATAGTAGAGGTACACCGATACATCGGTCCCATATAGCATTTGCACTCATATAAGGAAAATTGACAGCATGACAAATCGGCTTTTTTTGGCTGAGGTGACCAATAATGCTGCGTGAATGTGTGCAGCTGCAGTGCAGCCCAGCAGCATGGAAAGCAGCATCCAGCTGATCAGTCTGTTGTGGGGGAAGGAAGGGACATGGGGGAAGTAGGCCGAGGTCCCCATGGTAAGGGAGGGAGTGTGGCAGAGGCAGATGCTGCTCAGCCAGGATGGGGCACGGATCAGAGCCGCAGCTTGTCCAGGAGACATGGTGTGGGGAGGCGGCAGCAGCACTGGGAGCAGGGGCTACGGTGAAGTTTGGGGTGGCTACAGCTCCCCCTCACCCCATAGCCCCACTCCCAGTGCCACCACCGCCCAGACCAAGCATAGCATGGCCCAACCTACCCACTGGGAAGAGCTTGACACAGCTCTGGCCCCAGCCTGCAGCGGCAGCCTGCCCTCACCTGCGCGCAGATCCTGGGGCACATGCCCCCCCATGCCCTCCCATGGTGTGTGCAGCAGTGGAAGCCATGCTCCCCCCTGCCTCTGAACAATCTATTGTGGCTCCATCCATGTCCTACCCTGGCTGGGCAGTGCCTACCCCAGCCCCACTCCCTCCCTCACTGTGGGGGCCTCAATCTGCACCCCCATGCCCTTTCCTCCCCCTCCCCCTTCCCCATCAGACTTACCAGCCAGACACTGCTCTCCATGCTGCCGGGCTATATATCGGCAATCAGACTGGTATCAGCCAATATGGATCACTAAAAATCGGCCATCAGTATCAGCCCAAAAAGTCTCTATTGGGGCACCTCTAAAATATAGTGCCCGTCTTCAAGAAAAGGAAGGAGAAAGGTTCCAGAGAATCACAGACCAGTCACTCTGACCTCTACCTGGAGAGATTATGGAGCAGACCATCAAGGAATCTGTTTCAAAGCAAATGAAGGAGAGCAAAGAACAGCCAGCATAGATTCACCAAGAGCAAGTCATACCTGACCAACCTGATTTCCTTCTCTGATAAGGTGACAAGCACTATTGATGGGAAAGCAGTGGATGTGATATACCTTGATTTTAGCAGGGCTTTTGACAGTCTCCCATGACATGTTCATTGGCTTTTTTTGGCTGGTGTAGCCGATAACGTCACTGATAAATGCTACATGCATGCACACAACTGCAGCATGCACATGGCCAGAAAGGCTGAAGAGCAGAGGCTGTGCAGAAGGTGGA
This sequence comes from Alligator mississippiensis, assembly GCF_030867095.1. NCBI lineage: Eukaryota > Metazoa > Chordata > Crocodylia > Alligatoridae > Alligator > Alligator mississippiensis. The sequence goes on along the minus strand of NC_081825.1, from coordinate 100,432,099 downwards.
GATGGGGAGAAGAGGCTCAGGGGGCAGATGGCAGGGGGAAGAGGGCAAAGAGCAGCTGGAGTAGGGCTGGACCAGGAGCTGCAGCATCCACCTGCCCCAACACCACCCTCGTACTTGATTCTAAGACAAGGGGCTGTCTTCCCTCATGTTAAAAGGGGAAGGGCACCTCATCTTAGAATACAGTAAACACAGTGCGTGCACAAATAGAATGGGGAATGACTAGCTAGGCTTCAGTACTGCAGAGAAGGACCTGCAGGCTACTGTGGACCATAAGCTGAATACAAGCCAACAGTGTATTCTTGTTGCAAAAATAACAGTCAACAACATAGTAGGTTGTCTGTCACTTGCAAATAAAAAGAAGTGATTATTTTGCTCTACAAGAGACTGATGAGATATCACTCAGAGTACCGTATCCAGTTCTGGATACCAGACGTCAAGGAAGATGTGGACAGATTTATAAGAAGTCCAGAAGAGAGTGACAAAAAATATTAGAAGCAAGGAAAATGACTTAACAGGAAAGGCTGAAAGAACTTTGATTATTTAGTCTGGAAAAGAGAAGACTGAGGGGGAGGATTTGATAACAGTTTTCAAATACCTGAAGGGCAATTATAAAGAGGAGAGAGACAGACTATTCTCTGTGACCCAGAGGGACAGGATTAGGAGCTTTAGCCTCAAATTGCAGCAAAGGAATTTTAGGCTGGAGATTAGCAAGAACTTTTAGTATGAGACTGGTCAAGCATTGGAACAAGCTGCCTATAGAAGCTGGAAATCTAAAAACTGTCAACCATTTTTTGCGATAAGATTGGACAGACACTTGACTGGGATTGTTTAGTCATGGATGATCCTGGCTTTAGCAGGGAGCTGGACTGGATGACCTCCTGAGAGTCTTTTGAGCCCTACTTTCCTATGACCCTAATACTCAGCCAGCCCCATCTGGAAATGATGTTAAACCCTCTTGTCATGGCTTTCAGAGGTATGCAAGTTTCATGAAGAACTTCTTCACTTCAATCCCTCTAAAGACCTATAAGGGGTCTTTTATAGGTCCTTCACTAACTTTCACTCAGTTCTGCCTTCTCATTTCCTCCCCCAATCTCATGGAATTTATTCTAAATACATAAAGTGGTTATAGCCTATACATGTAAGTTTCACATATTCTCATTGATCAGTCTACAGACAACATTAACCCCCAAGATTAGTAATATCGTGCTCCTAGCTACAGTCAGGTACTTTCAAGAACAACACAAACTTTTAAACTACAACAAGAAAGAAGTAATAAGTAAAATTTAAAGTACCTCAGTTTTTAGCGAGAGTCCGCTGTTAAAGAATATGGCTGAAACAGCAATGTAAGTTATAGTAATTTCTGGTTTCAAGGGTCCTAAAAAATATAAACACAAAAACAAAAAGCAAAGTAAACCAGTGTTAAGCCAACAAGGGTACAGAAAGTTATAAGAAGTCAAAGTAATTGACAGCATATTTGGAGTAATTCTGATCATTAAAGTCAATTTTTAAAACTTAAGTTTTGCTCTGTAAGTAAACATCACTCTTTTATATATTTTAAGTAAAAAACGAGACTCATAAGCAATTGGAGAGAGAGAGAAAGATTAGACATGGTGTAATAAAGAATATGCCAACAGAATCAAAATCTATTTGTTACTACAGCTCTTTTGTGTGTACACAGCATGATGAAGTGCAAATAAGGAACCTTCCCCCACCCTTGGATTGACCTTGTGAGATCTGTAGTCCATATGTTCAGAGGAATGCAGTGACTAAGCTCTTTTTTTTTCCCCATGGGGGTTTCTGAACCACCCCAGCCCCACCTACACCAGCCAGTAGGCCCAGCTGGCAGCTTAGAGGAAAGCAAACTGCACTCCACAAAGGGTTTCAAGTGACTATACAGTTCCACGTAAACCCTAACAGGGCTGCATGATGACGTCCTACATGAACTGCAGCGAACAGCCAACTGTTTTTGTAACTACCCAATCAGGTTAACTTTGTCAAAAGAAAATATTAGTAATAGGAGTTCCAATCAAATTAATATCTGAACTGAGCACAAGGATCCTATTTTAAAATGCAAAATTATTTTTTCCCTTTTTTACTTCATACTATATTTAGTATTCATCATCTGTCCTGAGTAAAACTACAGCAACCAAACAAACAAGCTACTCTTCTATACTTCAAAATAGAAGATCCTTTCTGTTCTTGTGCATGAATGACACACATTGATGGTCTTGGGAGAAGCTGAATGCAACAGATTTGGATAATGTTCATTCAGAGGGAGTATGATGCCCTCTAACTGGGCTTGACTGCCCAACTCTTCTCTCTTAGGCTAGGAATAGATGTTGCATTTGTCTCTAGACAAGTTGTACCTGCACCTGTCCTGCAACAAAAATATCCTGGATGGGCATGTACACACATCGTCCATCTAGTCACAGTTCAATGAATGACTGAATGCACTGCAACTTTCTGCCTCTGATTCAATGATGCAATCCTGGGGAAATTGTTCAGACACACATTCAGAGGCCCTGTGATAGACTGTAAGTACTTCTTACCCAGTGAACCTTGTTAGGATGTATCCTGGGACAACAGACATAGAGGTCTGAACAACTGTACCTTGTCCTAGGATAAAATGGTTTATCCCAAGACAAATGTGATGTCTATCTGCAGCCTTAGTCAAGTTTTACTTTCATATAGGCCTTGCTTGGTGAGATACTAGAACTGTAAAAAAAAGTCTCTATATAAAACACAACATCAAAGCAAGTGTGTAAATGGAAGCTGCAGCTACAGAACTTGGTTCTGTTGCACATTCTGTATCTTTTCTAAGAATAGCATATAATACAGTATGATGAGAAACAGAGAGAGACAACTGCTACATGTACCCAGTATGTCTTTGATCTGGTACTGTTGGAATCTGATTTTTACTATCACTTGGTTTTAAACTGTGCAACCTGAACATTATTATGTGAATTTATGAAGTGATCATCACTTTAGAACCGGGAGGATTAAGTATTTGTCTAGTGCTAGGAACATCCAATGGGGCATCCAATCTCTTTTGCAAAGATTTTTATAGAGAGTATGTTCTAAGAGGAATGAAATAAGCTCTCATCAGCCAACAAAACATTTAAAGAGATGAGCTTTGTATTGCAGTTGGAAAATACCAGACACCATTAGAAGTCTGTTCTACTGCCAAATAAAGCTCAAGACATGCTGCACTATGGCTCTGTTGGCCAGAGAGTCACAAAGTCTCCAACCCTTTCCCCCAAGACCATGTTTTTTTCCTTCAATGTCTTTCTAACTGTAAAGTAGTACGTGGCAGAAGAGTAGTTTGAGATCATGTGGCTGGATCTATGGATGGTTTTGTTTTCTGTTGTCCCAGGAACAATCCCTGACAATTAAGCAGTAATCAAGCTGGGCAGGAATAAGTTCAGTTCTTATACAAGAAGAGTTGTCACTAGGTTCTGTTTAAAAAAGGCAAGAAACTCAGTGTTGATGGCTCCATAGACCTGGGCAGAGCTTTACTTCCAATGCAATTACAAGGGAAGGACTTTCCACACTGAGTTCCAAGCTGGATTAGTGCCTTAGTTGCCACAGACAGCTCAGAAATTGTTTTTACAATGCTTTTAAGACTTGACTTCTTTTCTTCCTCCAGAAGCCAAGCACAGGTACTAATTCCTTGAGAACAGTACATGGCTGCTGCCAAACTTGAGCTCTATTAAAAAAATAAAAACTACGATTGGAACATTTTTACAATGAGGAGAAAGGTGTTTCGCCATGTTAGTCCCAAGTCAGGCCAAAGGTAGGGCACCTTAGAGACTAACTGGCTCAGAGGAGCATGGGTTTTGTATGTAACAGCCTGCAAGTCAAATAGCTGTTGCTTATGAAAGTTCATGACTCTCTGAACCACTTAATCTCTAAGGTGGTATCCTGCCCTACTTTCTGTCTTTTAAAATGAGGGAAGTGATTTTTCCTCCTATTTTTCCTATGAAAACAGTTAAAGAAATATTGTTAATTTTTTTTTCATATCATATATGCAAAGAAATTCACCTTCAGGCAGAGACCAACCACAGAGAAAATTACCATAAAAAGTGGATGTTTTGGAAAGTTTTGAGCATTTGGACTTTGCAGCTATAACCAAAACTAACCAGCAGGTGTTACTGGGTATGCAATATTTATTATTAAAAATATGCAATCAATTAAAAAACAAACAAAGCACCAAATGTTTCACTTGCTATTGTTACAAGTAATGTATTAATCTCCTTTACTGAGATTAGAGAATTCAGTTTGTTGACTTTATACATTTGACAATACACTTTATGTGCTCAGTTCCACTATTTCCCCTGCAGAGTAAATCAGTTTCCTCTGTTGTTCATTGGGAAGCAACAGAGGACACAAAAAAATGGAAATGTATTATAGTAAAACAACAAATATTGATAAGAGTCATCTGGGGTAGAAGTAGTACCTGAAATCACTTCTAACTCAATTTCAAGTTGTCAGTCAGTGTCCCTCTCAAGTGGGTCAGGGATGAAATACAATCAGATATTAAACTCCAATTATTTTCTTTTTAGGCATTTCTTAATGGAATTATTTTCACCAAGTCAGCAGAACCATGCTCAAAACAGATTTTAACCTGATTTTCATCCCTATTAATCAAGTAAGAGATGCATACTCTTAAACACTTTCAATTATGGATCCTACCTTATTAATCTTTGTACAACACCAACCTATAACAGAGATGGGAATTCAGTAAAGGATTCTTCTTGGGTTATGTTAGAAATGAATAAATGTGATTTGCCATGTTTACATTTTAAAGTCTAAAACCTGAGTAAGGAAAGTTGAGTCTTGCAGCTTCCTCTTCTCTCAAGGGCCTCTTACCAACCCAGATTTCACAATACATGGTGGGAGATGACCTCAGAGTGATAACTACTCCGCTAATATTAAAAAAAAAAGGTGTATAAACGTACTGTTTCCCAAGATGCAACATTGTTACAAGAGAGAAACCATTAATATTAGAGTTAGAAAACATTTCACTCCAACATCTCCAACTAAATGTCTGCCAACATCAATTTTGTTTTTATATCTGAACAAGAGCATGGACCCTACTGGGTGTGTTTCAAGTCCTGAGCCCCTCATTTAAGTTTGTACAGTCAAAGTACGCAGCAGCCTGATGGAATACAGCTGCACCTGGGCTACAAAGTTACCAACTAAACTTAGCTGTTAATGCAAGAGGCAAGGATTTCTTTTTAAAGCAAGAATACCTTTTCTTGGACCAACTGTGTAGTTGGGAGAGTTTTGAATGCAAGGCACTCTTCATGGGTCAGAAGACAGGGTAGATTTGCACCTTTATAGCCTAGCTAAATAAGACAGAGCATATTTGCGCACCCAAGCATCCAATGAAGTAGAACTTAGGTGCATGAAAGACTCTGCTATGAGCTTTTTCCATATACAAACATATCTATATATACACCTATATAGATCTATATATCTATCTATAAATAAATGTTCTTTAGCTAGTCTATAAAGATGCCAATCTCCCCTGCCTTCCAACTGACTTCAGACTAACACAGATGAATGATACCATTCTTCAGTCCAAATTCACTTCATCAGATGCTGGGTACACGAAAGCTTGTGCTACATATAAGCTGTATAGGCAAGCTCTGAGTTATACACAAGCTTTTGTGCTCACAGCATCTGAGAAGGTGAACTAAGAATGATAGTGCTGGTGTGCAAACAGGCAGAAGAGACTGGCACCCTTATAGCCTAACTAAATCACACACACACGCATTTATATATATATATAGAGAGAGAGAGAGAGAATGTGCGAACACATAAGCCTTTGTTCACCCAAGCATCTGATAAAGTCAGCAAACTTGAGTGCACAAAAGCTTGCACTCTTTCTACATATCTGACTTAGTTTAGACATGTTATTTAGTTAGCCTATAAAGGCGCAAATCTCCCCTGCCTCCTGCCTGACTTCAGACTAACACCAACATTCTTCAACCCGGGTTTGCTTCATCAGATGCTGGGGGCATGAAAGCTTGTGCTATGCATCTTCATCTCAAGTCCCAATCATGCTCAACAACCTTTAACATAGCCCTTGGGCATCACCTTCTATTCAAAACTAAGAATGATCTTGCGAAGCCTGGAGAGAGGGAGTTAGCCGTGTTAGTCTGAAGCCTGTCAGAAGGCAGGGGAGATTTGCACCTTGGGAGCCTAACTAAATAAAAGTTACATAGAAAGGGCACAAGCTTTCATGCACCCAAATTCACTTCATCAGATGCTTGGGTGCACAAAAGCCTGTGGGCTGTCTCTCTCTCTGTGTTGTTCAGTTAGTCTGTAAAGGTGCAAATCTCCCCTGCCTTCTGCCTGACTTCAGACTAACACTAGCACTCTTCAACCCAAGGGGTGCGTCTATACATGCAATTAATGCTATTTGGCTTTACTGTGCAGTAAATTTACTACCTGCATATGCCAGTAGCAAACTTACAGCGCAGTAAGAGTCTACACATGTAGACAGTGACGCTTTACTGTGCAATAGATTAGTCTGTTGCCATGCAGTAAAGTGTCTCCTGTAGACATGGCCAACAGCACTTCATAAGAAGCTGGGGGCACGAAAGCTTGCGTGCAGCTTACATGCAGCACACACTTTTACGTTTCAGGGGTGTTGGTTGTAGCCGTGTTGGTCTAAGGACACGGGCTGACAAGGTTCTTTGGGGAAATGTGACATCTTTTATTAAACCAACTAAATAGTTGGAAAAATGATTTTTTTCCGCCCAACTATTTATCTGGAACAACTGTTTAATTGGAACAAGTTTTCCAACTATTTAGTTGGTCTAATAAAAGATACCACATTTCCCCAAAGAACCTCATCTGCACACGCTTTTGCACACCCAAATGTCCGAGGAAGTGAACTGAGGCTGAAAAAGTCTCTGTTCGTCTGCATTCGTCTGAAGCCGGGCAGGGGAGAGCTGCACTTTCCCAGACCAACGAAACAAGACACAGAGACAAAGCATGCGCAGCTTTCATGCTCCCCAGCATCCCACCAAGAAAACTTGGGTTGAAGCGTGCGCCCGAAGACGGCAGGCGGGCACCTGCACACACCAACTAAGTGCCACGTAGGGAGCTCCTCACCACCTCTGCTGAAGGCGGCGGGGTCCAAAAGGCTACCCCAAAGAGCAATGTCTCCTGCTATTTAGGTGGCCTAATACCAGAGATCACCCTCTACCCAAAGCACCTTCCTGCCTGTGCTCTTTCCACACGTCGCATTGAGTCGAGCGGGAGAGGCAGGTTATTCGGGCAGGCTGCAAAGGGGCGAGCGCCCCCCCCGCCCCCCGGCTCCCTTCACCCCGGGGCACTGGGGGGGTACTGCAAAGCGTCCCGGGCCCCGCGGGGAGGGCGCTCCGGCCCCGCGCACTCACCGCCCTTGGCGCCCACGGCGGGCTGCAGCTTGGCGGCGGCGATGGCCAGCACGATGCCCAGCAGGAACCACTCCTTGCGCAGCCGCTCGGGCAGCCCCATCCCGCGCCCACCCGCCACTCACTGCCCAGCCGGGCCGGCGCTGCAGGCGCTCACGAGGGCGCCCAGCCCCGGCCCCGTGGCAGCCCGCGACAGGCAGCGCCCGGCCGCCATCACTACCACGCGCCTCCTAAGAGACACGCAGCCGCTCTCGGCACGGACACCCTCCCACCTGCCTCCTTCCTCCTCTTCCCCCGCCCTCACCACCAGTGAGAGGCTTCTTCTCCCCGGCCTGGGTGACTCCTACCCCAACCGCCTCGCTCTTTCTCGGAACTCGGGCAGCAGCCGCCCCCTGCTAGGCCGGGGCTGGAGTGGAGTGCAGCGGGGAGGGAGCAGCACCCACCCCTCCCCCACCTCCCGGGTGCTGTGGGGGTGGGAGGGTAGAAGAGGAGGCGGGGATGGGGTCGGGAGGCGAAGGGGGGTGTTGCGCGTTTTGTTGATACATTACGGGACTCCCGGCGCTGACGCGGCTGGGGGCGGGGCGTGGCCGCGGCCTTCCAGGTCCGGGGGCTGGAGCTCGCGGGGCCTCCCGATAGGCTGGGGAGGAGTGAGAGGGCGGGGTCAGCTCGGCAGTTGGGTCGCGTTCTTTCCCACTCAACAGTCCCCCCGGAGGGGCGTGCGTTACCCCGCGTCGCCTCACGCTGCTTGTCTCCTCTGATCTGCTCTCCTCTCCTCCTCCGCCTCGGTGCTTTGCTGATGCACCAGGGGCCGGGGGGGCTGTGGGACTCCGGCTAAGATCGAAGTAGAAACAAATCCACGCCTAGTGCGATGTTGCGCTCACTTGCTACATTATATGGAAAGTTTAACGCCCGCCACGCAGGAGGCCAAACGAGTGGAAAGACCGCGGCGTCCGTCCTACGGTTCTTGTAGTTCAAAGCAGGTCTTCTACTCAGCTGCCCAACAAAATCTAGCCTCCCCGAGCATCTTGACAGTGTCTCCAATGTTTACCTGCCAGTCCTGAGTTAATAGCGCCACACTTGAGTTATGGTTTGTCGCCCCAGCTAAACAAAACCAACCGGTTTGCAGGGCTGAGAGACACAAGAGGTTACCGGGAATGACTGGCAGGCAGCCAAACCACAGAGGAACAGAAAGCTGGACCAGTGAACCGTCAAGATCATTAAAAAGGAGAGTGGGGTTAACACCCCAGAGTGGAGAGAGATTAGCAGGAATCGGGGAGATGATCATGGGCATGGCCGCATGCTGGGCACTTTTAAAAGCACCCGGCGCTGTGTTGCATGCATTTGTATAAACTGCAAAATGTGTGTCAGTGCTGAGAAAATGGTGGCAGCGCGCTTTTGAACTAATGCCCATTGAAGGTGTTTTAGTTTCAAAGCGCACTGCTGCTGTTTTCTCAGCGTTAACACGCATTTAGCTATTTATACAAATGTTTGCTATGCAGCACTGGGCACATCAGTTTGCATGCTCTGCCAACTCAATTGAGTCTGCTCTGACACACTGGATTTCCAGCGCAGCAGAGCAGAAAAATTTATGTGTATAAGTGCCCGTCGAGTCTTGGAGTCAGTTGACTTGCTGCCTGAATAGAGGCTCTCCCTATGCCTGAAGAAGGGTGTTTGTGCCCAAAAGCTTGCAATTTTTTCAGCTCTTTATTTGGTTTAATAAAAGATAATCACGTCTACCCAAGGAAACTTGCCTCCCAGGCAGGTGGTTTTAAAGCTTGGATAAAGCAGGAATCAAATTACTGCTTCTCCCCCTTCCGCCTCCCCGCATCTGCCCCAAAACCCAGAGATCCCAATTAGAAATCCACAGGGTCGAAAGCATCCCACCCTGTCGTGGGCTTCCTGATTTCTTTGCCACAGAAGAATTGCTCTAGTATTTTATGTAGTCAAAAAAACTAAGAGCTGGCATTTTCTCAGAAGTGCCTTGAGTCTAGCAAGGTGTGCCTTGAGTCTAAAAAGGATAAGAACCACTGGATTTGGAGTAGTATGGAAAGTACAGTTGTAGCAAGAGAAATAAGACTTTTTTCCCCCTTTTTTTTTGTACTTCTAAACCAGCATAGTTTTGACCATGGTGCTATCACATAGGTTATTCCATGATCGGGGAGCTGGTGGAAAAAGGAGAGCTTTAGATGTATAGAAAATACTTCCTTTGGCAGAATGTCTTCACAAGAAAAAAGTTGGACACTGTTCAAAGATTACTGGGTGTAACCAGTGCATTGCAGGCTGGGCACACCTACTCTGAAAAATACTCTTATTATTTATTTGAGTATTAATTATTATTTATTAGCTCTCACCCTATCCAAAAGTCTCAGAGTGGCTTACAATAAACAAACAATCCACAGACAGAATTTCCCTAAAAACACCCCAATACAGGTAGCTCCAGCTCTGTCTCCTCCAAACACTGTTTCCCTGCCCACTGCCCAGACACACACAAGTCAGTAATAATCCTTATGACCATCTAGCTGAACTGTAGAGAACAGGAAGGAGTATTACAATTAACCATTTATATGATATGTTCAAATGCAGAATAACAAATTCATTATTGCCACTTTCAAGTTTATCCTCAAACATTAACTACCATTGTATCCCCATAGAAAGTAGCTCATATCTCTACTGATTCTAAGACAAATGCTCTGCCTAAGGAAAAGGAATACCTCTTATAAGCTAAAGACAACTTAATCTCTTGTGATTTATTCTATTTCATTATATATGAATGCTTTCTGAATTAGCTTACTTCCAGTCTTAGGAAAATATATATGTTTCTCTTCTGTTCTTTAGCTGAAAGTCAGTGGGCTTATTTTAATGTTAAATAAATCTCCATTGAAACAGAGTATCATAAAAATCTGAATCTGGTGCTCGACCTGCACTTTCGATTTTCTATTCATCTCTTGTATCAGCTTCCCTGATGGATTCATTAGTCCAGTTTCTGACTGGCCATGACCCCCTTACTCTAAATCACATTAACAAGGAAACGATAGAGTATGAAACATTTTATCATCACAGCTGCTTGCATCAGTCCTACCACAGGTATCTTGTTCAGCACACAACCGTTGAGATATCTGATTTTTAAATGATAAAGCAAATATTTATTTTACAGTCTATGGAGCTTCAAACAATAGCTGTGCCATTTATTTTCTGCTGTCCATTATCAAGTAAATAAATGGTTGCTGTTTACAGCTCACAACTCAGTTGCCATCTCAGCAGCCTGAGTATGTATTGTCATATATCCAGGGCCAGACACTGGTATGGGCAAATTGGGCAGCTGCCCGGGGTGCGGACAGAAAGGGGCCCCCAAAATGGTTGTTGTTGTTGTTATTATTATTATTATTATTATCTCTGGCAAAGGGGGGCCCAATACCAAAAGTTCGCCTGGGGCCGCTAGGAGTCTCAGTACAGTGCTGGTATCCTATGATACAGTACATATTGTAACTGAATTTACTAAATTGTAGGGCTGGATTTTCCCCTGTCCCATGAAGAGACCTAGAATTTGTGGAGTTAAAAATATTTTCTTATAGTTTTTCAAAAACAGAAAGGAACCTTCTTCTGGTCTCAGATACATGAGTGTCAAGCTTAAGCTTGCAACATTTTTATGGAATGTGTATATGTGTGCCTGCAACAACTTGCAATTGTTTGATTTTGAGAAATGCACACCAGCTGATTTCTCAAGACAAGCAGGAATATGCAGTTAGTCCGAGTTGGTTTTTGTCTGCATCAGGACACTCAGGAAAGTTAAGATGCATCAACTACAATTGTTAAATGAATGCGCATAAGTTAGAATACTTCAAACCTCTCTTGGGAACATCCATTTGGCATCATACAGTTCTTCGCAGAGATTGTGGAACCAGCTCTAGATGATAGGGCATAGCTAGCTCTTAGGACAGTGCTTCTTCTCAGTTTGGTACACCCTGGTTCTCAACAGCGATAACTAGCCTATATGAAGCACCATGCTAATGGAGAACACCGCACTGTGCTGTACACACATAACCAATGTAGATATTCTCATTCAGAAATAAAATGGCCTTAATTCATATTAGCTTATTGTGTCTTGAAATGAATTTTTGCAAGATAACAGAACTTCCGTATGCTCTTCACATGTGGATTTCAGAATGCCATACAAACATTGATAGCCCCATGCTACACACAAGAAATATGGGGTCTTAGTATACACCACCAGAGTTGAAAGCTGTTCAACTTTGGCTCACTTCCTGAGGATAAATACTTGTATTATTTCTTCTATGTTAAAGAGAATTATGACAGTAATCAAAATTGAAAAGATCAGCCCCCAAAACTTAGAAAATGCCAGAATTTCTAGTGAAGGAGATTACTGACTGTGTAGGATCTGGCCCCACATGCACTGCAGAAGCTCGAAGGTATGTAAGGAAAAAGGTAGCAGACTGCTGAATAGAAAGTATGCTCACCTGATTAAGACAGCAGAATGCTTCCTTATAAGCCTAAATTCTCTCTCTGCGACAGGTCACAAAGCAGCCACAGTAGGCTAGGCAAATCGCTTTGATGAAAACTTCACAGGTGGCCACTAACTTTGTGTTCCCCATTTTCTTGGTGCCTGACTTATAGCAGGGATGGCCAACCTGCAGGATGCATACCACAAGTGGCACAGGCCGCCTGTGTGTGTGACTGTAGCAGATCAGAGAGGGGACAGGCAGCACATCAGCAGGTAGGGCAGAAAGCAGAAAACAGAGTGGTAGATTGGGTAGGGAGCATAAGGTGGGGAGCAGAAAGCACAGCAGCAGATTCGACTGAAACGGAATTGGAGTGGTACTCAGGGAGCTAAATTGTGGCATGCCTGCCAAAAAGGTTAGACCCACAGGTTTAGACCATGGGCTCTGATTTGCATAACTAAGTGCACATAGCTGCAGTTGAGTTCAGTGGAACCTATGCTTTGATCATATGAAGTACTGTATAATGCAAAGTACTCTGAAAAAAAAATTCAGATCATAGGCATCTCAGACTGGATACCCCAAATTAGTGAATACTCTTGACTTCCTTCAATCTTTCCTGGATTGAATTCCCCATTTGTAAAATGGGGATTGTCCATTCATTCCACAGTAGCTGAGGAAATTAACTAACATATGTGAAAAATTGGGACACCAGAGTGATGAGCACCACAGAAACATCCATGAGGAAATGACTAATTCTTTCTTCAGAACAGGGCTTCAATAGTTGCTATATATGTACCAGGCAATATAAGTACAGGTAAAAACATAAGAACTCCCATTTACTAGGTTAGACAATGAATCCAAATTGCCCAATATTCTGTGTCTCACAGTGGTGAAGAATAGATGCTGAAAGGGAGAGTGAACAAGGTATAACCAGTTTTGCCCCCCCCCCCCCCCCCCCCCCCCTTGTGTTCCTCTCCTACTTGCAGCCTGCAGCATTGAAGATCCAGGAAGTTGTGATTCAGAGGTTGTACACCTAACTTCCATGTTTAATAGCCACCACTGCACCTTTCCTCCAAGAATTTGTCCAATTCCTTTTTGAATGTGATTAAATTAAGGGTGGGGGAAAGAAGGACTAGCTACTTAGTAACTGAGCACAATCCATGCTGTGTATCTATCCCGTAGAAAATAATAATCTGATACAGCTCCAGAATTATGGGAAATGAATGCTGCCCATCAGTCGCCTCCTCCCACACCCCTCCCCATTTCCTATGCCACTAACTTGAGTTGCCAACAGGGACTGAAGACCCCACACTTGGTGCAGAGCAAGGAAGTATAGGAGTGAGCAGCAGCAGCATTCACCCCCTGGGTTCCAGAGGTGTGGGATGCAATTTAACTCCTCATCAGTTAGCACTAGGAAGAATGATGAAACTGGAATCTTGAATTCAGTGCTCAGCTCTGTAGAGTAGAGACTCACATAGGCACAGAGGTTATTTCCCACTCCCTTTCAAGAAAAGAATTAACTAGCTGGTGGGGTACTGGATGCACAGTGATTAAGGCAAAAAATCTAAAAAGTGGATCTCAGTCATTTATCTTGTTTTATGTAAGTAAATGTTACCATACCCTAGACATATCATCTTTTACAGTATCACTTGTCCAATCTTACAAGAAAAAAGCTGTTCCAATAAGTGGTAGCAATCAGCAGAAAGTTCACAAGGACATCAGCTTTTTATCTATGCCAAATAAAACAACAGACATAATCTCTGCACAGGAGAGCCTTGCATCAGACTGCTTGGCCTAGAAAGGTGTTCTAAGATTATGTGAATTTTGGAACTAAATCTTACCAGCTGCTGTATTACATGATTACTTTAAGTCTCTATCTGCTACTGATTTTATATGGAGTTAGGGATCATAAGAATCTATGCAGCATTTCACTGTACATAGTAAGAGGTTTGTACAGGAAGGTGCTTTAGCATTGTGCATCTATAATTCATCCCCAAATGTTTTTTCACTGTTTTTCTTTTTTTTAAATCTTTAAAAAAAGCTTTCTACCAATTAAGGGAATGTGAGTCTTTTAAGTAAAATAAAAGCAATTTTAATCTTTGATCTCTGCTATTATAAATCCAGGTGAATCTTATCCAAAGACCTTAGCCAGGGTTGTGGATTTGTATCTTTTGCACAACAGCAGTTCTAACATTATAATGTCCCGTCATATTTATAGGACATTATTCATTAATAAATCACTCAAAAAGGGGTGACAGAGGTCCAGTCACTCACACCCAGGTACTGCTGCATCTGGCTTTTCCTCACAGATTTCCCATCTCAGTAGCCATTAGCTCAGTGCTTTCCAGACCTTTCCTCAGCATGACCCCATTTATGACCCAATTTCTTCAGCATGGCCCCTCACTCCCAACCTGCAGCCCCCCACTCCCCTGGGTGTCTATCACTCCCCACCCAGAGTCACGTGGCCTTGCAAGTTCCCCTCATTCCTGACCCATACCCCCTTGGCCCTGCTAGTGCCCCTCACTCCCAACTCACAGTCCCCACCCCCCAGGTGCCCAAAGTCCAGGGCCCACAGCCCCCTGCCTCCCCAGCAGCACCCAAGCCCCAGCCACCACCCACAGGAGGTGGCAGCTGCTGCAGTTGGAATGCAGCACAGAGCCTCCCCTCCATCCTCTCCCCTGTGGGTGGCATGGCTGGAGTGGAGCCCATGGCGGGGGAGGATGTGGGCTGCCTGCTGCAGGTTCAGGGCTCCACGCCCTGTTGCACTCCCTGTTGGGGGTCCATGGTCCAGCAGATGGGACCCAGCATGGGAAGGAGCACTGTGCCACCATGGCTACCAAGCTGAGGCTCCCCCTGCCTGCCCAGCAGCAGTGGTGGCACAACTTTGTGCTGCTGCTGCTGCTGCACCTCACCTTGAAAATGCAGCACTCCCTCCTGTGCCAGGTCCCACCCACTAGGCCATGGAGGTGGCTCCTGCCCACAGCTGGTTTGGGCCAACTGCAGTCCTGTGCCCCACTGTAGGTGCAAAAATCTCAGGGGGAACATATCTCCCCACTGCATCGTCTTGCCCCAGCAACCCCTTTCCCTGCATCATCTGTGCTTCCCTGCCCCTGCACTGCATCACCTGTGCCCCCACTCCACCATCTCCCCAAGGCTTTGCCTAGGCCTCCTGCCTGTTCCCCACAGTCTTACTTTTCTACCTTAGAGGAGAAAATCCACATTTTTCTCCATTCAAGAACATCCACATTTTTCCGCAGTGAACAGAAAACCCGGATCCCTGTTCATCGCAACTCCATCCACTGGTTGTCATGACCCCATTTAGGGTCATGACCCACAGTTTGAAAACCACTGTATTAGCTACTTAAAATAGGAGTAAGTGTATTTTCAAGTATATACTCCGTTATATTGTTACAGATACATTTTGCGATACTGTGGTTATGGCTTAGACACAGCATACAAAAATTGTTTAGCATCTCTTAATACTTCACATTATTCATCTTCAAGTTTGTTCTGTTTCTTTCAAGAGCAGAATACAATACATTTCATGCATCTGTCTGCTTTTCCTGCCCCACACTTCTGTCTGATACAATCATTTCATGATACGGGGAGCTACATGACACCACGTTCCACCTCTTATTCACACAATAAGTTCTACCAAAGTCAATAGGACTATCAATGGAGGGTGAAGAGGTTTGGGGCAACAGTAACTATTCTGCATATTTTGAGCAAGCGAGCAAGGGAATGCCCCTCTCTGGATTTAATATTGTGAACTTCCAGTACGGATGTTTCTTAAGTGAAGTCTAGAAGTTGGCTTCCTCTGTAGCACGTTCAGCCTTTTAATTTCTCTTCCTCTTGTGTATTCAGCCTCTCATCTGCATGACATACCTTGCTGTCTAATAACTTCACAGTTAGATTATTTTAGTGAATGTGCTGGGATTTTTAAATTTCTACTATAGTAGATGTCATCTGATTATGCATTTAGACAGCAGAAATTTCAGTATAAAGGAGATCAGATCACAAGATAAAGAGAACTTAAACGAGAGGAAGAGGTGGTATTAAATAATTTACTGTAAAAAGAACAAAGATATTCAAAAAGAACAAGATAAAGGGAGGTGTTAATTATAAATAGGGAAGTTGAGGAGGAAAAGTGGAACTATATGGGAGACAGTTTACAACACATTTCTATTTCTCACTATGATTTAATGACACAATCTCAGATTTTCTCAACAGTTGAAAGAGACTGCCATAGTATTAAAATTAGTTAACTGCTTTTGCTTAAGGAAATGGCGTTCACTACTTTTCATCTGTCCTATATTAGGTGCTTCCACTGTTTTATACATTTGTAAAGGCTCTTGTTGCTTCTAGTGGGTATTATAAAATGCTCTTGTGAACTATAAAACATTGACTGTTGCACGAACAACTACCCCTACAGTGATGAATTAATAGGAATTACATGTGATGGATCCAATTTTGAACAATAGTGATGGGACCTGAGCCACATGCTTGCTTTTTATAGCAGGGTTGCCCAATTGGCAGCCCACCAGCCACATGCGGCCCTCAAGGGGTTAAGCTGCAGCCCACAGGCTTCTGGTCTGGGGGCTGCTTCCTCCACAACTCCAGCTGCTGCCAGAATCTCTGGCCTCTCCTTGCCCCTCAGCATGAAGAAGTTGAGGAAGCCTGAAGCCAGAAAGTTTGGGGTACCTAGGCACTCTGTGTAGCAAGGAGGGCATGCAGCACAGTGTGCAGTGGATCACTAGGGTCACTACCTCTGTGTATTTCAGGGACACCTGCCACATGATGCCATGTAGTGGTGGTTGGGGGGGTGTGCCTGCTTAGTGCAATGCAACATGGGTGTGAGGCCCATATTGTATAGTACTTCAGCACATGTTTAAATACTGTTCTGAATACAGGTTTTATTTTTGCCTAAATGAGGGTCCAAAAAGATAATACAATTTCATGGCTCTTTAGCTTACTGTCTGTAATTCTATATTGGTAGAATATAAAATTCTTCAGTGTAATGAATATTGAGCTCGTAAGTGTCCAATAAATAGACAATGTTCATAATACTCTAAAGCATCCCTAGAACTTCTACAATAAGGTTAAATATTTGAAGGTTAGTAGCCATTCTCCGGAAGCAAATGCTGCCTAGGAAGTCCATTTATTTTTGTTTGTTTGTTTATGGTATATGGATACATTTTAAAGACAAGTATTATAGGACTGTATGATAAAATGAAGTGGTTAAACCAAACTTTTAAAAAGTGTTATATGTATTTTATCTTTGAAAGTGTCCCTGCTTTTTGTACTTCAAACTCAGCTCTGCATTTCTTGTTTTATAATCTGAATAATCAGACTGGATTTCTTGTTGGAAAAATGTCGGAACAATATTAGCCCTTATCCCAAATTAAGGCTCTTTTCTTGTGGAGGTAAACGTCTTGCTTGGTTGGCATGCTTTTCAGGAGTAGAACCTATGAAGATATTGAAAATGAGCTACTTTTGCCATGGAATTGGAAAAAAAAATCTCATGTTGGCTAAACAGGAATATAGTTCACAAACTAGGTATAACTAAAACCTGCAGTGATCCTTAAAATCCATCTAAGTACTAGAAGCAGTCCATGGACAGATCTTTGAAAAGTGGGGTACAGATGGTGAGGTGCATCATCACTTATAAAACAACACATATTTTTCTCCAGTTAAAAATAAACGAGAAGCTCTACTAATATGCTAGGGCACTAGGACCGTATTAGATTAAGACTGAAGCAAAAACAAACATAATTTCATTAGAATGAGTTAAAAACAGTCTTCAGTGCTGTGAAATAAGAGCTTCATTACCAAGAGCAGCTAACAAAGAGCATAAGAACTAAAGGATACCTTGATTAGTGGAATACCAAGAACATTACAAAGAAGAGAGGGTCATTAACATCTGTGGATGTAAAGAGCTTAGACGGAATCAGGCAGGTCAGAGGTGCTCAACCTCCAGTCCAAGAGCTAAATGCTGCTCATGGAGCCATGGTATCCAGCCTGCAGGGCTCTCCATGGGTCAGGAAATTTGGTTGCAGGGAAGTGATGACAATTAAACTGCCACCTTTCCTCGCTGCCAAATTCCCAAATCCCAAGCCCCATGCCTGTGTTGGGGCTGGGCCAGGTTGGGGCTGGGACATGCCCCCGCCCCCCCTGTGGCTGCACCCAAGCTTGTCCATGCTCTCTCCCCCCTGAATGGGGCAGGGCTGGGGCTGGGGCTGTGTTAAGCCTCCTTCCCCCTGGATGCCCCCCCCACATGGCCAAGTAGAGTCCCACTGCAATCACTGCAGGTAGTGGATCAGGACCATAGGCCAGATCTGGCCCACATACCAACTGGCCACTGCCCATCCGGCCTGCTGGCGCAAAAGGGTCAGCACCACTGAGGTAGATTATAATGAGCCATAATGTCAAGTGACTCCCTCAGCACTCCCTGACTAGAAATGCTACTGCCACTGCCAGGCAGTTGATTTTAAAGCTTAGGTGGACCAGGAATCAAAGGGAGGTGGGGTGCAAGTGCACCAGTGCACCCCTACCCCCCCACCCTTCTATCCGCCCCTGAGGCAGTCTATTCAAACTGCTTGACTTTGCAGGAAATATTTTTTTAAGCATTGCTTTTAAACATACAAAAATGAATATATGATATGGTTAGTTTGGGGCCTGTGTAGTAACAAATAAATACTAGCAATAATATATTTCTATTCAGTTTGTAACAGGATCAATGCCAGTTGTAAAGAAATTTGTGCCTTTCAAAACCAAATCAAAGAAAAATACTAAAGGTTTTCATATCGGACAATGAAAAAACATCTCATTCTTTTGATGCATCAATTCCCACTAACGAAAAACTTAAGATTTCTTGTTGACAAAAGAATTTCCTGTTTAAAGTTAAAACAAACATTTGCAGTGGGCAGAAAAATGTGTAGACACAACCCCCAAGACACAACGTCCAAGTGGGGGTTTCTGAGACAACAGGAACTCAGGATAGTAGGAGCTCACATAGGGCTCTGGAGACAAAACTGTGCCTTCCTTTTTCAGTAGGCCAATAATGAAAAGGAAGCCATGGGAATGAGTGAGTCATTTGGTCAAGCACATGGAAGGCCCTGCCTTTAGAAGTATTCAGATTAATGATGGCTGGAGAGACAAAAGGAGCTTGCCAGAAGAGGGAGTCAGGTTTTACATCTGCTTGTCTCAAATTGTTTGGAGTGGAGGCTATATGGACTAAGGTGTTTCCTGGTGGAATCCCACAAGTAGGAAAACGCTGCAGGAGTAGGTGGTATGGCTTTAGAACGGGGGTGCTAAACTTTCCCCGCCCTCTCCTGGCTTGCAGGCCACTTTGGGACCCTAGTGCCCTGTCTTTCAACTTGTGGGGAGCCCCATGGGTCTGGAAATTTGGCAGCAGGGGAAGTGTGCCACTGTTCCCTGCTGCTAAATTTCTGGACCCATGGGGAGCTCCATGGGTCAGATAGCATGGTCCTGAGTGCTGGATCAGGCACAGAAGGCACTGCTGAGCCTGATCTCCACATGCAGGCCTGGGCAGAGGTGGCACAGGGCCTGATCCTAGGACCTCATCCTGGCACATGGGGCAGGGTGGGGGCCTCACAGAACCCAGTCTTGGCATGCAGGGCCTAATCTGGCCCATAGACCAGCCCCATGCCACTCATCTGGCCTGTGAAACCAAAAGCTTGAACAACACTGGTTTAGAGCACCTAGTAACCCAAAGACTTCATGAAGGAGCCATTTATGGAGTAGAGAAAGCTCATGGTCACTAGTCCCTGAGAAGAGGAGCCAAAGGATAGTGGTGAGCAGAGTCCCGTCCTAGGTCATCCATCTGATAGCCTAACTCATCATCCCAGAACCTGTGCTGTTGGCCTGGATACAAAGCCCAGGACATCATAAAGGAGTTTTCCAAAACATAAAAAGGCAGGAGCTCATGATCATCTACATGAGTACTAATGACACTGCCAGCTATGACCTTGAGCAGATCAAAAGGGGTGGCATGGCTGTGGGAATGAGAATGAAAGTCAGGAGCATGAGTGGCAGTCTTGACAAACCTCCTTCTTGAGACCCCCACAAAGGTAAGGGGTCTGGGGAACAAATGGGATGGCCTGGTTTACACTATAAGAGTCCTGCCAACAAAACTGGAGTGGATTCATACCCAGAGCTTTCCTGTAGCAGCAGAGTAACACCAGCTCTGTGTGCAACAGAAAACTTCTCTTGTCACCCAGAAGCCAACAGAAGGAGTGTGTGCTTTCTGCCAGCTTGCAACAGCCCCTTTAGAAACTGGTGCCCCCAGAGAGCACTGCACACCTTGCCAGCTGTTGTAGTAGGACTGTGTGGCTCCAGCAGGAGTCGCACAGAGTTGCCAGCTGCCATGCAGATGTGCACAAGCTCTGGCAGCTTCCCTCTGGTGGCTGCTGTCTTCCAGCAGCATCTTGGATGGCAGAAACCTTGTAATATAAGCAAACCCCCAAGTCTTAGTGTTCAAACAAAATTATGATTTAACATCACTGAACCTGGTGGGATAAATCACAAGACTGTTACTGGCGTAGGATATAGTTTGTTTAGAAAGTACAGGTAAGAGGGGAAAAGAGAGAAAAGGTGTGGCACTGCATATGAAGAATGTATGTATTTCATATGAAGTCCAGGAAAAGGCAAGAGAGACTTACTGAACTAGAACTGCCATACTACCTTGGACCAAATATCTATCTAGCCTCAATATCCTGTCTCTGACAGTAGCAAGTAGTGGATGCATTTAGGGAAGGATATAAGAAACAGCATATGAATAGTGGTCCATCCTTTCTTAAAACATCCCAGTCACCACAGGCAAATTACATCCTTAATGGTGGTACCTAATAACCTCAATGGTGGCACACCTTGTGCCTCTGCTTCTTGTTCCCAGGGAACACTTGTGATGTGTGCTCTGGCATGCAGCAGGTTACCCCAGGTGAGGTAGGAGAGGCTGGGGCCAACAACTCTGCTGGTCCTATCAGCCTTACCTGGGGTCCTGGGGGGCCAGGGAAGCTGCAGCTGTGGTGCTTCTGCATCTGAGAGCTGAGCCAGCAGCTGGAGCATGGCTGTGGCCATCCAGGCTCTGGTTTTGGGCAGTGCGTGCTGCAGCCATATGCGCTGCCCTGCTTTTTTTCCACATGGGTTTTTTTGGCTGTGGGATCTTCTGGGTTAAACCCCCCACACTGCAAGGTAGAGACATGGGGAATGCCTGAATGTGGAGTGTGTGACGCTGCTGACGGGTCAGCGGCACCACATACCACACGGCCATGCTCATCTGGACACGGCCAATAAGTCTTAGTTTGTCTAATGTTTTTACTGCCTTCTCATGTGGAGCCATTTTATCCCCTTGATCATCTTTATTTTTCTCTGAATCATTTCTAATTCTAGTACATCCTTTTAAAAATGAGTGACTAAGGCTATATGCAGCATTCAAGATGTGGGTGTACCATGGATAAAGTCATAATTATACTTTCTGTTGTATTTTCAGTTCCTGTCCTAATAATTTCTAACATTCTATTTGTCTTTCTGACTATCACTGTATGTGGAGCTGAAGTTTTTAGAGAATTAATCCAAGATCATTTGAGTGATAATGGTGAATTCATATAGTGGCTCTCATAGTTGGAGTTAAATTTTCCCCAAGTTCATTATTTTGCAGTTACCAATATTACATTTAATCTGCTGATTTATTGTCCACTCATTTTTGTGGGATCTTATTCATAGATTCATAGATTGTAAGGGCTGGAAGGGACCTTGCAAGATCATCGGGTCCAGCCCCCCTGCATTATAACTTTTCACCATCAGTTTTGGATTTGACTGTTTGAAATAATTGGGCACTTCTACACGAGATGTGTTAATGTGCATTAGCCTAATTTAATGTGCATTATAAAATGCGTCTACATGTGCATGCCCTTAATGTGCATTCAAAATGGTGAAATGAGGCTATCACACCTAAATATGATACCTGAAAATGCAGGTATCAAATTTAGGCACAATTAGTTAAAGCACATTAATGCACATGTAGATGCGACCTGGCACTAACTTTAGTGCTGGATCTGCCCAGCCACTAGGGAAACTTTAGTGCCAAGTCCTTGCACATGTAGACACCTGCCAAAAATCGCTTAATGCGCATTAGCTTAATGTGCATCAAATTTAGTCGCGCTGAAATTCACGTGTAGACATGCCAATTTTGTATCACCTTCAAACTTCACTACTCCATTTCTCACTCCTTTTTCCATATCATTTATGAGTATGTTGAACACCACAAGTCCCAGCAGCTATCTTTAGGGAAACTCACTAAAAAATGACCATTAGTTCTACTCTTTGTTTTGTATTTTTCACTAGGTTTCAATCTATGAAAAGACCTTTTTTGATCCTGTGATAGCTTAGATTTTTTAAGAGCCTTTGGTGAAGGACCTTGCCAAAGCTTTCTGAAAATCTGAGCATAGGATATCAACTGGCTCCCCTTTACTCGCATGCTTGTTGACACCCTCAAAGAACTCCAGCATGTTGGAGAGACACCTTTTCCCTTTATAAAAACCATGACTCTCTCTGGGTGAAAATAAAAAGGAAAAAAGAAGAGGGGTAAATCTCCTTTTGACAGACTACCTAGCAAAAGGAGGAATCTTCTTATGAGTAATTAACAAAACCATCTAAAAGAGACTACCTTGTTGAACTGAGGACATTAGTTACACAAAGAAATGGGTAGTTGGAAAAGCAATGCATCAGCAAATAGGCAGTCACACAAATTCCTGGGAAATGCTAGAGTTGCCCTTTTGTTTCAGAAGGATGGAGGAAGTTACTAGGGAGACAACTATTTTACATTTGATAGGAAGGAACTGGTTAAGGACTGAGGGAGGGTAGTTTGGGTAAAAGTGATCATAGAATAACATTTTATGACTATAGGAACGAATGGAAGGAGTGGCAAAAGCAGAATACAGACAATGGACTTCAAAGAAAGCAGACTTCAAACTCAGAGCATTGGTAGGTAGGGTCTCTTGGGAAGAAACTGTAAAGGAAAAAGGAGTTCAGGAGTACTGACAGTTACTGAAAGAGACACAACAGCAAACTATCCTCATGTGGAGGGATGATAGGACCCATAGTGAGAGACTAGTAAGGGTGCATCAGAAGATGTTAAATGACCTGTAAATCAAAAAAGAATCACACAAGTAGTATAAATAAGGAGAGATGACTAAGCCTATGTATGAGGAAGTAGTGCAAGTACATCACTATAAATTTAGAAAAGTTAAAGCATAATGAATTACAATTAGTAATGGACATACGAGAAACAATAAAAGATTCTATAATATATTGCAGGTACAGTAATGCCAACTCTTATGAAAAAATCATGAGACTCCCAATTTCCAAGTCAAATTAACTCTGACTCATGATCTGATACAGATATCAAATCTTAGGATTTTTTCTTCTGGTGCATGCAGAGCGTAGGCCTGTGCAAAGCAGCTAGCATTCGCTTCAGATTTGGATTCAGCTGATTCGGGAGACAGTGATTCAATTTGGTGATTCGAATCACTGTCCTGAATCGATTTGGCCGAATCTCTGAATCACCCAAGCCAGGCCCATCCCCCACCTGCTCTCCTAGCCTGGCAATGGCTGCTCCGCCCGGGGCTTTTCTCATTTTTTTTTTCTTAAAGGGCCGGAGCTGGCCCAGGCACAGCACCCATTGGGGGGGGTGGGGGAGTGTGGAGGGGGGTCAGGGGGCTTGTGGCAGAGCTCCCCATGCAGTGTGGGGTAGTGGGGGGCAGCGAGGATGACCCCCTGCTTGGCAGCACCCAGTGAGTCAGAGTTTTTCTTTAAAGAGCTGGGACCTGGGGCGGGCAGAGGCAGCCATGGGGGCGCTGAGGGAGCGGGCGGGGGTTGGGGGCTGGCAGGGATCCCCATGGTCACCTCCCCCAGCACACCCTCCCCTGATACTTACCAGCTCCGAGTCCAACTGCAGCTCCCTGCTGCAGCCACTGAGGACCGTCTGAATTATCGAAGCTCTCCGAGCCTTTTCCAAAGATTCAGAGAGCTTTGAATTGATTTGGACCTTTTAATTGGTCCCCTGATTAGATTCAGATTTAGAGATTTAGCCACCGAATCAAGCCGAATCTCCTTGGAATCGAATCACCACCTGAAGCTTTGCACAGCCCTAGTAGAGAGTGCCAAGCTGGTAAGTTTGTGGAGGGGAAGGGGCAGTGGAAGAGGGAAGGGGTGGGGAGGCAGATCATGGCCCCTACAGTGAGGGAAGGAGTAGGGCAGGGGCTGGGGTGAATGGGGTGCTGGGGCTGGGCCGAGTCATAGAACAGAGCTGTGAGCAGCTGTCTGTGCATGTGTCTGTGTGTGTGCGTGTGTATGTCTGCACCTCATTCCTAAGACACAGCCCCACCAGCCCTGCTGCTGCCCCTTACTCCTGACCCACAGTACCCTATATCTTGCCAGGGTGTGCAGGGACCTCCCCTCCCTGGGCTCCAAACCCCATACACACACCCACAGCTCCTCACACCTTCACAAATAAGCCCTCACCCCCCACACACACACTTCAAAAACAGCATCTCATGATTTACATTCCTAACCTCTTGATTTTTAAGCATTTGTCTCATGATTTTTGACATGGTGGGGTTGGCAATACTGCAGGCAAGAGGGAAGACAAAGAAATGGGGAGGTCCGTTACTTCAGAGAAAAAGAGAGTAAGCAAAGGATGGCACAGAGAAAAGTATACTTCCATTTTCAATGCCTTTTTGCTTCCTTTAATCATCACAAGAGATCTTAATCATGACCAGATATTTAGCACAATTTTAACAAGAGGATAGGATCACAGAATAGGAAAAGAACAGATTAACAAATATTTAAATAAGTTACATGCATGAAAGTAGGCAAGGCCTGATGAAATTCACTCTAACAGGTTAAATGCAACTATCTCTGAATGATTAGCAATTATCTCAGATAATTTGTGGAGGGTGTGGATGTTCCAGAGAAGGGAGAAAAAGATCTGTACAATACTAAACCAGTCAATCTAATCTTTTGCTGCTGTGGGCCACTGTTTCCAACATCAATCCCCTTCCCAGAGCCTACAAATCCCTGGAGCCTGTCTTTATCCTCACTGACAAACCCAACAGCAATGGAGGGCTGTGGAGGGGGGTTGCTGCAGAAGGGATGTGCAGTTGTGTGCCATCCTGCTTGGGCCAGATTGGACCTTTGCAACTTGGATACAACCTCTTTGTAAGCCAGATCCAGTCCATGGACCAGGTTGCCAGCCCCTGGAGTATGCCTATTAACTATGCAGATCACACTAAACCGGGAAGTGCAGGCCCTTTGGGAGACGGGTTTAAAATTCAAAATAAAGTTTACAACAATTTTAAAAGATGAAACAAGGTGAAATTCAGAAAAATACAGGAGTTCTACACTTTAGAAAGGGGAAATGGGGAATAATTGGCCAGATGGCAGTACTATAGAAAAGGATAAGTCAACAAGTATGATTCTCTTGCACAAAAGACAAGTGTCATTCTAGGGTGTATTACCCTGAGTGGCATATGCAGAGCATGGAAGACGATATTTCACTCTACTTGGCAATGGTGAGGCCTAAGTTAGAATATGTCCCATCCTGGGTACAACAGTTTAAGGAGGAGAAAGACCAGAGGAGAGCAACAAGAACAATAAGTGATTTGGAAAACGTGGCCTAAGAGGTAGTGTTGGAGTTCAGCAGTGATAGGCAGTACATTCTTCTTCATTCAGAAGCATTCAAAAGCTTGTCTAAGTCCACCCCAGCCATGAAGTTGATCCAGTAAAATATATCACCCACAAATCCTTGCATCTTGCATGTCATATTAGGAAAGGTTGAAGAAATTTAGGTTTGTTTAGTCTAGAGAAAAAGGTCTTGGGATTGTGTCACGGGACATGAGATAAATTTTCTAGCATGCAAAAGTTGTTGGTGATCTATGATTCTGTTTCCACTGCAGATAAAGACAAGTAGTAATTATCCTAATTTACTACAAACATTTAAATTGGAAGTTAGGAAAAACTTTCTAATTATAAGGATAATTATACAGTAGAGCAGACTGTGTGGGAAGACTGTGGAATGCCTTTCAAAGGAGGTTTGTAAGAACAGGTTAGACACATAATTGTAAGCTGTGGTCTAGATCAAGACTCACCCTGCCCTCCTGGTTGGATCTACACCTCAAGATTTTTTGTGGGCTGGATCCAGATGAAGTGATGGCAGCAAATTGAGTGACAGCAACCATGGAGGTTAACACAGATGTTAATGCAGCCACTGGTTGCCTCCAGCTGCTGACAGATTCTGTGCCCCTCATTGTGGCAGCACGCTCCACCCCTGCTTGCCCTATTTCAAATTCTGGGTCCTTTTACAAGCCCTGCAGGCTATAGGACACAGCTATGTTAAATTAGACACCCCTCACATTCTGTCCAGGTATTTCCATGGTATTTATTAGGAAGGCATCTAAACATGTTTGTTTTCTGGCTAATGCAACTTGCTTCTCCATGTGCAGATAGTCATTCTACAGACTGGTGGTATGAAGGGGCACAATTATGTTCCCACATCCTTCTCCATTCTCTGCATGGCATTTTTCCACCCTAGCGAATACAAGAAGGGAAAATATACAAGACCTTTATTTTGCATGAATCTAGAAACTCTATTCAGCAACAGATGTTCCCACAGAGGGGTGTTCTGGATAGCCATCATTCTCTACAGCACCTGATTTGTTCCTTGGAGGTTCCTTCATAAACACTAACCAAAGGCCACCTCTGTTCAGAGAGGAACTATGCTGCAGGCTATCAGGATGCCCAGGGAGAAGAAGGATTGGGGCTGTTAGGCATAGAAACAATGGAATACTAGGAACCTAAGATCTGTAGTTTGGCTGCCAGAGAAAAGGAATAGCAGGACTTCTCTAGAAGGAAGGGAAGTTCAGGTTCCAAACTTTTAATTCAGTCAGCTAGCTGGAGCTTGATCAGGCTTCTCTGAAGGCTGAAGACCACCTCTGTGCTAGTTTTATCTCGCTTAATTTGGCAATAGCCAAGTATCTGAAAGCTGAGAAGAATGGCAACACTTCTTTTGATTTCAGCGGGACTGAGCTTTGGCCTTGGATGAGTACAGCACAAACCCTACTATCTGTAAGTCAGATCTGAGAAGTGTATATATACCTGCTGACACAGCAGTGTGAGAACAAACCCTCTTTCACTGATGGAAACAATCCATATTTTTGTTTTAATTTATGCATTAAATGTCATAAAGTTTTGAGTCTATAGGTCCTGAGCAGACTCTGGGCTCTTTGTTGCCATGTATTACACACACACCTAGGGAAATGCAGACTGTGTCTACAGTGCAAATAGGACATGCTTTTGTAGGTGTACCCAAGCTAACTTTAACTGATTTGTCTTGAGTACCAGCACTAGTAAATCTGAAGTAACATACCTCAATCTGCCTGGGGTACAGAGCACTGACTCATCTGCTGAAGTCCATGTTGTTGTGACTTTCCTGCCTGAGCCAATTAGATTGAATTAAATTAAAGTTCAAGCATTTCTCCACATGCTGGAGAGCTTTTCTAACTGCAGTGTCAACAGGCACACACAACCCTTTTCCTGGGAAGGCATGAGGATGTATTCAGTTTTATAGGACCCCATCTGGTAGCATTTGTGCAGTCTTCCTCTTTTCCCCTACTGCTTGCTTGTGATGTTCACTGTTAAGCAGAAACGTGTCTCAGACAATGAGAGACACAGAAGATAGTACTTAGGAAAGATGGTGAACTATTGAGAAGTACATTAAGTAATGAGGGGGAAATGCAGTCAGAAAGGGACAGACATTAAATGCTATTAAATGACAAATCAACTTCAATGCAATTGTTATACCTGTAAAACCAAAAAAGAATGCTGTCTACTCTTTACCACACAATCTGAGGCATTAATAAGTGATGAAATGGAAAAAAAAAGAGCCAGGACTCTTTGTACCTAGTAGCAAATAAGGGCACAGGAACAAAGCTGAATTAAAACAAAGGACTTGATTGGG
The DNA here is from genome assembly GCF_030867095.1 of Alligator mississippiensis. NCBI lineage: Eukaryota > Metazoa > Chordata > Crocodylia > Alligatoridae > Alligator > Alligator mississippiensis. The sequence goes on along the minus strand of NC_081825.1, from coordinate 100,404,197 downwards.
TTCATTTAAATTAATGATGACGTGAATAGAAAACAAAAGGAAAACAAAAAAAATCTAACTAACCCCTGCCCCCTCCAACCAATCCACTCCAAAAACTTTTTGTGTACATAGTGAAATGTAATGAAATAATGGCAACTTTTTGCTTATCAGTAATCACATTCAAACCATTGGCATCTACAGTATCTGATGAAAAGATTATTCCAGAGGAGGTGCCAAACACAAAATATTCCTGTTCATGAGGTATAAATCCTGCCCTGGGATCCTTACAATGCATGGAGGCCAAGCAAAAAGATGTTCTTGCTAACCTGCATCATAGTTCTGCTTCTCTACTGGGACTGTTTTCCTGTATCTATGCCAACCCTTGACCCCTAACTTTATTTTCTTTTATGTCCACCCTTACTATTTCTCTCCACCCAACATCCTGCTCTCTCCCTGTCTTCAGGAATTTAGAATTAAACCATCTCAAATATTCAGCATTTCCCCACAGGAAGACTTTTCCAGCCAGTTCTGTTCACCACCTCCAGGCTGCCCCTCCTCTCTATTTGTAATAAATAACATTTTGCCCTACTTCTCTCCCTTGAAAGAAACACTGAAGATGTGTATGCAGGATTCCAATAAAGTCTCCTTCCACTGGACTTCTCCAATGCAAACACAAACTACTCATGTTTAAGGCCCTTCATAGTTTACCCCTAGCCTACTTATTTATCATGTCCTATTTCTTGTCTACCAGTGGTATTGACCTTGATTGAACATCTATCAGTTTTTCCAGCAAGTACCTTAGTGATCCCCCACGTCCTTCAAGTCTGGGATGAGTTGCTTGTAGAAATCCACTAGCTCACCTCTTCCATGTGGTGTATTCATATCATACCACACTATACCATAAGCAAAGACTTTACATCAGAATGATAAAACAATCCTTCTTTACTTTACACAGCAGAAAAGATGTACAGATCTAGGCAAAACAGAAAACACTTGTATGGCTTTTCCTGACCCAGTTTCCTCACCACTATTGAGGCTTCCTTGTGGCTTGGATTGTGTCTTCTGGGCTTCCCCCTTCCCCTGAATCACACTACAACTCATAGCAGCTTCTCCCAAAATTGGAGTCTTAGATTGACCCCTGTAGCCAGTGCCATTCAGGTTTGGCAGTCAGAAGGATTTCCTTTCGCTCAAATTTTTCAGCCTCTCCGAGTGGAATTAACAGCCCACTCTCTCTGTACACTTGTTAGTGCTTTTCCACTTTCCTGCCTCTTAGAGTTCTGGAGAGAGACCAGTTCACTCAGGTTGCAGCGCTTCTGCAAGAGCCTGGCCTATTGGTTTATTGATAGTCTTTTACAAGTGCCTCATTCAGACAGTGACTTTCAGGGGCTCCTGCTTATCTCCTTAGCAAGGATCTCTGGAGAGAAATTAACTCATTGATAAAAAGAAAAGGATAGGCATCTGGCTGGGGTCATCTGACCCCAGCACTCTTTCCTGCCTAGGCAGGGGGTCAGACTCAATGATCTGTTGAGTTCTCTTCCAACCCTAGCATCTATGAATCTATGAAATTAAGTGGGTAGTAATTTACCAGTGAGTCACATATTAATTTTCATTAAAATAATACAGAAGTTTCTTGCATTCTTCATGAACTTGCTATCCATATGCAAAAGAATATGCTATAGCAGGGGGTTAAACTCATTTGTCCAGATCTGGCCTCCTTCTGTGGCCTCTGGACAACTCACATCTGAATCTAGACCATTGGACTTCTTGTCATGGCTGCCGGAGCTGCTGTGTCAGTGCCAGCAGCCAAAAGTTAACACTTGCCACTGCTCATTTTTGATCAACGGTGATGAGTTTTACTCAGCAGGAAAAAAAGGCTTCAGCCATTTTGTTCAAAAAGTGAAGTTCTTTCTCTCAGAAAATGAGGCAGGAGTGAGATGCAAGGAAAGGAGCAGTTTATTCCCTTGACATTCTATTTCTTTGATATCAAGTGCAGCAAGCAAAGTTCAGGCTTGATCCTCTTGATAATTGGGAAGTTTATGGTTTTGCTTCTTCCCTGGAATGCTTATGAGATTTTCTCATAAGCATATTTCCTCATAATCATAAATTCATATTTTTTTCTCCTCAAGTAGGTATAAAGGAACATTCCAATTCAAAATTGGCAGATTTTCCCTCAAATAAAAGAAGAATTAGATCATCTCCTTCTCGATGGGCAGTCAGGTTTGTTTGTCTTTCTGTTTTCTGAATAGTGGGTACTTCCCTTTCTGGGTACAAATACTCTAGCCCAGGGACGGGCAATTATTTTGGGCAGAGGGCTGCTTACTGAGTTTCAGCAAGCCATTGAGGGCTGCATGACAGACAGCCCAGGGCAGATTAATATTAATTTTCTAAATTTTTTAGGGGCCCTGCGGCCCGGATAGAATGGCCTGCTGGGCCACATTTTGCCCACCCCTGCTCTAGCCAAAGTCCTATAGCCATGCACTCTCCAATTTTGTAGTCTGGCCCTCTTGTTCAAAGACCTGTTTTTCAGTTAGTTTGATCTAGTCAATAGTTTTTACTGGGAAATGTAGGGTCTCTCCAGGTTCAGCATCTGTTAAGTATGTGCTTGCTTTCCTCTGTCCACTAAAAGAAACTACAGGAGCCTTTACTTTCTCCTGGCCAGGGACAACTGATTTGTGTTTCTGCTCAGCCTTTAAGTCTCAGTGTTTTTGATTTTGGGGAAACAGGCAAATAGAGGGTTATCATACAAGTATCACCACTATTTATCCAAACAAAAAACCCAACACAACAAACACAATTTCACTTTTCATCTCCTGTCCAGCAGCAATCTGTCTATATACTAAGCTTCATGTGAATCACACACTAATAATCAGTGCTTATATACAAGGTCCCCTGTGTACCGTATATTAATGTCTGGCTGGTAATTTAATGGCACCTCTAGGCATAAACAAAAGTTTATTAAAACAGTAAGTAAAATGTTCCTGAAACTGGCCTGCATTTTTAATTTTGTATTCCGCATTCCAAAATGGAGAACCAGGCCTTTTTATGCAGAAATGAAAGCTACTGATTTATTGAGTCAACACTAAGTAACATCATTTTGCAGAAGTTACACATAGCATGGCCTAGAGCAATGAGAAGCCTCATTTATATTCACAAATCCTTTCATTTTTGATCATCTCCAACAATGACAGCAAAAATTGGTTTTGATTGATTACTGGAAAATACAAATAGCTCAAGAAAGCAGCAGATTATTGAATGCCAGAAAAAAGCTTACTTGTCCATTTTCTGACAAAGCTGGATGACATTTATACCCTACACTACAAGCAGGTAGTCTCCATCAGAAAGTGTAGTTGTACCCTGGGAAGTGACCATATACAAATGATATTATGGAGCTCGTATGTTTGTTTCTTAATGATCTACTTCAAATGCTCAACACACAACCCTAATTTCGATTTTGAAAGTTAAGTAGGTTTTCTGCTTTATTGTAACCAGCAATCTTACATAATGAAGATGTAATCATAAATATGTCAATTGAAATTATACACACACATAAACACCTCAGTTGGGGCAAACTTACTGATGATACATAAGCAGAAAAGAACCCAGGTAGTTTTCACATATCAGCTAAAGTAACTCAAAAGGGAAGAAATTTTGATCTGGAGGAACTCAAAGTCAGGTATGAACCTCTGACTTTAAAGTCTCTTTTCTAAACACAATGCAAGCAGTCTTTCTCCATGACTGGTAAAAAATGTTTTAATTAAAACAAAGCAGTCACTGGATATCTATCTACTAGAGCAGGGGTGGGCAAAATGGTGGATCCGGCTGGCAGCTTGGCTGGGATCTTGTAGCAGTGACAGTGTCGTCTGGAGCTGGGGCAGAGATACGATCTGCAGCCTGCACACCCCTCCCCGGGGCATGCAAGCTGCAGATGATGGCTCTGCCCTGGCTCTGAACCGTGCTGTCACCACCACAAGATCCCAGCCAGGCTCTGGAACAGCTCTGTGCCCTGCCAGCAAGGGTGGTGCTAGTGGGAGGGTTTGGGGGGGCTATAGCCACCCCAAAATTCCCCATACCTTCCCCCACAGCCACTTCTCCCAGCAGTGCTGCTGCCACCGCCCACCCCGCACAGGTGGCGGCAGCTGAACCCACCTCGCTCCCACCTGCATCACAGCCCCCACTCAGCACCCCCCACCAGGAAAAGGCTGGCTGCCTCTGCTGCTCACCAGCGCTGCTGGGGCTGGTCTCCATGGAAACCCCCGCGCCGCACTATCACAGTGCAGCTGCCATGGAAATCAGCCCCCGCCACACAGGTGGGGGCTGCTGGGAGGTGGAGTCCACTGTTGGCTGGATCTGGCCTGTGGGTCAGACTTTGCCCGCCCCTATGCTAGGGACCCTGCTAGACTTGATACGTCATAACACATTCTGTCTATTTACCACAGCCAGAGAAACAAGCAGATCCAGAGAGAGACTCCTGCTGATAAAATTTGGAAGACAAAGACTGTGAAGTCTTCCAAAATAACTCTATTAACCACAGAGCAGAAGAAAACCATGGATGTAAACAGTAATAAAAACAATTTCTGCCATTGGTATTTCTGCCATTTTTTACTGTATTCCATTGTCAAAAAGTTTCCTCCCCATTGTTAAGATGCTCTAATGCAATATAAATGAGTTTTTCTGCTGTCCAGTAACCTTCCAATGCAAAGGAGAAATGATGTCTCTGTCCTTGTTTGCACATGTATGAGGAAATGTTATTAGCTTTGAAATATTAAAATATACGTTCTTGTCATTTCTACTGCCTCCTTCAGGATTAGAGGACTGAAAACAAGATTTCGATCAGGGCACATAAATCTTTTTTCCTAAATGTTTAACTGAAGTTTGTGGCACAGTAAGTTAGGAAATGCATGTAGTGCCAGTACAAATTCAAATACAGTTCTGGTATACACGTGTAGTATTTATTTCTAGTTAAATACATGACTTGATATATTACCTATAAAAAAATTATACCAGAATCTATTCAGGCATAAAATTAGGCAACAAAATATTTATGTGGCTAAAAGTTTGCAGGATCTAGCTCAAGACTTGCAAATCAGCCAAATTAACATTGCTTTTGCAGCTGTAGGGTGTGATGCTGCCATGCATCCCTGAAAATCTATGCTGAGATCAAGGGATTTTATGAGGGGGGGGGAGTAGAAATTCCTCTTATTCAGATCATTCTGTCAAACAGACAGCATAACAGGAACCTCTTAGGGTTTTTCCTCCCAAGGGTTTGCTATTGGTGGGGAGTACCACTTTTCATTCAAAGGAGGTGTTTCCTCTCATCTCTACATGGGTTTTGATGGCTGCAGTTGCAGTCTTTAGAACCCCTTTCTGAAGATCACATTGTCGATGCAATCCTCTCCTTCATCTCCCATTCAGAACACCCAAGAATCAAGACACTGGGCAAAATTCAACAGGCAAAATTCTGGCCCCAGGTCAATAGATGCACTTACTCACACATTTAAATTCTATTGAAGTTAGCGGGGGATTTGTATTTGTAAGTGCTTTGCTGAGTTGGTTTCTCTGTCCTTAACACTTGTACATAACTTCCATTGACTTAATGATTGTTGCATGTGCATACTGGAGATAAAATATGGCCCGCTGACTTTTGCATTCCAGAGGTAGAAGAGATTGAAAGAGAAATGTTGGTCAGAGTGTGCAAGCTTTGCATATTCATACATCTTACAGTTGTTAAGTATTTGAAAATTCAGGTAATGAGCATACAATACTCTGGTTGCCTTTGTATTGCTTGGGGGTTTGCTATTCTAGTGATATCTCTGCAGAAACCATGCTATCAAGTCAATTTTTTCCCCTCAAATTGAATTAGCACTTGTACATTGAAGTTTTCAACATCACCCATAAGATTTTTAGGCTTGTCAAAAGAATCTGAATAGTCTCTAACCATGAATAAAAATGATTTCAGATATCATCTTCATTTCCAGTTTTATTTCATGGGATTAATTTAATTGATTGTGCTGATAGCTTGTTAAGTAGTTGCAGAAATAAATAGAAGGTCTGCAGTCCCATAGAAAGACAAACATATGGATACTTGTTTCAAACACAGCTCAAACTCGCATAAAGGAAGAAAAAAATTTAAACAAACAAAAAACCCTCATAACTGTGCTTTCTGGACTGACAAGGTAGCCCTGAATTACAAGACACTAAGAGCAGCAGCACTTGATTTTCAGTCACTTCCTTCTCTTTGGGCTTTTTTTCCTCCGATAGATTTTTGATGCAAGATCAATACAGTATATAAAATAAAATAGATTAATATAACACATTGTATACAATGATAGATTTTAAATAAAAGCCTACATTTTTTTTTCCTCATGGATCCATTGTGTGCACAAACCATCCAAACAAGTTTGATATCACCAAAATAGCCCCATGAGTTACATCTGCTATTTGGCTATGATTCTTGCTTCAGTTAAACAGATGTAAGTCAGGACTAATCTCCACTAATTTCAGTCAAACTAGCTCTGTTTTACACTTGTGTAAAAGAACAAAATCTGGATGAAGAACTGTAAACAAAACACACAAACTTTTTTTGTTTGAAGGGGATTTTTATTTCTCCAAAAATAGGATTATCAGTAAGAAGTATAAAAGGTGTCAACATTTACAGAAAGTCGGGAACAATTGCTGTTGTCCCTATCACAAAAACAAAGGCTTCTTGGGGCTCATTCACTTCTTTATGAGTGAATGGACTCTTGTAATCTGCTGAAGTAATTAAGTAATTCTACTGAAATCAGTTGAGCTATGCTGGGTAAAACTGGCATCAGCAAAAGAAATGTTTGGCTTTCTTATATGTGCAAACAAGATGACTATAATAAGTCTCAGTAAGCTCACAGGTTCAAACAGAAATAGACCACCAGTATTCTTTTTATGCTCACAGAAACCCTGTTCATAGCAGTGTGTGTACATGATATAAATGAAATATTAATAAACAACAGGTTACTGCTGTTTTGAAAACAGAAAGTCATATAAATAAGAATTGTTACACTAGACAGATCCATCTTTTCACTCTTTGCTTTTCTCCTCCAACTTCACTAGTTTTCTTGTGTAAAAACTATATTTGAATATATATAATGTGTGTACATATATATATATTTATATATATATATAAATATACTATACTATGAGTCCTGATTGCCTTTTCCTCTAGACCAATATGGCTACAACCTGGATACCTTCAATATAGTTCAAATTTATATATATATATACATATAAAAAATAAAAAAAAAATATATATATAAATTTGAACTATATTGAAAGTATCCAGGTTGTAGCCATATTGGTCTAGAGGAAAAGGCAATCAGGACTCATAGTAGAGATGAAATCTTTTATTAGACCAACAAGATTTTTGCAAAAAAAAAAATCTTTAATTGCAAGCTTTCAGGCACAGCTACCCTTCATCAGGCACTGGAGAAAAAAATTGTAAAAGGTCTCTACTCAGGAGAACTTTTACAATCTTTTCTCCAATGCCTGATGAAGGGTGTTTGTGCCCGAAAGCTTGCAATTAAAGCTATATTTGAATATATATATAAAATCCCTCCCCAGCATATGAACATGTAGCCCCTTTGTGGAAAGCCGCCCTCTCAAGGCACCAGCCTGTTTGGCCTGGGCTGCTGTATATCTGTGTGGTGGGAAGAAGAATTACAATATTAATGCTTTACTTCACAACCTCAAGTCTGGAATTTGAGAGAGGACTCCAGAGAGAAAATTGAGGAATGTCTGTCTACCCTGGCTGCCTGATACCTGGACAGCCTGCAGGAGCTAGGTAAGGAGATGCAACCCTAAACCTGCAGGCTGACTAACATTTTAGTGCAACCATTTACCCACAAAGCTTGTGCACAATTGACCAACCCAAACAGGTCCTTCCCTCCAAACAGAAGTTTTTGTTTACAGGGGTATGACTTCCATGGCCTTCTTTCGCACTTTGCGGGAAGGAGAGAACAAGCCTCAAGACTCCTCCCTGCAGGGAAGAGCTGACTGCCAGCGTTGGTTGACAGACTTCCCCAACTAGGGGATAACTGGGATCTGAGCATCCTTGTGTCATCCTGAAGCATGACCTATTAATATTCTAGTGAGAGGTTCCCCCACCCTCCCCTGAGTTCTCATCCACACACCAGATGAGGCCAAAGGGGAGATTTAGGGTTGTACTTTTTGTTTTTGTAGTGGGAAATCTTGTTGTGATTTACGGGACACAATATTTAATTGTTGTTGTTGCCTTTGTTTGTCAATCTTGGTTCCTCTGTTTCCTTTGGTCTCAGGTTTACTTTACACAGTCTTTTAATTTAAGCCCATTGTTTTCCCAAATGAAATATTAGGGTTTTTTTTTCTTCTAATTAACTGTTCTTAAACTGCCATTAAAAGATTAAAGTATAGCAGCGGTGCTCAACCTTTTATTCCTGGTGGGCCAGATGGGCGGTGCCTGGCCTGACCATGGACCAGATCCTGCCACTGGTTCCAATCCAGCAACTGGGGCCTGCATGGCAGGACCCCTTCCTGCTATGTGGAGGGGGCTGGAGTGGGGATAGCCCAGCCCCAGCCTAGCCCTATGTGTGGGGAAGGAAGCTTCACCTGGCCACATGGGGGTGGGGGGTGATCTGGCTGGGATAAAGGGGACATGACTTGGCTCCAACATGGCCTTGCTGCAGGGAAGGGGGCTTGAACCAGCCGCACAGAGGGGAAGGGGGCATGACCAGCCTCAACCCAGCCCCATGGGGGAGAAGGTGGCATGGCATGGCATGGCATGGCCTGGCCTGTGAGGGGAGAGGGCATGGCCCAGTCCCAACTCAGCCCCATGTGGGAATGGGGTGCAGCCTGGCTCCAACCAGGCATGTAGAGCTTGGGGTTTGGGATTTTGGCAGGACAGAGGGTGGCCATATTAATGGTCACTGCTCCCTTGCTACCAAATTTCCCAACCTGTGTGGAGCCCTGTGGGCTGGATTCCAAGGCTTCACAGGCTACACGTGGCCCACGGGCTGGAGGTTGAGCACCCTGACTTATAGGAACAGGTTATGGTGGCTATTTAGATAACCAGACAGTACAGATCTTCAGGTAAACCCTCACCCCAAGTTGCTTGCAATTAAAATAGTTGCTTCCAAGATGGCTGCAGGGGACAGATAAATCAGCCCATCCTCTATCACTCTTACTTACACACATGATTAAGATGTCATTTAAAAATGGATTCAGTTCCTCATTGATTGACTGCCATATCATAGATTGCTCTTTCCTTATGATAGATAGAAGCAATTTTATAATCAATAATTAAGAGAATGAATATGGCATAAGCATTATGATTTAAATAACCTTTTTTTTAAAGAACCTTCAATAACAAGATTATTTTTAAACATGCTTTAACTAGGGCTGATTAGAAATAGAAATCAAACATTATATCTCAAAATTGTTTCTGCCTAGCAGGGTTTGAAAGAGACCAATTTCATTGTTTTAAAAATTGAATCATCTTTTTAGTAAAATGGAAAATTATCATAATAATCTCAGTAAAAATAATTAATTTTAAAATAATATTCCATAGCTTGTTTTGGAAAAGGAAAGACCATTTCAACAAAGGCCCCTAATCTTATTTTGGAAATGTATGTACTTCTCTGTTACTAATATATAAGAGATCTGATATAAAAAATCAGGAATTCTCAAAAATACGGCATATCGGGGAGTAGTGGCAGCCAGTCCCGGAGCAGCGGAGAGGGAAGCTTGCACGTGGCAGCTACCACCACCATCCACCATCCTGCATCACCACTCCACGTGTGGCCACTGCTCTGGGACTGGCCACCACTCCCCCGCGCTCCATGACTAGCCACCACTCCGGTTTCAAAAATCCAGTATTTTCACATTTCCAGCAGGTGTTTGGTCCCAAGCATGCTGGATTTATGAGGTTATACTATATAAAAATCATAGAGTCATAGAATCATAGAAAATGAGGATTGGAAGGGACCTCAGCAGGTCATCTAGTCCACCCCCCTGGTCAAAGCAGAACCGTCCTCAACTAGGTTATCTCAGCCAAGGCTTTGTTGATTTATTTGCTTTCTAATAAGGCTAGACAACATATCCTTATGCATCTAGCTTCTTTAAAATAGCATTTAACTTGCATCATTGGCTTGAAGTAACCATATTTATTCATGTCCGTAAATTATTCCAAGTTTTCCAAATCACCTTGTAATTTGGAGACATGTTTCTGCTGCTATAATCTAAATTTTCCCTTGTTGTTGTAAGAAGTTAGTCTTTAAATGCTGGTGAGCTAAAGGAGATTTTTCATTTTTGGGTAAGGTAAAAGTTAATAAAAAAGAGTAAAAAGTAAACCTATTTAAATATATGAGATGGTGGAGATCATTGTCGTGGCCATGTACTCAGCAAGGCTTACTGGCGTCTAAGAGGGCTATCCTTATCCCATGCAAGAATTATGCTAGTCACCTGTTCCCTTCCAAATCACTTTTTAATAATCTATTACAACTATACATTATGAAATAAGAACTTCTAATTTACACTTACAGAAGGACGGTAAACTGCTTTTCATCATTTTTCGTATTTCATTTCTGCTTTCTTCCTACTTTGCAAAAATACTTTTTTTCTGTGTGGTTGTGCAGCCTGCTTCAAACAAACCTCATTCTCTGAGGCAGAACCTCTGTCTACCTAAATGAATGAGGGCTATTTTTTGTTGGTTTTATTTCTTAAAGGAAGTGCCTGCCAAAGAAACTGATTCTGTTAAAACATTGTAAAAGCAGCTAGTTTTCACAAAGTCCATTTCCCAGAAACCAGATGTACTTCATATGAACATCACAACTTGAGATGCTATACCAGATGCATTTATGGAAAATAACAATAAAGGAATATCTTGACAGAATAATGATGACCACCTAAGTGCCAAGCTTGTAAAAGGCTCACTTCACATTCCAGAAGATTAAAAAGTAATCACAGGAATAGCATACAGCCACACTTTTTCCCCCACTGTTAAGTTGTCAGACAGAACACATGTACTACCGGCTCACAGTTGGATAAAATGAGACAACAAGAGTAAAGATGGCTGTCAAATAAAATGGGCTAAAAAGCTAGGACGTCACATAGCTAGGCTGTCATTCATTCTAATCATGTACTATAAGAGATTTAGGATTAGCAAAATAAAATATGAATTTTGTTTTTCTTTTGCTTGCTTCTGGTAATTTCAACAGAGCTTCTTTTGATTTGCAACCAGCTTACATGAGAAAAAGTCTGCTTTTGGACACAGAAAGAAAGTAGAGAAAATCCTTTTTTGTTGTTGAAGATGATGGTTATGAGAAGAGCTGGCTGCATGACATAGTAGTCTTGTAGTCTTGGCTACAAGATTCCATTAACATCTGTTTCACTGATCTGGGGATTGATGGACCATAATGGATTTCAGAATTCTCCAAGGACGTCATCCACAGACCACTAACGTTAATAGGAGTCTTTCCATTACATTTCCTTAGGTTTTGAATTTGACTATAAGAAAGAAATGGCTCACTTTACTGAGGAGGTACAGGTTACAAAAACTCTTTTATACTCACCTCTCCTCTTTCTCAATTATTTTTCCTAACAGGCTTGCTTCTACATGGCATTCTTATAGATCACCAGTCTAGCTACCTATGTGCTGAGGGGCTAAGCGAAGGCATTTTTTCTACCTCTTTCCATGTACTGGGTATAGTTGACCATCCAACTGGTATTTCTAAAAGCTATACAATATTAGAATACTATATAAAGCTATGCTATTTTATAATGTGTATCTCTGCCAGAACACGGAAAAGGGACAAACAAATACAAAATAAAAATAATTAAATTCTACCTTCTTTAAATATATACACATGCATTAAACAGCAAAGACCCAAACAAGCCAGGGAGTCAACATTGACTATTCTAAAATAAACTGGTGTGGGGCAGGGAAACCACAAGCCTTAAGGTATTTTAAAAAGTGGAAAAAATTCAAGAAGGTTATTTCATGGTGGAGCAAGTTCCAAAATACAATTGCTTGAAGACTTCAGGCACAGCCAAACAAATTAATTTTTGGCACAAACTCATGTTGGTGTCTTCTTCTCAGGAGAAAGTTGGTCCAACCTCAGGAGAAGGTTTGCTGTATAAATGGCCATATACCCATCGAGATACAGCTCCAGCACAGAGCCAGAGCACATTTCAGGACTTTAAAAATCAGAACTACCAATTTTAAGGCAATCTCCATTTTTGTGGATGGTTTATCTACTTATAACATGGTTATAAACACGAAGTCAATTCAGAGACCATTTGGTGAAGACTAACAATCAACTGCCAACAATAAAGCAGATCCATCTATAACTGAGAACATTTGGCAAATCAAAACCTGTAGATGTATTCTCACACTAAGATCCTACTAATGGAAGAAAAGACCAGGAGCAGACATGATTTTTTAAAAATAAAAAATAAAAATATAGAGAACCAGATGGAGCAAACATTATTGAGTTGTGTCCATTTGCCTGATTATGCACATACAGAGGACCAAAAGCATACTGCCTATAACTTAACAAACTTAATGTGCGGGCCGGGTCGGAACCCGGGGCCTTTCGTTGCTCTGCACGCGGGCTGTGGCCGGCAGCCCGGGCAGGCCGGGTCGGAGAGGGTGGGCGCCGAGCTAGAATTAGGCACAGACGCTTAACGGTTGATTTTAAGATTGTTTACTTACACCGAGATAGTCGCGGTGCAGGCTGAGAACTTGCTTGAGTTGCGGTTACAACAGAAAACACGAACAGTCACGTGGAGTTTGCTAGGCTCCACGCAGACAGAAAACATGAACAGTCACGTGGAGTTTGCTAGGCTCCACGCAGACAGAACTCTGGATGTCCAGGACAAGTGCGCATAAAACTCGTCGATACGTCTTATATAAGGTTCCGTTCGAAGACGGGAAGAGGTGGGCGGTGGATCAGGCCGCCAAACTCCTCTGAGCAACACACAGGGTTTCTATTACCCTGCCGCGCACACCCAGAGTCCCCACGAGATGGATGCGGAGTCCTCTTCGGCTTGGGCGGAAACTGCTCAAGCCTCTTATACGGCTAGCAGGCCAATCGCTAGCCGCCACGTGGGAATAATTTAGCACTAGCCAATAGCGGGGAACAAATTTGCATGCGAAGAGCGGGAACTCCTTTGCACCGTGCATTTCTGTGTTGCAAAGGGAAATGCACCCTGCAAGGACAACTGCAAAGTGGCAGGAACTCTCTCCTTTGCACGCGGGTTTTCTGTGCAGCAGAACGTCACTGTGCAATGAAGCTGTAAACCCATGGGGATAATTCTTAGTGCTGAAGCACACACAAAAAAAATCAGACCTTTGGGTCATGACATCCCCCCCTTGCTGAAGGCACAATAGAATTATACTTCAAACCTATCATCCGGGTTATTAATAGCTCTGTCAATGGTTTGTAAAACTAAATGAGCAAAAACAAAATCAGTCAACAATAAAAGTTCGTCCTCAAGGGATCGAATCAAATAATAGCCGGCACACACACACATATACATAAAATCACATTCATAACAAAAAACTGGACGATCATGATTTCAGTGGGCGTCATGGTGGAATCGTGCGTCAGGCCTTCGCTCCTTTCGGTGATGTTATCCCTCTCGGGGCCTTTCTCCACCACGCACTCCGAATTCCTGATCTGTAAAAGAACTCTCTTAAAATGGTTATTCACTACTATTTACAAAATCACACAGGACCGCACGATAATGCAGTCGATTAAACTTATCATCACTATTAAATACAAATATGTAAACATGATTTTATACTGGACAGCTCTTTCTCTTTTTCGACTCAGCAACTCGACGAAATCGTCGAGGAGTCATCGTCACCTTCTTCTAGATAGTGAAAACCTAACTCGTAGGCTAGCTGCCATTGTCCCGCGTCTCCCAAAATCTGAAGCTGTCGCTTATTAAGTCCAGAACGCTGCAGGAGGAATCCAAACATGTATTGCTCCTCTTGCTTTCTCTGGCGTAATACTGGATGCTCGGATTCGCGGCGTCTTGTGTTCTGAGCCTCAGTCGGGCGTTGACACTCCCGATCACTGGATAGTTTTGGCTCCATTAGGACGCGCAGTCTTGGCAACTGATGAAGGAGACTACTCACAGGATGATCGACCATTGGGTTAAGCACAATTCTCAAAACCATGATGTTTCTTTGCCCATAGACTTTAAGACAACTATCTATGCCGTCGAGGGTCACCGGAACAGTTCCAGGGTCTCGCAGGTGACAGTGAGGCCACGGTCGCATTCGTTGGAGCGGTGTTAGTCCCAACGTGCATTCTCTTGGGCTCCAGGCGCAATACGAAACTCCGATAATAGCCAGTACAAGCTGTTCTGCACCTGTGTGCTCTGGTCGTCCATTGTGCCATGCGTGGGCCTTCTGTTCAATCACTCCTGCCACAAGCGCTGGAATCGGAATAGGCCAGTGGATGCTAAACGCCACCATGTCGATGTCGGTGACATGTCCCCCACTCCATGAAGCTTGACTCACCAAGAAGCTTCCTTCTTCCTGGTCCAGGAGGTCGGACCCAAGTTCCACAACCAGACGTCCCAACCACACAGCCAGAGTTTCCTCAGGTCGGATCCTGGATTCTCTACACAAATTCTGCAGTTCGGCTCGGGAGCGAGCGTAATAGGTGGAAGCTTGAACTGCACTCTGAGGACCGATGACTGGGCTGCTTGATACTGCAGGCTGATCAGTTTCTTCGCGAGTTGTCGTTGCTGTTGCCGTTTCTGTCGGAGCTGTAGTCATTGTTACAGTGGGGGTTGTTGTTGTTTCAGGCGGGAGGGGAGGATGCACTCCTCTGCTTGACTCCCCCTCCCTTCGGCAAAGGCGTGTGGTCGGTGGAACCGACGCTGCGTCGCTGGGCGGAGTCACCGGCCGAACCCTCGCGGGCTCTCCCGAAGCTCCATCCCTCTCTTCCGGCTTCTCCACACGGTCTTCCCTCTGCTCGGCGCCATCTTGTTGGGGCATTTTAAGATCCCCTTTCTCAGCTGCTTCTCCGACCACCCAAACGGCCATACACAGCTGGGTTTTCAAGCTTAAAGTTTTATTCATCAGATCAGTCATAGTCTGAAAAGTTGCATTTAGTTCTCCCCCCTTGTCGCACCGTAGGACCACTCTCTCGTCTACGGCGTGGTCCTCCATCTCCGGGTTTTCGTGGAGCTCGGACGGATGATCGCGACCCCTCAGTCTAGGTATTACCATGCAAGGAGAAAGCCATCCGATCGGCATCGGCTCTCCCATCTCCCGGGCACACCGCAAGCAACGGACAGACTCCCGGGTGGGGGTCAGGCTTACTGCGCTCGCCGAGTCGACTTTGGCAAGGGTTACAGCATCGAGGGGCCTATACAGGACCCGCTTGTCACCCATGATACACACGAACGCCGCGGGGTGAAGATATACTTCTTTCCCTTCTAGGGCTCCGACTTCTGGAGCTCCTTCTTCTCCCTTTAGCGAAAGGTGTCCACGGACACATCTCCTGCCCATTCTGCCCGTCTGGTGGTACGCGATGTGCGCCTCCAGTTCTGCGACGCTTGCTACGTTGCGTCTCCCACTTTTCCAAGGGCAGTTCTCAACTAATTCTAACTCTAGTGAGCCCTCTCCTGATCCCATCCTCATCGCCATGTGCGGGCTGGGTCGGAACCCGGGCCCTTTCGTCGCTCTGCACGCGGGCTGTGGCTGGCAGCCTGGGCAGGCCAGGTAGGAGAGGGCGGGCGCCGAGCTAGAATTAGGCACAGACACTTAACGGTTGATTTTAAGATTGTTTACTTACACCGAGATGGTTGTGGTGCAGGCTGAGAACTTGCTTGAGTTGTGGTTACAACAGAAAACACGAACACACGTGGAGTTTGCTAGGCTCCACGCAGACAGAACTCCGGATGTCCAGGACAAGTGCGCATAAAACTCATCAATACGTCTTATATAAGGTTCCGTTCGAAGACGGGAAGAGATGGGAGGTGGATCAGGCCACCAAACTCCTCTGAGCAACACACAGGGTTTCTATTACCCTGCCGTGCACACCCAGAGTCCCCACGAGATGGATGCAGAGTCCTCTTCGGCTTGGGCGGAAACTGCTCAAGCATCTTATATGGCTAGCAGGCCAATTGCTAGCCGCCACGTGGGAATAATTTAGCACTAGCCAATAGTGGGGAACAAATTTGCATGCGAAGAGCAGGAACTCCTTTGCACCATGCATTTCTGTGTTGCAAAGGGAAATGCACCCTGCAAGGACAACTGCAAAGTGTCGGGAACTCTCTCCTTTGCACGTGGGTTCTCTGTGCAGCAGAACTCCACCGTGCAATGAAGCTGTAAACCCACGGGGATAATTCTTAGTGCCGAAGCACACACAAAAAAAATCAGACCTTTGGGTCATGACACTTAACAGATTTTTTTTTTTGCCCATGATCAGAAATTAAATGGCAGATAATGATCCTTCTGCTGCAAAGATCATGATGAGCACAGCCTTTGAAGTAGGAGGCGTTCTTCTCGTAGGACTCAAACACTGCAAGGCCTGGTAAAAAGTGTTGCAATCAGTGACAATGTTCCCATAGACTTCAGTGGGACCAGAATTTTGCTTAAAGTGTCTAAGAGTAGCACATGCCAGGGAAAATCTGCATAACCAATCTAATTAATCTGGACACTGATTTGCTACATCTCTGGATTTCTTGTTCAAGCCCTGTTTGAGAGAACATAAAAAGTTGTATTTAGCTGGTCAGAGAAGGATAAAAGAGTTAAATCTAGGTCTACTATATTAAGACAGAAAAAAATAACTTTTTTCTTTACAGGTAAGGAAAGGGAGACCCAGAAATTTTTTTTAGTTTGCATTGTAGCTGATGAACACAGCTTTTACCACACTTAATTCAGCATTTTCATCTCACTCACTTGGACCCAATTCTGCCCAAGTCAAACCATCAGCATGGATTTATGTGGAAGCAGATAAAGATTGTTACTCAAATAAGTCTGTCTTTGACATCTGCAGATATTTTATGTAAGAAATGGAAAAAAAAATTCAGAGCAGGGATTTAAGTCTGATTTTTTTTGTCACGAATGAGCAAGAGTTGGAGAATATCAACATTGTCATAAAAAAACAAACAAAAAACTCACACAATTGTTATACTGTACAAAGAAACAAAAAGATGAAACACAACTGTGTCTAAGCAGCATTACGACCTGTTGACATACTTACCATAATCACCCGGATCATTAAAAGGAAAATGTTTTGGTCTAAATATAGGTATTTTATCAAATCTGCCTTTGGTACAGAAAAAAATTCACACGCTGAAGCTACTTTGATAAAAATAGTGCTCTTTAATTTTAATTAGGCAACTCAGGTAACTCAGAGGTTACAGAAGAGATGCCTCCTCAAAGTGTCTCTGGTGAGGTGATAGCAAGAGAACCCTTCGCCATTTATAGTGGCATGAAAGGATATAGCACTCCTAGTATATAAATTCTAAATTTAAATATGTATCTTATATTATCTTTTATATTCCTTTCTTCTAAAGTTAAACAGCCTTAAATTTAGTCATCACAAACTGTGACTTTTTAGTGAAAAGTGTTTCATGTAAGATCAAGCTAACCAAGATGAGAATGTTTGCAAAGTACATAAGGTTCTAAAAATACAAGTCTAAAAACCTTGCAGATACAGTAAGTTCTAAAGAAAACATGCCAGAAGCAAAAGGAGTTTAGCAATGTAGAACTATGACCTAAAATAGTTTCAAAACCCTTCATGCTTTCAGATATAAACACAGCTATATTAGAATGAGTTAGAGCACACACAAATAGAGACATCTTCGTGCATTTTCATAATGTTTGGGTAAACTTCAAGGGCTAACAATATATTTTGAAGAGACCAAATGAAGAATATTGTCAATTATTTATATACCTCTTCAAAGACTTGTTTACTTGTCCATATGAGTACTCTGACATACCCAGGCCCTGAAGCTATTTTTCCAATCATTGTACTATAAACCCCTGAAAAATGGCAAATTTTATAGTGAGGATTTACAAACCTGACAGTGATTAGTCTGTGCCACTAATCAAAGTAGTTTAGAAAAACACATGCTTTTTAAAATAGAAAATGTCCCTTTTTTTGTCTTCCTTGGGCTAAGGGTCAAATTTTTCTTCTCAGTGTTTTACAGAAAAAATGTGCAATTAATTGTATTGTAGCTGGGTCTGGTGGCAATAGTCAAAATCAAGAGCCCGTTATTCTTGACACAATAAGAGGCAGTCCCTGCCCTGAGAAACTTGCAATCTAAATGGCTCAGTCCATCAACTGGTACCATTTGAATCCTTTATCCACATAGAGCTCCTCTGAAGTGTCTCAGATGGCCAGAGCCAACTTGAGGTGATTTAGAAATTACTTGGTCGTTGGGCGGGCTGGTGAATGGAGAGGCAGACAAAACGTATTGGTTGCAAAAAGCTTTACTTACGCCGCCAGTAGTCACGACGCAGGTGGTCCGGTCACTTAAACAACTACACGAGTTGCTCCAGCTGGCAAGGCTCAGGCCAGCGAATCTGTAATTGGGCCGGCAGGGAAAGGGTATGTCGAAGGATTGCACTTGGCAATGGGGAGAAGAATCGATAGGTGATCAGGCTATCGATCAGCTCAGCCGCAAGTCAGGAATCTTTAAAGGCACTCTGCAGCGTGCTCAAAGTTCTCTGACTTGGGCGGAAGTCGCACAGAATTTTATACAGCTAGCAAGCCAATCACTAGCCGCCACGTAGGAATAATTTAGAACTAGCCAATAGTGGGACATAAATTTGCATGCGAATGGCGGGAACTCTCTTGCACCGGGGTTTTCTGCTGCAGCAGAAAACTTTTGCTGTGCACAGAGACTGTCATGTGGCGGGAAAATTCCATCGTGCCAAGGCACTAAAATCATTGGGTTGTGACATGAAGTAAAAAGAGCATCATGCATGCAGGTACAAGAATTTACCTTCACCCAACCAGTTGGGAAGTTTTAAAATTACAAGCAGCTTTATGCAGCATTAGTCCCATTTGTTACATGAATAACTGTTTGTAGAATAAGGACCATAGGTAGCGGAAGGCAGGCCTACCCCAAACATGGGGCAGTGGTAGGGCCACAAGGCAGCCTGGCTGAGGGCTTCTGGTGCAGCAGGGATAGGGAGGGAGTGGGGCTGGGGCTGGGGCTGGGAAAGAGGCAGGTACTGCACAGTCAGTGGGGTGCAGGACTGGTCTGTGAGTGCCTCATCCGGGGGGGTCTCAGCTCCTGCTGCTACCCACACCCCAGGAGGCATGGGGGGGTGTGTGCCCCCAGATCTGCACGTGGCAGGGCAGGCTACCGCTACAGGCTAGGGCCAGGGTTGCACCGGGCTGTTTCCAGTGGGGGAGAAGGGGATTGGGCTGGGAAGAGCCCAGCACAGCCTGCAGTGGCACCCTGCCCTGCCCCGTGCAGATCTGGGGACATGCACCCCCCATATGGTCCTGGGATGCATGCAGTGGCAGGAACTACCACTCCTTTCCCGTGCCCCAAGGAGAGCAACGATGACTCAGGGTGGGGTGGGCATGGAGGTTCTGGGGGCTCTGTCCCCTCCAGCCCAGTGGTGCAGCCAAGACTGGCCCCACTCCGGTCCCTGGCTCTGGGCCCCCAGGCAGTGCGAGGCCAGGGACAGTGCGGGGAGGCAGCTGGGGCTGGGGCTGGTGCAGGGCTGGGGGGTGCCAGCATGGGGGAAGGTGCAGCCCCATGTGTGCAGTGCGTACTGGCCCAGGCCCCTATCCCAGGCCCAGCTCGGCTCCACTCTCTCCCAATCCCTGGCCGGTCCCTGATCCACTCGCTCCTTGCCCCCGCTCCCATGGCCTTTTCCTCTCCTCCTGCCCCTTCCCCCGCAGACTTTCCTGCCTGGAGGGGGGATGCACGCACATGCATACACACATGTGCTCAGCCCCCGCCCCCCTCCCCCCAATTTTTTTCTCCCTCCACCTATGATTAGGACCTAAACTGAAAGAAGACATAACCTAAGCGAGGGCTTATCTATACAAAGGAGTTATATACCTCAGGCTGATTTCTATTATAGATATGCCAGTAAATGTCCTCATCTAGACAAGCCCTGAAAAGTGTGACAAGGAGAGGGAGAAAAGAAGAAGGAAGAGAGGAGTAAAAACAGAGAATATACACAGTTATTAGACAGCTATTGCAGGAACTCAGGTTTGGATGCCTCCAAGTATCTGTCTGTTTAGTTATGCCTAACTAATATAGTCAAACTAACTGTGGTCACTTGATTTCTATCTTTCTTCTTTCTTTTCTGTGTATAGAAAACTAAATACATATACAGAAACTGGAACAGAGGGCAGCAAACAGAGAAGGTATATGCCTAGGGAGTTTACACTAGGAGGGAGCCAGGGAGAAGGATACTCTGTATGTGTGCATGAGTGCGTGTGTAGGTGGGAGTGTGGGTCAGGACCCTGGTGCTGGTGTTTGCTGTGCAGGTTTTTGTGGTTTGTCTTTTCTTTGCCCCTTCCCCTGCCCTCTCTTTTTTATCCTTACAGCATAGGTGTGCTCCAAGGAGCAAAGGAAGGCACAAATGGAGTCTGGGTCAACTGTTGTGACCTGCATGAGATGTGCCATATTTGTGTTCCTCCCAGGGGGTCAGGAAGTGATCTTTTCATTGATCCTTCCTTTGGAAGGCAGAAATCCAGGCAGAGACAGGTGAATCCTGGAAGTGAACTTGTAGTTTAGACAGTGTTGTTGACATGAAGGCTTTGGTTTCTTTGACAATGGGAGGATGTTCTTGGGAGAAGGGCTGCTATCAAGAGATGGGATCTGTCTGACAAGATTGGGGAGGAGCATCTTTGGGTGTCATCTAGCCAACCTAGTAAGGAGGGCTTTAAACTAGGTTTCATGGGGGATGTTGATCAAAACTTCCCAGCAACAGAGCATGCAGTCCAGAGGGGGAAGGATTCGAAGAAGCAAGTCAACTCTGGGAAAGGGACAGAGAACTCCAGGACTGCAACAAGTGGTACGCAAAGGGAGCAAGAAGATCAAAATGCAAAATACATCTGATATATACAAATGTGAGAAGTATGGGGAATAAACAAGAATAGCTGGAGGCTGCAGCCTGTGAAAAGACCTACTATCTGTTTGACATCATCAAGATCTAGTGGGATAGCTCTTATGACTGGAATGTCAACATCAAAGGTTACATTCTGTTTCAGAAGGGCAGGGTTTGGGGAAAAGTGGTGGTATTGTCTTGTATGTCAAAAACACATACACTTGTTTAGGAGCTTTCGGAGGAAGAAGATGGTAAAGCATAATTTTGGTGAAGATGAAACGTGAAAATGTGGCATCAATATAATGGTGTGGATTTATTATAGGTGACCTCATCTGGAAGAGGAGGTGGATGAGACACTCTTTAAGCAGGTGACAAATCTATCCAAAAGCTATTGGGTAGTACTGATGGAAGAGTTCAATTTTCTGGACATCTGCTAGAAGAACATTGTAGCTAACCATAAAATGTCAAGCCTATGCCTAACTTGTGTAGAGGACAACTTTCTGTTCCAGGAAGTGGAGGATATAACTGGGGGATCATCTATCTTAGATCTTGCCTTGACCAACAGGGAAGAACTGGTGGAGGATGTGAAGGTGATGGGTAACTTGGGAGGAAGTGAGGTCAGCAAAATTAGGATGTTAGATTTCAAAAAGGTGGATTTCATCTGACTCAAGGAGCTAATAGGTGTGGTGTTATGGGAGGACAGATTGAAGGATAAAAGCGCCCAGGAGGTCTGGGAGCTTCTAAGGGGCACAGTATTGAACGCCCAACAAGAAACTGTCCTGAGACAATGGAAGCACATGAAGAATGGCAGGAGACCAATGTGGCTTCACAGGGAGCTTCTAAAATGCCTCAAATGCAAAAGGAAAGCATATAGGCAATGGGAAAATGGGGACATCACCAAGGACATGTATGAGGAAACATCAAGAACCTGCAGGGGTAAAATCAGGAAGGCAATGATAAAGAATAAGCTGCACCTGGCAAAGGAGGTTAAGGACAACAAGAAAAGGTTCTATAAGTATTTTGGCCAGGAAAGAAGGAACAAAGAAGCTGTGGTTCCTCTGTTAACAAGCCAGGGGCAACTCCTAACTGAAGATGGAAAGAAGAGCTACTCAACAGCTACTTCGCCTTAGTCTTCAAAAAAAAACTAAGCTGTCAGATACCTAATAAGGATTATCTGGAGAAGAAAGGGGGCAAGCTGAGGGAGGAGATAACAAAAGAGATGGTCAGAGAGATTCTGTTGAATCTGAATGAATTTATGTCAGCAGGGCTGGATTAACTTCATCCCCGGGTCCTGAAGGAACTGGCAGAGGAGATCTTGGAGCTATTGGCAATGATCTTCATGAAGTTATAGGAGATGGGTCAGGTACCAGAGGACAGGAAAAGAGCCAGTGTAGTGCCCCTCTTTAAAAAAGGCAAGAAGGAGGACCTGGGGAACTACAGACCAGTTAGCCTTATCTCAATATCTGAGAAGTTACTGAAGCATATCCTAAGGAAGACCATTTCCAAGCATCTGGTGCAGTAAAGGCTGATAAAAACAGCCAGCATGGATTTATAAAAAACAAATTGTATCAAATAAACCTGATCTATTTATTTGACAAAGTAACCACTTGGGTGGATGAAGGGAATGCTGTGGATTTAGTGTATCTGGATTTCAGCAAGGCTTTTGACAGGGTCCTGCATGACCTTCTGATAAACAAATGTGAGCTGAATAAAACTACTTCAAGGTGGATAGATAACTGGCTGAATAGCCATAAGTAAGGGGTAATTATTAATAAATAGGTTCATGTCAGGAGGTTTCAAGTGGAGGCCCACAGGAGTATCTCCTGGGCCCAGTGCTGTTCAACATATTTGTTAATGATGTGAATGCTGGTATAGAAAACTGCTTAAGCAAGTTTGTGGATAACATGAAACTAGGAAAGATTGTCAACAGGCTGGAAGATGTGAGCACAATTCAGAAGGATCTCAACAGATTGGAAAGTTGGGCTAAAGCTAATAGGATGAAGTTCAATGTGGAAAAATCCAAGGTGATACACCTCGGGAGAAATAAGCAAAAACACAGATACAAAATGGGTGGCACCTGGTTGAATGGCAGCACTATGGAAAAGGACTTGGGTGTCTTGGTGGACCACAGACTCAATATGAGTCTGTAGTGTGATTCAGCCTTACAAAAGGTAAACACGATTTTGGGTTGCACCCATAAAAGCATTAGGTGTAAGACAAGGGAGGTGATAGTGCCTTTCTACTTGACACTGGTTAGGCCTCATCTGCTTAGGCTGCATCTGTGTGCAGTTCTGGGCTCCACCTTTTAAAAAGGATGTAGAGAAGTTAGAGAGGGCCCAGAGGTGGGCAACAAAGATGATCACGGGCTTGAAAGGCAAATCATATGAGGAAAGTCTGAAGGAGCTAGGCATGTTCAACTTGCAGAAAAAGTTCTTAAAAGAGGACATGACAACAGGCTTCAAATACTTGAAGGGGTGCTATAAAGAAGAGGGAAAACACCTTTTCTCTCTTGCTGCAGAAAGGAGGACACAGACCAGTGGTTGTAGTAGTAGCAAAGTAAATCTAGATCGGATATCCAGAAAAACTTCTTCACTGTGAAAATAGTGAGGGAGTGAAATAGACGGCCTAGGAAAGTGGTGGACTCTCCATCACTGGAGGTGTTCAAGAAGAGGGTGGACAGACACTGGTTGGGGATATTTTAGGTGTAATACTAGCTATGCCTATTTTATACCATGGGCATTTACCATGCTTCTGGGCTTTGCTGGTTGCTCCCCACCCCCTTTTCCCCTTTTTCCCCCACTATATGTATCAGGGTGCTTTTAAGCCTCCCCAGAGGTATTGGGTGTTGGCTACAGCCAAGGCTGGGGACAATGTTTTATATAACCTGAATAGTGAGCATACCGAAGTTTGCCCATGTTGTTAATCTTGTACGAGGTTCCTTTTAGAGCAATCTTGGAATAATCTGGTGAAGATCTTATCCAATCCTGATAAGCACTGAAAGAGAACTATTGGGTTGAGTGATAAAGACATACACGTTCCCAATAGCTGCCTTCTTTTATGTAATAATATATTTATTTGGCAAAATTCCTGTTATTTTTGTTTCTTTTATCTACATTCAAATTAGAGGCTCAGCCAACTCTTTGATTTTAAGCCCTTTTCCTGTTTTCTTACCATAAGAAAACAAACATATTTATTTTTAGCTAACAGATTGATTTTAAACATGTGACTCATTTGTCTCAGGACTCTTCCTTGAAACTTTATAAACATCTATAGCTATTACAGAAGTTCTGCTTTTATACACTGATGCCCTGACACACACATACACTCTGCTTATCCAGAACTGGAATTCTCATTCTCCCTTAAGTCCCTGTGGGCCCACTTTAAGGCCTGGGATAAGCAGCTGGCAGGTGCTTGATTGCAGCTGCAATTTTAGATCTCTGGCCACCTATATATTAGAGCAGTTCACTGCTGGCAGGCCAGACAGAAACACTGAAGTTCAGGGAGCTAGGCAGCCCAGAATGAGGGCAGTGTTAGGCCGCCTGATTAGAGGGATCTGGTTGGGGTTCAGATTGGAGGATTCTGGGGCCTAGTGTGGGGGCCAGTGATGTTAAGAACTGTGGATGCCATCTGTGAGGCTTGGGCTGTGGTGTTGGGGAGGAATGGAGCGTCAGATAGCACCCCCTGGCATCAGGGCAAGAATGGGCAGCCTCCTGCCTAATTAATATCATAATTATATAACATCAAGGTGTGGCAGGCGAGGAGGTGGGTGGTTGCCCTTAGAAACAGGTGCGTGGGCCAGCATGAGATTGGGGCCCGAGCGTGCCCCCTGTTACAGTTCCTCATCCCGTTCCACAATTCCCTCTAACACTTTAAACCACCACTATTTTCAACCTTCCAGGTTCATAGTTATGTTAGTTTCTTTATGTTTTATCCTATATAGGTTCTTATACCATATTTATCTTAGTTGGTTTAATAAAAGGTATCTTCTCTGAACCAAGAGTTCTAAATTTTTGCATAGTAACTGAATGTATTCATAGTACATTAAGCAATGTAACTAACATGAGCTACATATGGTAGTTTTTTCTCATCTTCTTTCCAGGGAGAGAAATGCATACAGTTAAGTATTAGTAGCAGTTCCAGTGTTTTGGTTTGATTTGGTTTGGTTTGGTTTGGTTTTGAGGGAGCAAGGGGGGATGGAATCAAAAGGTTTGCTAATATACCTCCCTTTAGAGACAACAAAATAACCCACTGATGCAGAAAAATCTGAGCAGATGAAAAATGGGAAAGGAAAAATTAAAGTTTTTAAAATGTTGTTATTATAGTTTTATTCAAAATAAAATAATCACTGCCCTCAACCCTTATCTACCAATTATGCCTAGCAAGAATAACTTCTGCTTTGATCTCAGAAGAGATGGCAAGGTAAATAAAGAAGTTTAAAATCCCCATGTTTTAATTTGTGTTTGCTATATAAAGTTTTTACTATAAGCTCATTCAAAATTCAATTGTATATAAGGCACGTAAGCCACATGGTATTTTGTTTACCGCAACTAGCAAAGTATTATTGAAAACTTGCTGTTTGTGCACACGAACATACTATTGAAGAATTTATATGTATGTGTATGAGCTAAGGAACTATAGAAGCACTTAAGTGTGTTAAAATATACCATATGGAAAAGAAGGCATGATAGCATTTTAAAATGTTTGTGCATATCCAGAAATTGTTAATACTTTTTGTTTATTTTCTGTTGCAATTTATATGGAGGAACTCCACATTTTTTAAGTCTTTAGAAACTAATTTTCTCATCTACACTCTATCAAAACTCCCATTTTATGGATATTCTTAAATTCAAAAGAAACTGCTAAGGAGAGCAAAGCATCAAGCCCTTTATTTTCTAATTTAGTGGTTTTTGCTTGGTGTTCAATAGAATCTGAACATATTCCTTTGGATCTGTGAATGTCTATATCTTTTCCCAAGATAAATAAAAGAATAAAAGTTAGATTTGCCATGCCCCCCACCCCCCAGCAAAATTAGGATAACAACTTGAAGTTGTTTGAAAGAAAAAGTTACACTGGACTAGATTTGATGGAGAACACAATATTAAATGCTATTTTTTTAAATGGATATTTGAAAAATATTTTCATGGATAGTTCTTAAACCTACGTAGTTTCAGACGGTCATAGTATTTAAGCTCTGACATGGAGGAAAGACGTCCAGTTGTTAATACAACACTTAAACATCTGAGGCAGAATCTAGTATGAGGAATCATAAATACTCCTCTTACTTCTGGCAGTTTTTTCCAGATTTAAACAGCTGAATAAGGAGCAGAAACTGCTCAGGTATCTTTATAAGAATTAGTATTTCCTTCCCATGTTTCTACTCACCTTGGACTTTTTGTATATAGCAAACAATTTTGATCCAATTTGTGTTGACATAATAGCTTCTAGTGTTTCCTGAAATACTATTACCATCTATCATATCATGTAACATAATACATGCACACTAAAAATCCTTATGAGACATTACCCCAAGAAATACTATATAAGCTTTGGATTTATTCTGGGAAACCTCAAAAATATCATCCATATTTATTAGACCATATTATAAACTAATTCTTTATCATGCACCTCAGTTAAAAAATTGAAACTGCCTTTGAAACTGTACTCCTTAGCCAAGGTTTTACATGACACTTGTCAGCCCAGAATGAGTTTTATAGTTATGTCATAAACCCTTGAAAGGAAAGGGAATAGTACTTAGAATGGTTGTGCTGACACAACCTTACCTACAACAATGTGAAAGTAGAAAACATATGTAGATAGCTCATTTCTACTAGAAACTGACCTTATGAATACTTTGCACCAACTTCTGTATTTAAAAAATGACTTTTTGCTACAAAACCAAAGATAAGACAGAGTCTTAGACAAGCTATATCTTCTTTCCTTTCCTAGCAGGTCCACAAAACAAAGTTCTTTTCTTTCCAGATATTAATCTAGTCCTGAAATAAAAGAGACAGTACCTCAATAAATTGGGGCCTATTTCACCTGTACTTAAAATAACATCTTCTCCCACTCCATTTGCACCTCCTTTCTTTTAGTGCATAAGACAGATGATCCTTGTTGGCTGATGAGTTTCACCTGCCTTGACCAATTTGATGTTTAACCTTTCCTTGTTTGGTCTCTGAGTCTTGGAAACAAGAATGATAAAGGGAGTTTTTCTACGTATGACTCTTTGCAGATGGCCTGAGGGCAGGTGTCCAGTGTGTCTTCAATATCTAGATGGGTTGTATATTTAAAAGCTTTCAGATGCTATTCTCTTCCTAAAACTCAAAAACATTCTCCTTAAAAATGGAATTTGTCATACTTCTAGTCTTCATTGTAGACTAATCCATTCACAATAGGTATATGGGTTGGAAACATGATTTAACTTTTCTGCATTTGCACATTCAAGGCAAAATTCTACTTGGAAACTGTCACTGCAGTTCTTGGGGAATAAATGACCTCTGGTCATGATGAAAAATGGCATAAAGGTACATACATTCACTTTGTTTCAGTCAGTCAGAATGTGTTTCCTTTTGTGCATGACCAGGGTATTTCTGATCATCGATTCCTTGAATACAATATGATTTTATCAAAGTTTAAGAGTAATGATATCTTTCCTGCGGCTCTGGAGTTGGTGCCATTGTGCGGGTTTTGGCTTCCTGGACCATGATCCACACTTCTGTGCAAGGGACCTCCTGGGACACGATGGGCTTCATCTGGGATGCCTGAAAGCCAAAAAAGAGGCATACACCCAGTGGAAGGGAGGGGCTTCACCAAAGAGCAGTATACGTCCATCGCTCGGGCTTGTAGGGGGGCTGTTAGGAAAGCTAAGGCAGATAGGAAACTAGGGCTAGCATCAAGGATCAAGGACAACAAAAAGTCCTTTTTGAAATACATAGGGATTATGAAGTATGGAGTATGAAGAAAGCACCAGGTAATGTGGGGCCCCTGTCCGGTTGCACCAGAGGAAAAGGTAGACCTTTTAGCAATTTATTTGCCTCCATTTTTTTGTGCGGGGACTGGGACTCCCCCACTGAGATTCAGGATGGACTCAGGAGAGACTCTGCCAAGCCTAGGGTTGGGGAGGACCGAGTTAGGGAACTTCTGGAGGGGCTGGACATGTTCAAATCAGCAGGTCCAGATGCTCTCCACCCCAGAGTACTGAGGGAATTGGCAGGGGTTATCAAAGGGCCCCTGGCACAGCTTTATGAGCACTTGTGGTGCTCTGGCCAGGTGCCATATGACTGGAGGAAGGCCAATGTGGTTCCCCATTTTCAAAAAAGGGAGGAGGGAGGACCCGGGCAACTATAGGCCCGTTAGTCTTACTTCGATCCTGGGGAAGCTCTTTGAGAAGATTATCCAGGAGCAGAACTGGGAAGGACCAGCAGGGGGGACGATGCTCAGGGGCAACCAGCATGGGTTCATTAGGAGCAGGTCCTGTCAGACCAACCTGATTCCTTCTACAGTCAGGTCACAAAATCATTGGACGCAGGTGTTGCAGTGGATGTAGTCTTTCTGGACTTTAGGAAGGCCTTTTACACTGTCCCCCACCCCATTCTGATTAAAAAACTAGGCAACTGTGGCATTGATGCCTACATAGTCAGATGGGTCACAAATTGGCTGAGGGGCCACACCCAGAGAGTGGTGGTGGATGGGTCATATTTGACCTGGAGGGATATGGGCAGTGGGGTCCCCCAGGGCTCCGTCCTCAGGCCTGCGCTGTTTAATCTCCTTTTTAGCAACTTGGACAAGGGGGTGAAAAGCACCCTGTTCAAATTCGCTGACGACACCAAGATCTGGAGCAAGGTGGGCACACTAGAAGGGAGGGACAGAATACAGCTGGACCTGGACAGGTTACAGGGGTGGGCAAATGAGAATAGGATGGGATTCAGTACTGACAAGTGCAGGGTACTACACTTGGGCAGTGAGAACCAGCAGCATACCTATAGTCTGGGGAACTCCCTTCTTGAAAGCACAGTGGCAGAAAGAGATCTTGGAATCATTATCGATTCCAGAATGAACATGGGCCGCCAATGTAAGGATGTGGCCAGTAAGGCCAACTGCACCTTGTCATGCATCCACAGATGCATCACAAGCAGGGCCAAGGAGGTGATCCTCCCCCTCTATGTGACACTGGTCAGGCCACAGCTGGAGTACTGCATCCAGTTCTGGGTGCCGCACTTTATGAGAGATGTGGCCAGCATTGAGAGGGTCCAGAGGAGGGCCACTTGTATGATCCGGGGACAGCAGAGCAGACCCTATGAGGAGAGGCTATGGGACCTGAACCTGTTCAGCCTTCACAAGAGAAGGCTGAGAGGGGACCTGATGGCTGTCTACAAACTTACCAGGGGGGACCATCGGGGAATGGGAGAGACCCTGTTCACCCGAGCACCTCCTGGAGTAACAAGGGATAACGGCCATAAGTTGTTTGAGAGTAGGTTCAGGCTGGACATTAGAAGACACTACTTCACAGTCAGGGCGGCTAAGATCTGGAACCAACTTCCAAGGGAAGTGGTGCTGGCTCCTACCTTGGGGGTCTTTAAGAGGAGGCTTGACAATTACCTAGCTGGGGTCATATGAGCCCAGTATTCTCTCCTGCCCAGGGCAGGGGGTTGGACTTGATGCTCTACTTAGGTCCCTTCTGACCCTACATCTATGAATCTATAAATCTCTCTGCAAAAGGTAAGGGTCTCCTTTCTTACAGATTGGCTGACCTCCTACATTGGGCTTTAAACTAAATATGATGGGGGATGGGGAGGCAGGAGATGGAGAGAGTATTCTGGAACCTACAGAATGCAAAGACATGCAGCAGTACACCCCAGGTAAGTACCAAGGGGCCCTTTGGATATCAAAATGGGGGGGCACCAAAGGCACCATTCAGAGGGCTCAAGTGCCTCTACACTAATGCTAGGAGCATGGGGAACAAGCAGGAAGAACTAACACTTCTGCTTGCAGGTAATAACTTCAATTTAGTGGGGCTAACAGAAAGCTGGTGGGACCCTACCCATGACTGGGCAGTACACATTGAGGGCTACAGGTTGTGCAGAAGGGACAGAGTAGAGAGGAAAGGGGGCGGGGTTCCTCTCTATGTAAAGGAACATTATACATCCACCCTAATCAAAATGGGATCAGGGGAGGAGAAAGTTGAGGCATTGTGGGTTAGAATACATGGAGGTCAAGGGGGAAAGGGACTTGATGGTGGGGGTCTGCATTGGACCACCACACCAAGAGGAAAAGCTAGACTTGGAATTCTTGAGGCAGCTCTCAGAGGCCGTACAGTCTAGGGGCATGGTTGTCATAGGGGACTTAAACTACCCTGACATCTGCTGGGAGGAGTAGTCAGCCAAATACAACCATTCACGTAGGCTAACACAGGACGTATACGGTCCCACTAGGAAGAATGCCTTACTGGACTTGGTGTTGGCTATGGGGGAGGACTTGGTAGGGGAGCAGCAGATTTGTGGTCATCTTGGGGACAGTGACCACCAATCAATCCAATTCATCATCCGCCATAGGGTGGGTAAGATAACTAGTAGGGTGGAAATGCTTGACTTTAGGAAGGTTAACTTCAGTGTGCTCAGGAGTGTAGTCAATGATGCACTGCAGGATAGGAGTATTGGTGAGATGGGAGTCCAGGAAGGGTGGTCATTCCTAAAGGAAGTTATCCTTCAGGCGCAGAGGGAGACGATCCCAGTGCAAGGAAAAAGGGGGAAAGGAGCCAAAAAACTTCCTTGGCTAAATAGGGAAATCCAGGGGATCCTAAGGGCAAAAAAGAAGGCATATAGGCAGTGGAAAGCTACCAAGGAGGAGCCTACCTACTTGGCCCACACTTGCAGGGAGGCAGTTAGAAAGGCCAAAGCAACTATAGAGCTGAGGCTGGCAACACAAATTAAAGACAACAAAAAGTCTTTTTTTAGGTAAAAGGAAGGTGCAGAGCAGCATAGGACCCCTACTAAACAAGGAGGAGCAATTAGTAACAGACGGGGGGACAAGACTGAGCTCTTCAATGAGTTTTTTGCCTCAGTGTTCTTGAACAGGGGTCAAGATAAGTCTCCTAAGGGGCTCTTAGACAGGCATCAGAGGGACACCAGCCCACCAACTGTCAATGCTGACTTGGTGCAGAGTCACTTGGATGGACTGGACGTGCTCAAGTCAGCAGGTCTGGATAAGCTTCATCTGAGAGTACTGAAGGAATTGGCTGGTGTCACAGCAGAACCACTGGCACGGCTGTTTGAGCACTCGTGGTGCTCGGGTCAGGTCCAAGAGGACTGGAAAAGGGCCAATGTGGGCCCTATTTTTAAGAAGGGGAGGAAGGAGGATCTGAGTAATTATAGGCCAGTCAGTCTCACTTCTATCCTTGGAAAGGTCTTTGAAAAGATTATGAAGGATCATATTTGTGGGAGTCCAGCAGGAAAAATAATGCAGCAGGGAAACCAGTGTAGCAGGCTTACCTTTCAGAGCTTGGGTTGAATCCCAGGCTTGAGATCCTGCTGTTTTGATTGGTGGCGCCCATCCACCAATCAGGAGGCAGCAAGAGAAATAGCATCACACCCCTTTCCTGAGGGGAGGGGGAGAACAGCTCTCCCGGACCTGATTGAAGACTTTAAACTGTCAGGTCTGGAAGACTTCAGGGGCGGAGCCCTGGAGCGTATAAAAGGAGCTGCGTGCCCAGCACGAGGGGGATGCGTCAGGGGCAGAGAAGAGAGAAGGGCAGGGCTTAGAAGAGCTGAGGAGAGCTGCTCAGCAGGGCAAAGCAGTGACCCAGGAAGAGCCCTTGAAGACTTCTATCAGCAGGGAGTGGGAGGACAGCTCCAGTGGTTAGGCTCTTGGTGCTCAGTATAGCACACGGCATCCAGACCCTGGGAACTGCGGGAGGCAGCTCGGGTCTGCAACCTCTAGGATGTGGCCAGAGACACGGTGCACAGGCTGGTGCACAGAGCAGGATCTTTGGAGCCCCTGGGGAGGCTCAGGTCCTCAACCCCCAGAACGAGGCTGGGAACTCGGTGCAGGAGGTGCTGCACAGAGGGTGAGAGACCCTGGGAGCTGCTTGAGGTGGCTCAGGTCTACAGCTGCTGACATGGAGCAGCAGCTCAGTGCAGACGACGCAGCCCAGAGGGTCTGGGAACAGATTGAGCCGCAGTGCTGCACAAGGCTGTCCAGGCCTCCAACCCCTAGCACAAGGTGAAGCACCCACTACATACAACGGTGCATGTGGCCCTAAGCCAGGACAGCTGCAGCAGAGTCAGGTGGCAGGAAAACCTGGTCAGTAACAGAGCTTGACCTGGAGAACAAGAGGCAACCCTCCGGGACTGTGGAGTAGTAAGTTACCCTGGAGAGATGGTCCCTGCAGGGGAGGGACTCCCTGAGGGTTGCAAAGGGGTACCACACGGGCTGCTCCTGGGTGATAGCCGGGGAGTTTAGGAGTCTTTGGGGTCTTCCTCTCCTTTTTCTTTCCCCCCATCTCCTTTCCTGTAGTGGTACCTTGGGAGTGGGGCCCCTGCTCTGGAGGGCACCCAGGTAGTCTAAGGACTGCTGATTATATTTGTGGACTGTGCCTTACAGTTTATGTGAATAATTTGAAGTAATAGTTTGTATATGAATAGAGTTATAAGGTTGCCCAATCAATATCCTTTGGTCTGGTTTGTTCTATTTTTCATCTGTATTTTAAATGATAACTAGGTGTGTGTATATATATATATATATATATATATATATATATATATATATATATATATATATATATATGATAGGGTTTATTGTTTTGTAAATGAGTACATATACATATAATCTATGTCCTTACCCTTTAATGGTTTTGTTGTAATAATACATTTGTATATAGTTAAGTAATTGATTGACTGGATCTGACTCTATAGGGGATGGAGGCGGCCGCTGGGCTGTTGTGTCCCTCCACAGCACACTGCCCTACAAATAATTTCCTCAATTGGAGAGGGAAATACAAATCTGTGTACACCTGGGCTACACCAGCATGGATTTGTAGCAGGTAGAACATGCCTGACCAATCTGGTTTCATTTTAAAAAAAAAATTTAAAAAAGCCTTTGATCTGGTGTCCCATGATCGCCTCTTGGAGAAACTGGCCAATTGTTGTCTTGGGTCCTCCACGATCCACTGGCTGGAAAATTGGCTCCGGGGTCGGACCCAGAGGGTAGTAATTGATGGAAGTCACTCATCGTGGTGTCCTGCGACCAGTGGGGTCCCCCAAGGCTCTGTCCTTGGACCCATACTCTTCAACATCTTCCTTAATGATGTGGACACTGGAGTCAGAAGCGGACTGGCCAAGTTCACCGATGACACCAAACTTTGGGGCAAAGCATCCACACCAGAAGACAGGCGGGTGATCCAGGCGGACCTGGACAGGCTCAGCAAGTGGGCGGACGAGAATCTGATGGTGTTCAATGCCGATAAATGCAAGGTTCTCCACCTTGGGAAAAAAAACCCGCAGCATCCTTATAGGCTCGGCAGTGCTATGTTGGCTAGCACTATGGAAGAAAGAGACTTGGGGGTCATCATTGACCACAAGATGAACATGAGCCTGCAATGCGATGCGGCGGCTAGTAAAGCAACCAAAACGCTGGCTTGCATCCATAGATGCTTCTCAAGCAAATCCCGGGACGTCATTCTCCCCCTGTACTCGGCCTTAGTGAGGCCGCAGCTGGAGTACTGTGTCCAGTTTTGGGCTCCACAATTCAAAAAGGATATGGAGAAGCTTGAGAGAGTCCAGAAAAGAGCCATGCGCATGATCAGAGGTCAGGGAAGCAGACCCTACGATGACAGGCTGAGAGCCCTGGGGCTCTTTAGCCTGGAAAAGCGCAGGCTCAGGGGTGATCTGATGGCCACCTACAAATTTATCAGGGGTGACCACCAGTATCTGGGGGAACGTTTGTTCACCAGAGCGCCCCAAGGGATGACGAGGTCGAATGGTCACAAACTACTTCAAGATTGTTTCAGGCTGGACATAAGGAAGAATTTCTTTACTGTCTGAGCCCCCAAGGTCTGGAACAGCCTGCCACCAGAGGTGGTTCAAGCGTCTTCATTGAACACCTTCAAGATGAAACTGGATGCTTATCTTGCAGGGATCCTATGACCCCAGCTGACTTCCTGCCCTTTGGGCAGGGGGCTGGACTCGATGATCTTCCGAGGTCCCTTCCAGCCCTAATGTCTATGAAATCTATGAAATTATGACAGGGTCACAAAATGCTTAGATGCAGAAGTAGAGGTGGATGTCATTTTCTTGGATTTTTGCAAGGCCTTTGATACGGTATCTCATCCCATTCTCATAAATAAATTAAGAGGCTGTGATATAAATGTTTACATGGCCTGGTGGGTGGCAAATTGGCTTAGCAGTCACACTCAGAGAGTGGTAGTAGACAGGTCGGTATCGACCTGGAAGGATGTGGGTAGCAGGGTCCTGCAGGGTTCAGTCCTTGGACCTGTACTCTTCAATATCTTCATCAGTGACTTGGATGTGGGTGTGAAATGTACTCTGTCCAAGTCTACAGATGATACTAAATTGTGGGGTGAAGTGCACACTCCGGAGGGTAGGGAACGATTGCAGGCAGACCTGGACAGGTTAGGAAAGAGGGAAGTACACAATAGGATGCAGTACAACAAGGACAAGTGCAGAGTGCTGCACCTAGGGTGCAAAAATATCCAGCACACCTACTGGCTGGTAAGTGACCCTCTCAGCAGCACAGAAGCAGAAAGGGATCTCAGAGTCATGGTGGACTCCAAGATGAACATGAGTCATCACTGTGATGAAATCATCAGCAGAGCTAACCGCACTTTATCATGCATCAGCAGATACATGAGAAATAGATCCAAGGAGGTGATACTTCTCCTCTATGTGGCATTGGTCAGACTGTAGTTGGAATACTGCATCTAGTTTTGGGTGCCATACTTCAAGAAGGATGCTGATAGACTCAAGAGGGTCCAGAGAAGGGCCACTCGTATGGTCAGGGGCTTACAGGACAAGCCCTATGAGGAGAGACTGAGGGACCTGGATCTCTTCAGTCTCCGCAAGAGAAGGCTGAGAGGTGATCTTGTGGCCACCTACAAATTCATTATGGGGATCGGAGATGCTCTGTTCACCAGGGCGCCTCTTGGGGTCACAAGGAACAATGGTTACAAACTGACAGACAGCAGATTTAGGCTAGATATCAGGAAAAACTTCTTCATGGTAAGGGTGGCCAAAATTTGGAATGGGCTTCCAAGGGAGGTGGTGCGTTCCCCTACCCAGGGGATCTTTAAGAGAAGGCTCGATAGGCACCTGGCTGGGGTCATCTGTCCCCAGCACTCTTTCCTGTCTAGGCAGGGGGTCGGACTCGATCTGTTGAAGTCCCTTCTGACCCTAATATCTATGAATCTATGAATCTTTATTGCTTATTAATTTGGGGGGTGCTCTGTGATGGGCTTTCAGGAAAACCTGATCCAAAATGTTTTGCCAAAACAGTTTTCTACCAGAAGCTGTGACTTGACTGAACCATTTTTTTTCAAAACTATATTATTTTAATGAATGTTACCACAATCTTTTTCCACATAGGAAGTTTTTAATTTAAGGACATATTATTTTGGAAAATTTCATTATTTTATTCCAAAATGAATT
Source organism: Alligator mississippiensis (assembly GCF_030867095.1). Taxonomy (NCBI): domain Eukaryota; kingdom Metazoa; phylum Chordata; order Crocodylia; family Alligatoridae; genus Alligator; species Alligator mississippiensis. The sequence continues at coordinate 100,368,506 of NC_081825.1, read as the reverse complement.
TTTATATGATATTAGGACATCTCAGTAATAATAGTACAACAAATCACAAGCTATCTCATAATATAATAATAATGGAAATACTATGTTATTTTATGTTTTAAAAAACCATTAGGACAATTTCTACTTACAATCCAGTTTTCTGTTATTTAAAAAAATATTGTTTCCACTATTATGCAATGTCAGAATATGATATAGAATGTCAAGTTATGACATGACTTAACATGCCACATTAGGTATGCTGCACCTGTTATAAGATAATATAAAAGTAATACAAATTATATTAAAATGAAAAGTGTGAAATAAAATAAATTTTCAAAAGTTTTGCATTATAAATTTTTAAACTATTTTTAGTATTTCAGATTTCAGATACATTCTTTCTGTTCTGATTCAGAAAAAAAGTATTTTTAATGTTGAAGTTTCCTACAAAACAAAAATTCTTAGTTTTGACCAGTTCTGCTTCCAGCTTTTAGTAGCATAAATGCATGCAGAAACTTATTTTGTTCACTGACATACTGTACATCCCATAGCATGCTGCAGTTTCTACCACTTTGGATAGGAACTTGCTATTGACAGTAATCATGATGTGATGGCAAATCTGGCACTGAGTCTGCACATGCTTTGCTCTTTTTGTGATGTATGTCATTTTGGAAAGCATTTTCTAGAGTAATTGCTCATGGAGAAAATCTTTGTATTCCCTGTAGTGAGTAGCCCTAGTTTACCTGCAGAAACATATTTACACTTCAGCCATTATCAGACTTTGTTAGCATGATTTTCTAGGTAATCTGAGGTTACAGACTAGCTTAGGAACCCAGAATGAGATACCTTAAACAAGGTGCATCTACACATGCGATTAATGCTATTTAAGCTTACTGCGCAGTAAATTACTGTGCAGAGGGGCTGTGCAAAGCTTCGGTAGTCAAGTCGATTTGGAGGAGATTTGGCCTGATTCAGGGGCTGAATTGCTGAATCCAGATCGAATTAGGAGACCCATTAAAAGGTCCGAATTGATTCAGAGATTTGGGTGGTCCCTACTCACCGCTGCAGGGAGCTGGACCTGGGCTTTGTGCTGGTAAGTAGGGGGTGGGGGGGCTGGAGAAGTGGGGAGGGGACCATGAGGGGACCCCCACCTGGCGCCATCCCCCGCCCACTCCTCCAGCCCCCCCCGAGCACCCCCTCACCCAGCCCCACCCGTTGCCTGCTCCCCCAGCTCGCCTCATGGCTGCCCCACCCAGCCCCAGCATCCGGGCACTTAAAGGAAAAAAAAAAAGAAAGCCCCGTATTCACCGACTGCAGGATCAATCAGGGTCTGTGGGGGCTCATGGCAGAGCCCCCCTGCACAGCAGGGTACAGTGGGGATCACCTCCCCCAGCCTGGCACCTGTGCAGCAGTTGTCACATTGCATGGGTATAGCTTGTCTCGGCAGGGCACTGCATGCTGTTCTGGAGCTGGGGTGGCTCCAGAAGTCACCCAGAGCCTGGCAGCGCTCAGCCCAAGTGGCCCCAGCTCCTGAGCAGCTCGTGGAGCCCTGTGGCACCCTGCCAAGCTGCATTGCATCTGCGCGATCTGACAGCTTCCATGTAGGTGCCAGGCAGGGCGGGCCAATTCCCACTGTCCCGCACTGTATGAGGGCCCTGATCACCACTGCTGCATCTGGTGAGTGTGGGGCTTTTTTTTAAAAAAAAGTGCTGGGACTCTGGGGTCAAGAGGGGCAGCCATGGGAGGCTGGGGGAGCGGGTGGGGGGTGGGACCTTGCTCGCTGCCACCATGCCCCTGTTGCTGACACTGCCACCATCGCCTGTTTGATTCAGAGGAGATTTGGCCTGATCCAGCAGCCGAATCTCCGAATCCAAATTGGCCAAATCGAATCAGGACAATGATTTGAATCACTGAATCAAATCACTGTTCCTCTGAATTGGCCAAATCCAAAGCCAAATTGAATACTTGCTGCTTTGTACAGGTCTACTGTGCAATAAGCAGCCCTGGGAACACATCTACATGTGCACCCTGTTAGGATCAGATTTATTTCCTTATAGGGCCTACTCCTGTCCTGCTCTGACCTTCTTCAGCAGCCAAGGGGAGCTACAGTCTCTGGCCAAAGCTGCCTGGGTGATGGGGGGCTCCAGGGGGGTGGGCAGACTCAGCCTAATAGGGTTTCCAGGGGGAACAGGCAGGCTCAGCCTGGCAGGGGTCTCCAAGCGGGGGGAGGCTCAACCTAGCAGGGGTTTCCAAGAAGGGTGGGCAGGCTGAACCTGATAGAGGATACCATCCCAGGAGCCTGTGGCAAGTGCACCATGGATGACCCCGCCCCCAGCGGTGGTGGACAGAGCACTGTGTCTGCAAGGCATCCAGGGGCCACCTCCTCCTCCACCCCCCTCAATAGGGTGCCTGGACTGCTCCAGGCCCACAGCATAGCTCCAAGACCACACAGACTCTGGACATTTTCCAATCAAGAATCTTTATTTCCCTCCAACAAAACACACTCCCTCCTGCCTCCCTCCTCAAAAACACCCCCACAAACCCCAGTGCCCACTACCAATAAAACACCCTTTTCCTCATGCAACTGTTTACAAGACTGTGGTTGGTATAGTGGTCAGGGGGGCATGATGGGCTGGCTGCACCTGTGGTGCGGAGCCTGGGAAGAAGCCCCTGGCATACCGACCTTTGGCCGCATCACTGTGGATGCAACTGTGGCTAGAGCGCCTCTCAGGCCCATTGAGGGGCTTGGCAGGGGCCTCTGGTGGCTGCCAGGTAGCAGCTGGGGTTAGAGCTGAGGCCAGGGCTGAGGTTGGAGCTGGGGGTAGAGGTGGGGCCACAACTGGTCCTGGGGCTGAGGCCAGCAACTGGGTGGCCGGTGGCTGCCAGGCGGCAGGTGGGGTTGGAGCTGGGATTGAGGCTGGGGCTTGGGCCAGAGGTGGGGCTGGACCCAGGCCAGGGCCAGGGCCAGTGGCTGGGAGGCAGGTGGCTGCCAGGTGGCATGTGGGGCCAAGCCAGTGGCCAGGTGGTGGAACATGAAGGAGGGCCAGGATGCTGTCGAGCACCTGGTGGTCCTCCTCCGTGGTCCCCACTGCCCAAGCCACCATGCTGGCCTTCTTTTCCTGGATGTCCACTGTTCTTTCGAGGATGGCACTGTGCCTCTCCTTGAAGCCCAGGAACCTGGCATGAAATGCCTGCTCTTCGCGGTCCCTCTCCTACTTGCTTGCAACCCTCTCCTGCTCACACACAACCCTCTCCCACTTGTATGTGACATCCTCGGCACACCAGACCTGTGATTCCACTAGCAGCTTCTCCGTTAGAGTCACCAGCCAGTCCAGGAGGAGGGTCTGATCCCTGGTGTGCCACTAGCAGAGGTGGCATATAGGGCTGGTGCCTCTCCCCTGCAAGCAGCTGCTGGACCTGCAGATCAAGGACAGAGAGGCTTTTTGTGAGTTTGCAACATTTCAGAGATAACATGCACTATACCAAGGGGCTATGCACCGCCTGGCATCAGATCAGGGATCATGCACACACAGGTGCCCAGGGACCATGATAAATTGGCTGGGCAGCCCCTGCCACGGGCGACCACCACATAATCCCTCCATCCCCACTCCCTCTGCGGGGGCAGGAGACCCATTTGGCACTTGCAACAGGCAACCTGCCTTCCCAATCCCCTCCTCAGACCAGGCCAACTCCAGGCCTCCCCGCCTTCCCCTCCTGCAGGCCAGGCAGTTTGCTTTCATGGCATCAGACCTGTGCCAGCCAGCGTTAGGTGGTGAGGGGATCCTGCCTGGCTGGGACACAAAGCTGGTGACACCCTTGCCCTCCCCACAGCAGGCCTCTCCAGAGTGGTGGCCTATGGTTGGGCCTTCCCTACATGTGCCCTGCACTCCAAGTGTGCCCCTGCTGAGAATCTCCTGGGCATGCTGCAACAAGCTATTTGGGTGCACTGAGGGGTGACTGACCTACTATGCTCTGCTGATGATGATTGCTATGGTGCTCTGGGTGCAGCTGAGAACCTGGCATGGGGTCCTGAGCTTCAATGGTGCCCCAGACAAACCTGTGCTTCCTTGCAATGTGCACCGGCACCTGGAGGGGTATCTCTGCCTATGCTATGAGTCTCTGACCCCTGTAGCCAAGGAGATTTCCACTGCCATCAACAAATTTCCCTGCTTGTGACAGGCTCCTGGCTACCTAGCTGGGAGGGTGCTGGCTGCTCAGTAAAGTTCTGCACTGCCTCCCACCTCCCTGCATGCTGTAAGGGGGAACTTCAGGGGCCAGGGGAGAACTCAGTCAACCAGGGTGAGGTTGAGAAAGGACGGTCAGGGAGCAGAAATGGCGGGGTATCCCCTGTGTGGTGTCCCTGGCTCCAGGTATGCAGCCTGGGGGTGGGTGGGTGAAGTGACATGAGCACAGGTGGCCTCAGTGCCCCTTTCCCTACCCCAGGCCTCCTCCCTGTGCGGAGCTTACCTGTGGGGTGTGGCAGGGCTTACTAGCTGGGTGTGGAAGGTAGCCTGGTGTTGGGGAGGTGGTCCAGCTGCCTGTAGGGTGCCAGGGTGGGGAGGAGGCCCAGCACCTAGCTTCATGGCCTGTGGCCCCCTCCTGGGAGGAGTTGGAGCTTCTCATGGGTGGAGCCATCCCTGACCTATTCTCCCTGCTGTGGGTGCATGCCTGCAGTTGCCAGGACAGGTGGGTGCTGGCCTGGGCTGCCCATGCTGGATGACAAGGCCAAGGGCGGAGAGCATACTGGTTGCTGCTGCTGCTGGCCCAAAGGGCTCCTCTGCCGACTCCTCCTCAGAGCTCTGCCAGTCTTCTGGTGCTAGAATAAATTTGCCACCTGTGGTCTAGGTCCCTGCGAGCCACGATTTGGTCCAGCTCCCACATTCAGGGCATGGTCCTGCAGGCAACCCTGGACTGTCAATTGTGGTCTGTCATATGGACCCACTGAGCCCACAGGGCTTTCACTTAAATATGGTACTGCCTCCTGGAGCACTCATGGCTATGCTCCTTCGTGCATGCTGCCATGCCCTTGTATATATGAGTATTTGCCCAGGTGCTCCAGCTGAACTGTCTCTGGACCTTGGCTTTGCCCCAGATTGCCACAAGGCCAGCAGTCTCCCCTGCCACTGAGCTGGGGCCCCAGACTGCTCTTCCTGGGGTCAGAGACCCTGACATCACTAGGGCTGCTTCTGGCAGGGACTACAGATGCTAGTGGGTCTGGCCACATAGCCACAGGCAAAGGCCACAGTGATGTCAGGAACTAGGCAGCTGCAGCCACAGGTCCTGAGAGGCAGGCCAGGAGCTTGCAGGACTAATGGAGCTGGCACGTGCCTGCAGAACAGAGGCACAATGCCCAGGAGCCAGAGAGCAGCTGGCAGAGGCCTGAGAGTCAGGCTCGGGCTCTGCAGTGCTGCTGCAGCTAACACAGGCCCACCACAACAACCCACAGTGGCCAGGGGCATACAGGAGTTGGCCCAGGGCCCAGGAGGCAGGCCAGGGGGCTAAAAGCCAGACAGGGAATGCTAGGGAGGGACTCCCAGCCATGGTGCTCTGCCCCTGGCTGGAGGCTGGCCTCCTGATGGTCTGGCTGACTGGGAGGAATTTGCTCCCAGTCAGCATTTACACATGTGCTACTGCACTTTAACTAATGTGCAGTAAATCTATTACCTAAATTCTATATTTTTAGATAGTAGATAACTGCACATTGGCCTATTGGCTTAGCGCACAGTTCAATAGTGACACTTTACTCTGCAGTAGGTTAGTCCACTGCACAGTAAAGCATCTCATGCAGATGTGCCCACAGATAACTAACATTAAAAGCTACTGATGATAAGATGACCTGACTCCTCTGTAGCTGTGGGCAGGAAGGATACATATTTAGATGATGCAGGCAAATGTGGGAATAAATAACAGGGTGAATAACATTCCTTAACATTCCTTAACATCTTTCTTCTTTCCCACAGAAACTTCTCCATTAATGGTCCATGAAGCTCATAAACCATGAATGAAATCATCCTTCACAGCAACATAGGGTAGGTCTATTGCCAACAGTCAGGTGAGTCAGCTATGCTTTTCAACTTAATCCCAAGGCTTTCTTGCCTAAATTAACATTGATAGGTCATCATGAATTCAGGCTGCTTTACTCTGAAACTCAACCAGAGAGAGAAATTACATCAGCGAACAGGAAATTATGGTATCCAGATGGATCCCTGAAGATCTTCAAGTTTCATTTCCAGAAGGAAACACAACATCCTCTCTGTACCTCTACACAACACTATTAAGACAATTACTGGAAACAGTTTCCAGTCCCATATGTTCCATTAACTTATATGGATCTTGTCTATACAAAGGAAAAAGTGTTTTAAAATGTGCTGGGCAGTATAGTATTTATTAAGAAGTATTAAACTACAACTAGGAGTTCACGTAGAAGGTTTTAACACATTTAAAGCCATGTCAGCCAGACATGGTCAAACCTTTTATGCAAAGGTATTAGTTCACATAATTTTTAAAACATGTTTGGTTTAGTCTGGACAAGTCCATGTAAACCAATGGGTAAGATTTTCAAAGCACTTAAATGACTTATAAGCCTATGTCCTTTTAAAATTCAATGTGTGTTTAAACAGTGCACAATTAGTAACTCTCCCTAGCCCACACAAATAAAAAGGGTGCTTTATTAAACCAATGTAGCTACTTCAAGGTAATTGGGGGCAGACACTTTTCAGATAATGTGTTAAAATATAAAAATGTGTTATTAACTGTGGTTTGAAAAGAAACATCTCTGATTAATTAAATTTAAAAATATGACTTATTCTAGATAGTCTCCAAATGTGTCTGGTTTTCTTTCAGCAAAGCACTTAATCCTGTGTTTAATTTTGTGCATGTGTTTAAGTCCATCCCTATTCAGCAAAGCATGTAAAGCTAAGTATGCATAAGTACTTTCCTGGAATAACAGCCTCCATGAAGATCTTTGTTTCAGAATAGGTTGGTAGTATGGTTCATATGGTTCAGCAAGTTCATTTGGGTGTCATTTCTACCCTGTCTTTTTATTATTATAATTAGTTTTGCTTATCTTTCTAGTCCTGTTTCTGTTTTGTTTTATTTATTTTTTTATTTGTTTGCTCCTCTGGGTTTTCTTTTGTATATTTTCTATTGCCACCAAACATTTCATTATGTTTAAGCCTGCAGATAAATCCCCAATGGCTGAGTGATTTCACCAAGATATGTACCTGAGTCAGGACTTCAGTGCTATCCGAGACACTTGCTTTACAAGCACATAATAATATTGCAGCACTGTATAATTAACTTTAGATATTTCTGATACAAGCTGTCTGCATGATTTATAGAGATAGCTCCTGATTTGATATTCTTATATTAACACTCTTCAAAACTTAACATTCAATTCATGACAATGATTAGCAGAATACAGGAGGTGATGTGTACCATGTACTCCTTGTGTGCAGCGGTTTGCCTGGATTTGGCATTTGTCAAATATATTGTTCAAATGGTAGCATGTAATCCTAACAGATTTCTGACAGAGAAAATTCAGTATTGTTATAACTAACTTTGGATCTCAGATAGGCACATGCCTATCACCATGTGCTAGGGGAGGAACCCTCTATTGCATTGACACACAAATGCTGATTTCAAAGGAAGAAACTGAAGAATTTTTAAAGTGAACTCACCTCCTAATCTGAGACCAGATTTGAACTCATAGTCCTTCATCCCGCAATGAGTTGAAGGTTGAGGCAAGACTTTTCTGATAGAAGTTTTTATCACAGGGGTGCCCAACCGGCAGCATGGGTGCCACAAGTGGCATGGGCAGCCTCTGTGTGTGGCACATGGCAGATTAGTGACAGGGCAGGCAACAAAGCAGCACGTAGGTCAGGAAGCAGAAAGCAGAGCAGCAAATCAGGCAGGGAGCACAGGGAAGGAAGCAGAAAGAAGCCTGGGCAACAAAAGCGATTGGAGTAGCACTTGGGGAAAGTGAGGGTTAATTTGGGATGCACCTCCCAAAAAAGTTGTCTCACAGTTGTATTAGCTCAGACCTGAGAAACGGCAATCTGTGCCTGAAAACTTTTCTAACATCTCTACCAATTAGGGTTGGTATTTGATCAGTCAAATAAAGTTCAGTCATTTGATCAGTCAAATATTAGTAAAAAGTTGTAAACAATGGCAAAAATGTCCAAATAATACACAGAAAAAGCAGATATTTTTACATTAAGAAATGTGTCAAAAACAATAAAAATCATATTTCTGTCTAGAAAACTACAAATATATATATAACATTAATAATAATTAGTCATAGTAGCAGCAGTAGTATTACATTACTCTATTATAATTAATTTTCATTCAGGGATCTCAAGAAACCTTACAGACATTAAGGACTGATCTTTCCAGAGATGTGGTAAGCGCATTTAGCACAAGAGGTGAGTGGATGGGGGCCATCCTTTGTGGGGTGGGGGGTAAGGAGAGAGGAAGGCTGCTGCTGCTGCTCTTGCAGGGTGCTGCTGTTGTAGCCTGCTATGACAAAGACTCCCCAGGGGTGGGGGAAGAGCACCATTTTGCTTGTCCTACTAGCCCCCTGTCCCCTGAATACACTTGTAGGTGCAGGACTGCACTGCCTGGCTCCTATGACTGGGCAACTCAGGGATGCCCCTGACATGGCAGTCCTCAGAGTCAGTGCCTACAGCTTGAGCCTTACCTGGTGTCCCCATTCCCCCTGACAAATGACAAATTTAACAGGAGGAAGAATTCAGGGAAATGAGGCCTGATCTCCTGAGATAGTCTAACCCAAGCTCCCAAGGAGCTGAAGACTAAAGAGGTGTAAAATAGGCCAAATAAAAATTTATGTCAGAACCATTTTCTGATAGAGGCCTTAGCATAAACTAGTTGCACAAATGCCTGCTTTCTATGGGTGTTGGGTTTTTTTACATTTAATCAAAAATGTAAAGATTTGAAAACCACTCTTTCAATTGGTTAGATTTTCTAGCTATACTACATCTCCCATAATGCATCACAACAGGGACTTCTATGATGCAACACAGAACTCAACAATATGGAAAATGATCCACCATGAGATATGTCCTTTGAGAAAAAAGATGATATGAAACACCCAACCTCCCGTCATTATGTGCCTTGTCAAATTTCCAAGTAACATTTTCTGTGTAAAGTTGTAGGATTTGGGGGGGAAGGGGGGGGGGGTGGAGGGTCTCTCAATATGCCCTATTTCCACTTTATGCATAATGAAAAAGAGTACGGGGATGTGAATGGCCAAAACACAGAGGAAGTCTGCTTGGCAGAACCTAGGATAGAAAATCAAATTGCCTGATTTCTGGTCTTATGATTTAAATGATGGGCAACATTTTTTCTCTTCCTGATAGGTTTGAAATGTAAATGAAAGGTGACTCTCAATAGATTGTAAAAGATTTTCATAATGTGATCATCTCTTTCTTTTCTTGTCTCCTTGATCATCAGTGAAATAATTAATATTGCTGGCAATGAGATGATTGTGACTAGGCATTTGAATTAACACTCAAGAGTGTTGATTAGTGGAAATTCAAACAGTAGTTCAGAACTATTGTTCCAGACATTCTACCAACTTGGGCAGGCATCTTTGGACCAGAAGTTTTTGCTCCCAGAACTCCAGTCTGAGTTTCCTCAGAGCTGCTCTAATTTGCATGAGCACATAATGGCCCTAAAGCATCGGCTCTGCCAGTTGCATTTACCACAACATGTCATTCTGTCTCCCTTCCCTTTTTCTGCTCTCACTCTGGGTCCAGGAACAATATATAAAAGCAACTTCAACATTATCAAGTAATATACTACTTATCTCAACTGAAGTACCATAAGCTCATTGGATACATAATAGGAAGCTGTCTGACTGAATGTATTTTGACAAATTTTCAAAAAAATTCGGACTACAAATGCCAGTTTTACAATTAGGCTTTCCCTGAAGGATTGAAATTTCCGAAGTCAATTAAAAAACCCATCTGTTATGAAAGTATTGCTATGAGCATGATGCTTTTGTTCTAAAGGGTCATTTTCAAATGCTTATATATTTCTAGACATTTAGTCTTAGTTGAGACTCTGCATGTTGTTCCCAGTCTGGGAGTGAATTTTATGGATGTCTGTATAAAAGTAGTTGGAACAATACTAAGAATCAAGAGATTGGAAAACAATACTGTAGTACCATTATAAAAATGTGTTGCAAAGTTATGTTGAAAAATTCTAGTGAGGGAAGGGATAGAAATTTCAATATTGGCAGGAATCTAATATCTGGGTTTCAGACATGCCTTTGAGTGACTCATTGAAAAATCAGTATTCTTTCCCTAGAAATAAAGCAGTTCAAAAACCTATACTATCTAAGCACTCTCTTTTGTTATATCAATGATCTGCCAACATTTTAATAGCACTACACATGGTTTGTGTCAATGTGGGTGGGTGGATATGGGCATGTAATCTGATTTAGAAATATCCATTAAATAGAAGCCATTTTAGTAGTCCACTAGCATTGTTTGGGCTTACAGGAGAAAGTTGAACAGGTTTTTATGATGAATACATACATGTGTTTGAAATATTAACTGTGATGGTACATGTGGAGGTCAGGTGAGGTCCCAGATGACTGTAAAAGAAAGGGAAGAAGGATCCAGGGAATTACAAATCAGTCATCCTGACCTTGATATCTGGAAAGATCATGGAGCAAGTCCTCAAGGAATCAAGTGCGAAGCACCTAGAGGAGAACAAGGTGATCAGGAACAGTCAGCATGGATTCATCAAGGGCAAGTCATGCCTTGAACACCCTGATTTCCTTCTGTAAGGGGACAGACTCTGTGGGTAGTGGGGAAAAGTGGATGTGATATACCTTGACTTTAGCAAGGCTTTTGGCACTGTCTCTCCCAACAGTCTCATTAATAAAGTAACGAAATATAGATTAGATGAAAGTACTATAAGGTGGATAAATAATTGGTTGGATCATTGTGCTCAGTGAGTAGTCATCAGCAGTTCAATGTCTAATTTGGAGGGGTTCTCTGGGGGTCTGTCCCTGTGATGTTCAACATCTCCATTAATGACAGGACTGAGTGCACATTTAGCAAATTTGCAGACAACAGCAAGGCTGCATGCACCTGTTCAAATGATCTGGAAAAATCTCCCAGATTTGCTTACCTGGTACAAAAAAATACCTGGAGATACCTGAGCCCTTGAAGAGCAGAGAGCTTGCAGTGAAGACACTGCACAGCCAGGGGTCTCTTGTGCCCTATCAGCATGCTCTGAAGACTCCCTCAGTCTGCCTGGAGACAGATGGGATCACTTCACAGAGCAGCCCATATTCAGGCTGCTCAGAGTCAGCTTGTATCTCTCTGTAGCACAATGTAGGATTGTGAAGAGGGTGTGTTCTGCTCCCTGCTCAGCTGGAGCAGCAGAGTCCATACGGCGACACACTGTCTCCCTGGGGGGAGCAAAGCATCCTGAGATGCTGGAGGACTGTTTTGTGGCTTCTCACAGAAACTCTCCTGGGAGTGATTTAAGCTTGTTCCTGGGTTTTTTTCCTGGCTATTTTTGCTCTGGAAGAAAAATCCTGAACATTTATATACTCCTGGTTTGTCCTTGGAGACCAGCAACTCTCCCAGGAGAAACTGAATGTCTGTACATGGCCCAAGTTGGCTGAAGTTACAAACACTAAAGAGGGTAGAGCAAGGATCCAGAATGATCTGGATAGACTGGAAAATGGACCACAGTCAATTAGATGAGACTCAACAAGGACAAATGCAAAGTCCTGCACTTAGGATGGACTAATTGCTTGCACAAATGCAGGCTGGGGGATGATAGGCTAGGCTGCAGCACTGCACTTTAGAAGTAATGCAGTGATGCTGTCCTTAGCATTTTCTAGGCAAACTGTAGCCAACCTGTGGCACGGGTGGCACAAATTGTTGCCTTAAGAACCAGGGGGAAGCTGGTTCTTCTCCTAAATGGAGAGCAAACAGCAGGGTTGATATTGCCTTAAAGTATGCTTCAGTTTTTCTCCAAACGAGAACCCGGTTACCTTCTCCAAATGTAAACCTATGTATTTTCTCTAAATGAGAATCCAGTTAATTCTTTAATAAATAAGTTTTATTAAGCATTATACAGTATGAACTGCAGGTTACAGTGGACCATACGCTGAATATGAGCCAACAGTGTGCTCTTGTTGCAAAAAAAGCCAACAGCATACTGGGTAGTATCAACAGGAGTTTTTCTAGAATGGAAGTGGTTCTTCTTCTCTCTTCGGTACTGGTTTGGCCTTACCTGGAGTCCTCTCCCTAGTTTTGTGCTGCACTCTTCAAGAATGCCAGACTGGAAAGAGTTCAGTGCAGAGCAACAGAAATGAGTAGGGGCCTGGGAAGCTGGACATATGAGGAAAGCTGAGAGAAATAAGGTTATTTAGTCTGGAGAAGAGAAAACTGAGGGGTGATTTGATAATAGTTTTCAACTAACTTCAGGGCAATTACAGAGAGGGTGGAGATGGACTTTTTTTCTTGACTTTAGGGGACAAGAACAGGAGAAATGGCCTCAACTGCAGCAGAGGAAATCTAGGTTGGGGATTAGGAGGAATTTTATAACTATGTGGATGGTCAAGAATTAAACTGGCTACCTAGAGAAATTGTGGGATCTCTGTCCTGGGAAATTTTCAGAAGCAGCTGGACTGCCACTTGGCTGGAATTGTTTAGTCAGGAATAATTCTGCCCTGAGCAGGGGGCTAGACTAGATGACCTCATAAGGTCCCTTCCAGTCCTACTTTCCTATGATCCTATGTACAAGAAGGAGAGGAAGATCAGAATCCAGATCCTAATACCTAAGATCAGCAACAATGGAGTCACAATACAACCTAGATCCTGAATTTGTGTGAAATGTTTAAGTGATACATGAGATTTCAGAAACTGTTTAGCGTAGGCAGTAACTGGGGAAAGGGATGGATTTCTATGTCCTAGTGTATTAGGATAAGTACATTATGAGACATGTTTAAAATTCTTATCTTTTGTGTCCTTTTTATTATTTAGTGGTAGTCTATCAATTTATCCCTTTGTGATCCTGCCTTCCCGTCTGAAAAACAGTGGAGTTTGTGTTATACACAGTTGCCTAGATTTCATCCAGTGTTGGAGCAATGGGCATATCTGCCAATCAAAAAAAAAAATTAAAAACAAGAAAAAAGCATAAACTCAAACAAAAATGTGGTCTTTTGGTACATGTAAAGTTCCTTGAATCATAAACATACATGTAATAGCTCCAGTAGAAATAAACAATTTAAAAAATCTTCAGAAGGACATTTTTAAAAAGCCTAAGGAAGACATGTATAGTGTTGGTGCTAAAAGCAATAGAACAGAATAGAATATCACAGGTGTGATGGTGCTAAAAGTAGAAAGAAAACTATATAGAAAACTTGGTACCTAAGTTGCTTTTGCAGGGAGATATGGTACAGTTGGACTCTTGGACCTGTTTGGAGAACTCTGTTTGGGTCAACAGAATTTCACAGGAGAGAAAGGGCTACTACCAACGGGCTAGCTTTACAAGTTTAGGCCTCCATTAAGTAGCAAATATAAGGGACAAAAAAGAAAAAAAAAGGTTGAGGCCAGTGGTAATATAAACTATGGGAAGTCATCTTCTCCCCTCTCCTTCTCCTGCTCTTCACAAGAACCTAACACTAGTTCTTATCATCATTGGAAATTAATCTCATATCATATGCAATTGGAAAAGTAAGAAATATACAGAAAGGCAAAAGGAAAACTAACATAAACCTACCAAGATGCAGTCCTTGCTTAGTTTTTGATTAGCAGTCTGGTCACATCCTTTTCATGGGAAGAATATTCAGCTTTCTTTGTCTACAATGTTGAGTGACTATGAAGAGTAAGGCTAGCCTAGCTGTAATTATTTTTTAAATTATTAACGGTTTTGTTAGGTCCCTTCACTTTCACATTACATGTTTGCTAATGTAAGTGAAATCATAATGTACTTCAGTTTCCAGGCAGCTCACACACTTCTTTTTCATTCTTTCCTAACGCTCCTCCAAGATCTCTTGGAGGTATCTTTGAGAAAGTTTGCTTCTTCTCAACCCTCGCTCTCCCCATGCTGTGAACACAAAGGGGAGCCTGTTGAGAAAGCTCTTGTTGGGCTGTAAGTGATAGAGGCATCCTTGCATGTCCAGTTATGCACCAACTCCAGCTAGAGAGCGCCAGATAAACCGGATTCATGGAAAAAAAGAGAGACTTGTGGGGATATCATCAGGCAGTAGAAGGACTGCCGACATAGTCGCTTTATTGGCACTTTCTCTTAAAAGCTTGGGAGGAACACGTGGCCTTTCCAGATACTTTTGATGAGAAAAATCTTTGCCTAATATTTTGTGGAAGTCTCAGGCAGCGGGCATGAAGGCGGGAATAGAGAGCGAGCGCGCTGGGTAGCCCTTCTAAGGAGGCTAAACACATGAGTTGGTAACTCCAGCCCACAGAGCTCTTCCTGGCTGGGAAGTACAGGTGGAAGAAGAAACCCTTGTCAAAACCCATGAACGGGAGGCTGGCACTCTTGGACAGAGGAAAGCCCCCCCGGGAACGCCTCCCGCCTCGGCTCCTGCTGGCAGTGAGGGAGCCCAGGTACCAGGGGGCTGGAGGGCAGGGCTGGAAAGGCGCGCTCCGTATCCGCGGGACAGCGGGAGCTGCGGATCCAGAGGGTGGAGCTCGGCGCGGGGGCAGCGCCAGCGGGCTGCCGACGAAGGCTGCAGAGGGATGGATGGCTGCAGCTCTTCCCTAGTCATTAAGTTGCCATCTCTCGCCTTTATTTCGGCGCCGGGCAGCACGAGGCGCCGCGGCCGGCTCTAGCCATGGATTTAAGTTTGATGTCGTGGCTTCACTCCCCAGCGGAGGCAGCGCCCGGGTCTCTGGGGCGGTGGCGGGGGGCGGGGGCTGCAGCCACGGACCACCCGCAGCCTCCAGCTATAGCCCCTCCCGCAGTAGCCGGGGCCAGGCGCTGTCCGGGGTCCTGACGGCTCTCCAGCCCGGCCCTCTCTCTGGCGAGAGGCTGCCGCGGGGCGGGAGGCTGGGTAGCGTCAGGACCATGGAAAGCGCCCGTGCACGGGCGGGACCGTGGTTTATCTGAGCAGATCCTCCCCCTCAGGTTGCGGAGTGGGGCGAGACATCCTCCCCCACAGGACCTGCCTCCCTACGAAACGAATACACATCCTAGCCGGGGGATGCGTCCAATATGCAGGAGCAGCTTGTGGCAGCCAGCAGCTGCCCTTTTCATAAATAACCGCTGAAGCCGGAGCGAGATTCTGTTCTGTGCTTAAAGCAAAGGTAGAGTCCTTCCTCGCACTATATCCCGCATCTTAATGGATTAAAAATTCATCCGGCGCATTAGGTTCAGTAAAATATGAATGCCTCGCTTTAAATTTTAATCATTAATCAGAACAGGGAGACATGAGAGGCGACAGTGATTTCTCCCCAGATGTCTGCGCGGGTCAGGCTAGGAAAGGGGGCTCTGATTTTATTCAGGCAGTCCATTTGTGTGCGCAGCCTGCTGCAAGGCTAATGGCACTTGGAGGCTCGAGAGTTCAGCCTGGCACTTCCACCAGCAGCCTTGTCGCTGGTTTGGGACAGCTTCATTTCACAGCTGTCTGCGGCCAGTGGCCGGGGCCGGGGCCAGAGCCAGACAAAGAGGCCGGCATGTCCAGGAGCTCCCAATCTACCTCTGCGCGAGCCCCTTCCCCTCCCCTTCTTGGCTCGCCTTGTGACTTCGTTATCTTGCACTCGCTGCCAGTGTCAGTGCCAGCACCATCAGGCTCTCCCAGCTGGACTCTTACCTTTGCTTCTACCGTTCCCATTAAACTTTCTGCTCTCTCTCCCTCTCATCCTTGTTCCAGTGCTGTCCCTCCACAGAATGGCACCGGCCCGAAGAAGGGGAGCGGAGATCACTGAAGTGCTAGGTCCTCTGTGCCCTGAAGATGTTGGGATCCCGGGCACTACTGCCACGAGAAGGCGATTGCTGAACGGCGAGCAGGCACTGCGTGCGGTGTGTGCAGGAATCAGTTCCGTGCGCTGCTTTTCAATTGTCACGTTGGAGAAGGAAAGGCAGCCCGGAAACTTTGTAACGGGATTTTTTTTTTAGCAAATACAACCCGTTCTGTTTCCTGTGAAGTAGAGAATACAATGGTATGCGCAGGAATCATTATACGAAAGTAACCACATTTAATGACAACCTGATAAATACCTTGTGGTGGAGAGGGGTCTTGAGAGTAAGCAGGGAAGACTGAAGACTGATCTAAATTTTAAAAAGAACAACAAAAAAACAAAAACAAAAAAACAAAACAAAAAACACGAAGGGGGCGATGCACTCCTTGGAGACAGCTGGGTTTTAATCATTTCAGTGACTAAAAACAGCACCAAAGAAAGTTTGGCCAATATTGTCGCCACCCTTCTCTTTAGGTCATGAATATATTGCAATGCCTTATTTACCATATGAAGTGGCGAAAAGTGTTTAGCATTTTGGAGATCAGTTGTCAGCTGCTATTAAAATCAAGATTAATTCATATTAACGATATGCATTCTCAATTCTCCCATGTGACAGCATACATTAAAACAACTACTGCAAGTAATTAAACTCAATACAGGGGGGTTAAACAGATTTCTAAAAGATTTTTAGCCTCAAAGTTCAGTTAGGAGTGAAGAATAAAAATTCTTGCCCTGTTAATAAAGCTGATTTAAAACGTTGGCTTGCTTTAGACTTGAGGATTCATTGGGGATTGGGGGAAGGATGATATTTCCTTGCTAATTGTTCCCTTAAAACTCCTCGCAAACCCCAAATTAAATGTAAAGGGTTCTTGCTGCTTGGGAGGTTGGAGCTGGAAGAGAAGAATGGCAATAGGAAATGCAATGATCCAGGCGGATGAATGCAGAAGGGCATCCCCCTGCCAACTGCTTCTCGTCCCTGGCACTCAACCCTTTCTTGTAAACTTTACACAATATGTAATGAAAAGGCAAAAATATTTTTTATGGATTTTTATTAGGCATTTGAGATGCTCGATAGTTTAGACTAATTAGAGCAGCCAAAAGCCTTTTGAAGATTAAGCAAATTGGACAACCCTTGTTAATTAGAACATAATTTAAAGTTTGAAATTATATCACTCATGAAGTAGCCTAATTAGTATGACGATATGTTAATAGCCTGCTGAGACACCAAGCACGGAGGTTTGGCACGAACTCCTTAAAGGCTTGCAAGAAAATCCTCTTTCCTATGTTGTCATTAATAAAAGATTTCTATAGACTTCAGCCTTTCAACGGTGACACACAATTTATGGTACACACAA